>NW_027443635.1:0-363310 GCF_048569485.1 Anomaloglossus baeobatrachus
GAAATTGTTCCTTTGGGGGGGTATTGCAACTTTTGGCCATTTTGAAGCGAAATTGTTCCTTTGGGGGGGTATTGCAACTTTTCGGCATTTTGAGGCGAAATTGTTCCTTTGGGGGGTATTGCAATTTTTTGCCATTTTGAGGCGAAATTGTTCCTTTGGGGGGGTATTGCAACTTTTGGCCATTTTAAAGCGAAATTGTTCCTTTGGGGGGGTATTGCAACTTTTGGCCATTTTGAAGCGAAATTGTACCTTTGGGGGGGTATTGCAACTTTTCGGCATTTTGAGGCGAAATTGTTCCTTTGGGGTGTATTGCAATTTTTTGCCATTTTGAGGCGAAATTGTTCCTTTGGGGGGGTATTGCAACTTTTGGCCATTTTGAAGCGAAATTGTTCCTTTGGAGGGGTATTGCAATTTTTTGCCAATTTGAGGTGAAATTGTTCCTTTGGGGGGGTATTGCAACTTTTGGCCATTTTGAAGCGAAATTGTTCCTTTGGGGGGGTATTGCAATTTTTTGCCATTTTGAGGCGAAACTGTTCCTTTGGGGGGGTATTGCAACTTTTGGCCATTTTGAAGCGAAATTGTTCCTTTGGGGGGGTATTGCAACTTTTGGCCATTTTGAAGCGAAATTGTTCCTTTCAGGGGGTATTGCAACTTTTCGGCATTTTGAGGCGAAATTGTTCCTTGGGGGGGTATTGCAACTTTTGGCCATATTGAAGCGAAATTGTTCCTTTTGGGGGGTATTGCAATTTTTAACCATTTTGAGGCGAAATTGTTCCTTTGGGGGGGTATTGCAACTTTTGGCCATTTTGAAGCGAAATTGTTCCTTTCGGGGGGTATTGCAACTTTTCAGCATTTTGAGGCGAAATTGTTCCCTTGGGGGGGTATTGCAATTTTTTGCCATTTTGAGGCGAAATTGTTCCTTTGGGGGGGTATTGCAACTTATGGCCATTTTGAAGCGAAATTGTTCCTTTGGGGGGTATTGCAATTTTTTGCTATTTTGAGGCGAAATTGTTCCTTTGGGGGGGTATTGCAATTTTTAACCATTTTGAGGCGAAATTGTTCCTTTGGGGGGGTATTGCAACTTTTGGCCGTTTTGAAGCGAAATTGTTCCTTTCGGGGGGTATTGCAACTTTTCAGCATTTTGAGGCGAAATTGTTCCTTTGGGGGGTATTGCAATTTTTTGCCATTTTGAGGCGAAATTGTTCCTTTGGGGGGGTATTGCAACTTTTCAGCATTTTGAGGCGAAATTGTTCCTTTGGGGGGTATTGCAATTTTTTTTCCATTTTGAGGCGAAATTGTTCCTTTGGGGGGGTATTGTAACTTTTGGCCATTTTGAAGCGAAATTTTTCCTTTCGGGGGGTATTGCAACTTTTCGGCATTTTGAAGCGAAATTGTTCCTTTGGGGGGGTATTGCAATTTTTTGCCATTTTGAGGCGAAACTGTTCCTTTGGGGGGGTATGGCAACTTTTGGCCATTTTGAAGCGAAATTGTTCCTTTGGGGGGGTATTGCAACTTTTGGCCATTTTGAAGCGAAATTGTTCCTTTCGGGGGGTATTGCAACGTTTCGGCATTTTGAGGCGAAATTGTTCCTTTGGGGGGGTATTGCAACTTTTGGCCATATTGAAGCGAAATTGTTCCTTTGGGGGGGTATTGCAATTTTTAACCATTTTGAGGCGAAATTGTTCCTTTGGGGGGTATTGCAACTTTTGGCCATTTTGAAGCGAAATTGTTCCTTTCGGGGGGTATTGCAACTTTTCAGCATTTTGAGGCGAAATTGTTCCTTTGGGGGGGTATTGCAATTTTTTGCCATTTTGAGGCGAAATTGTTCCTTTGGGGGGGTATTGCAATTTTTTTTCCATTTTGAGGCGAAAATGTTCCTTTATGGGGGTATTGCAACTTTTGGCCATTTTGAAGCAAAATTGTTCCTTTCGGGGGGTATTGCAACTTTTGGCCATTTTGAAGCGAAATTGTTCCTTTGGGGGGGTATTGCAATTTTTTGCCATTTTGAGGCGAAATTGTTCCTTTGGGGGGTATTGCAACTTTTGGCCATTTTGAAGCGAAATTGTTCCTTTGGGGGGTATTGCAATTTTTTGCCATTTTGAGGCGAAATTGTTCCTTTGGGGGGATATTGCAACTTTTGGCCATTTTGAAGCGAAATTGTTCCTTTGGGGGGGTATTGCAACTTTTCGGCATTTTGAGGCGAAATTGTTCCTTTGGGGGGTATTGCAATTTTTTGCCATTTTGAGGCGAAATTGTTCCTTTGGGGGGGTATTGCAACTTTTGGCCATTTTGAAGCGAAATTGTTCCTTTGGGGGGGTATTGCAACTTTTGGCCATTTTGAAGCGAAATTGTACCTTTGGGGGGGTATTGCAACTTTTCGGCATTTTGAGGCGAAATTGTTCCTTTGGGGTGTATTGCAATTTTTTGCCATTTTGAGGCGAAATTGTTCCTTTGGGGGGGTATTGCAACTTTTGGCCATTTTGAAGCGAAATTGTTCCTTTGGAGGGGTATTGCAATTTTTTGCCAATTTGAGGTGAAATTGTTCCTTTGGGGGGGTATTGCAACTTTTGGCCATTTTGAAGCGAAATTGTTCCTTTGGGGGGGTATTGCAATTTTTTGCCATTTTTAGGCGAAACTGTTCCTTTGGGGGGTATTGCAACTTTTGGCCATTTTGAAGCGAAATTGTTCCTTTCGGGGGGTATTGCAACTTTTCGGCATTTTGAGGCGAAATTGTTCCTTTGGGGGTATTGCAATTTTTTGCCATTTTGAGGCGAAATTGTTTCTTTGTGGGGGTATTGCAACTTTTGGCCATTTTGAAGCGAAATTGTTCCTTTGGGGGGGTATTGCAATTTTTTGCCATTTTGAGGCGAAATTGTTCCTTTGGGGGGGTATTGCAACTTTTGGCCATTTTGAAGCGAAATTGTTCCTTTGGGGGGTATTGCAATTTTTTGCTATTTTGAGGCGAAATTGTTCCTTCGGGGGGGTATTGCAACTTTTGGCCATTTTGAAGCGAAATTGTTCCTTTCGGGGGGTATTGCAACTTTTCGGCATTTTGAGGCGAAATTGTTCCTTTGGGGGGGTATTGCAACTTTTGGCCATATTGAAGCGAAATTGTTCCTTTGGGGGGGTATTGCAATTTTTTGCCATTTTGAGGCGAAATTGTTCCTTTGGGGGGGTATTGCAACTTTTGGCCATTTTGAAGTGAAATTGTTCCTTTCGGGGGGTATTGCAACGTTTCGGCATTTTGAGGCGAAATTGTTCCTTTGGGGGGGTATTGCAACTTTTTTCTCCATATTGAAGCGAAATTGTTCCTTTGAGGGGGTATTGCAATTTTTAACCATTTTGAGGCGAAATTATTCCTTTGGGAGGGTATTGCAACTTTTGGCCATTTTGAAGCGAAATTGTTCCTTTCGGGGGGTATTGCAACTTTTGGCCATTTTGAAGCGAAATTGTTCCTTTGGGGGGGTATTGCAATTTTTTGCCATTTTGAGGCGAAATTGTTCCTTTGGGGGGTATTGCAACTTTTGGCCATTTTGAAGCGAAATTGTTCCTTTGGGGGGGTATTGCAATTTTTTTTCCATTTTGAGGCGAAATTGTTCCTTTGGGGGGGGTATTGCAACTTTTGGACATTTTGAAGCGAAATTGTACCTTTGGGGGGGGTATTGCAACTTTTCGGCATTTTGAAGCGAAATTGTTCCTTTCGGGGGTATTGCAATTTTTTGCCATTTTGAGGCGAAATTGTTCCTTTGGGGGGGTATTGCAACTTTTGGATATTTTGAAGCGAAATTGTACCTTTGGGGGTGTATTGCAACTTTTCGGCATTTTGAGGCGAAATTGTTCCTTTGGGGGGTATTGCAATTTTTTGCCATTTTGAGGCGAAATTGTTCCTTTGGGGGGGTATTGCAACTTTTGGCCATTTTGAAGCGAAATTGTTCCTTTGGGGGGTATTGCAACTTTTGGCCATTTTGAAGCGAAATTGTACCTTTGGGGGGGGTATTGCAACTTTCCGGCATTTTGAGGCGAAATTGTTCCTTTGGGGGGTATTGCAATTTTTTGCCATTTTGAGGCGAAATTGTTCCTTTGGGGGGGTATTGCAACTTTTGGCCATTTTGAAGCGAAATTGTTCCTTTGGAGGGGTATTGCAATTTTTTGCCAATTTGAGGTGAAATTGTTCCTTTGGGGGGGTATTGCAACTTTTGGCCATTTTGAAGCGAAATTGTTCCTTTGGGGGGGTATTACAATTTTTTGCCATTTTTAGGCGAAACTGTTCCTTTGGAGGGGTATTGCAACTTTTGGCCATTTTGAAGCGAAATTGTTCCTTTCGGGGGGTATTGCAACTTTTCGGCATTTTGAGGCGAAATTGTTCCTTTGGGGGGTATTGCAATTTTTTGCCATTTTGAGGCGAAATTGTTTCTTTATGGGGGTATTGCAACTTTTGGCCATTTTGAAGCGAAATTGTTCCTTTGGGGGGTATTGCATATTTTTGCCATTTTGAGGCGAAATTGTTCCTTTGGGGGGGTATTGCAACGTTTGGCCATATTGAAGCGAAATTGTTCCTTTGGGGGGGTGTTACAATTTTTGGCCATTTTGAGGCGAAATTGTTCCTTTCGGGGGGTAGTGCAACTTTTCGGCATTTTGAGGCGAAATTGTTCCTTTGGGGGGTATTGCAATTTTTTGCTATTTTGAGGCGAAATTGTTCCTTTGGGGGGTATTGCAATTTTTTGCTATTTTGAGGCGAAATTGTTCCTTTGGGGGGTATTGCAATTTTTAACCATTTTGAGGCGAAATTGTTCTTTTGGGGGGGGTATTGCAACTTTTGGCCATTTTGAAGCGAAATTGTTCCTTTGGGGGGGTATTGCAACTTTTGGCCATTTTGAAGCGAAATTGTTCCTTTGGGGGGTATTGCAATTTTTTGCTATTTTGAGGCGAAATTGTTCCTTTGGGGGGGTATTGCAATTTTTAACCATTTTGAGGCGAAATTGTTCCTTTGGGGGGGTATTGCAACTTTTGGCCATTTTGAAGCGAAATTGTTCCTTTCGGGGGGTATTGCAACTTTTCAGCATTTTGAGGCGAAATTGTTCCTTTGGGGGGTATTGCAATTTTTTGCCATTTTGAGGCGAAATTGTTCCTTTGGGGGGGTATTGCAACTTTTGGACATTTTGAAGCGAAATTGTACCTTTGGGGGGGTATTGCAACTTTTCGGCATTTTGAAGCGAAATTGTTCCTTTCGGGGGTATTGCAATTTTTTGCCATTTTGAGGCGAAATTGTTCCTTTGGGGGGGTATTGCAACTTTTGGCCATTTTGAAGCGAAATTGTACCTTTTGGGGGTGTATTGCAACTTTTCGGCATTTTGAGGCGAAATTGTTCCTTTGGGGGGTATTGCAATTTTTTGCCATTTTGAGGCGAAATTGTTCCTTTGGGGGGGGTATTGCAACTTTTGGCCATTTTGAAGCGAATTTGTTCCTTTGGGGGGGTATTGCAACTTTTGGCCATTTTGAAGCGAAATTGTACCTTTGGGGGGGGTATTGCAACTTTCCGGCATTTTGAGGCGAAATTGTTCCTTTGGGGGGTATTGCAATTTTTTGCCATTTTGAGGCGAAATTGTTCCTTTGGGGGGGTATTGCAACTTTTGGCCATTTTGAAGCGAAATTGTTCCTTTGGGGGGGTATTACAATTTTTTGCCATTTTTAGGCGAAACTGTTCCTTTGGGGGGGTATTGCAACTTTTGGCCATTTTGAAGCGAAATTGTTCCTTTCGGGGGGTATTGCAACTTTTCGGCATTTTGAGGCGAAATTGTTCCTTTGGGGGGTATTGCAATTTTTTGCCATTTTGAGGCGAAATTGTTTCTTTATGGGGGTATTGCAACTTTTGGCCATTTTGAAGCGAAATTGTTCCTTTGGGGGGTATTGCATATTTTTGCCATTTTGAGGCGAAATTGTTCCTTTGGGGGGGTATTGCAACGTTTGGCCATATTGAAGCGAAATTGTTCCTTTGGGGGGGTGTTACAATTTTTGGCCATTTTGAGGCGAAATTGTTCCTTTCGGGGGGTAGTGCAACTTTTCGGCATTTTGAAGCGAAATTGTTCCTTTGGGGGGTATTGCAATTTTTTGCTATTTTGAGGCGAAATTGTTCCTTTGGGGGGTATTGCAATTTTTTGCTATTTTGAGGCGAAATTGTTCCTTTGGGGGGGTATTGCAATTTTTAACCATTTTGAGGCGAAATTGTTCTTTTGGGGGGGGTATTGCAACTTTTGGCCATTTTGAAGCGAAATTGTTCCTTTGGGGGGGTATTGCAACTTTTGGCCATTTTGAAGCGAAATTGTTCCTTTGGGGGGTATTGCAATTTTTTGCTATTTTGAGGCGAAATTGTTCCTTTGGGGGGGTATTGCAATTTTTAACCATTTTGAGGCGAAATTGTTCCTTTGGGGGGGTATTGCAACTTTTGGCCATTTTGAAGCGAAATTGATCCTTTCGGGGGGTATTGCAACTTTTCAGCATTTTGAGGCGAAATTGTTCCTTTGGGGGGGTATTGCAACTTTTCGGCATTTTGAGGCGAAATTGTTCCTTTGGGGGGTATTGCAACTTTTGGCCATTTTGAAGCGAAATTGTTCCTTTGGGGGGTATTGCAACTTTTGGCCATTTTGAAGCGAAATTGTTCCTTTCGGGGGGTATTGCAATTTTTTGCCATTTTGAGGCGAAATTGTTCCTTTGGGGGGGTATTGCAATTTTTTTTCCATTTTGAGGCGAAATTGTTCCTTTGGGGGGGTATTGCAACTTTTGGACATTTTGAAGCGAAATTGTACCTTTGGGGGGGTATTGCAACTTTTCGGCATTTTGAAGCGAAATTGTTCCTTTCGGGGGTATTGCAATTTTTTGCCATTTTGAGGCGAAATTGTTCCTTTCGGGGGGTAGTGCAACTTTTCGGCATTTTGAAGCGAAATTGTTCCTTTGGGGGGTATTGCAATTTTTTGCTATTTTGAGGCGAAATTGTTCCTTTGGGGGGTATTGCAATTTTTTGCTATTTTGAGGCGAAATTGTTCCTTTGGGGGGGTATTGCAATTTTTAACCATTTTGAGGCGAAATTGTTCTTTTGGGGGGGGGTATTGCAACTTTTGGCCATTTTGAAGCGAAATTGTTCCTTTGGGGGGGTATTGCAACTTTTGGCCATTTTGAAGCGAAATTGTTCCTTTGGGGGGTATTGCAATTTTTTGCTATTTTGAGGCGAAATTGTTCCTTTGGGGGGGTATTGCAATTTTTAACCATTTTGAGGCGAAATTGTTCCTTTGGGGGGGTATTGCAACTTTTGGCCATTTTGAAGCGAAATTGTTCCTTTCGGGGGGTATTGCAACTTTTCAGCATTTTGAGGCGAAATTGTTCCTTTGGGGGGGTATTGCAATTTTTTGCCATTTTGATGCGAAATTGTTCCTTTGGGGGGGTATTGCAACTTTTCGGCATTTTGAGGCGAAATTGTTCCTTTGGGGGGTATTGCAACTTTTGGCCATTTTGAAGCGAAATTGTTCCTTTGGGGGGGTATTGCAACTTTTGGCCATTTTGAAGCGAAATTGTTCCTTTCGGGGGGTATTGCAACTTTTCGGCATTTTGAAGCGAAATTGTTCCTTTGGGGGGGTATTGCAATTTTTTGCCATTTTGAGGCGAAATTGTTCCTTTGGGGGGTATTGCAACTTTTGGCCATTTTGAAGCGAAATTGTTCCTTTGGGGGGGTATTGCAATTTTTTGCCATTTTGAGGCGAAACTGTTCCTTTGGGGGGGTATTGCAACTTTTGGCCATTTTGAAGCGAAATTGTTCCTTTGGGGGGGTATTGCAACTTTTGGCCATTTTGAAGCGAAATTGTTCCTTTCAGGGGGTATTGCAACTTTTCGGCATTTTGAGGCGAAATTGTTCCTTGGGGGGGTATTGCAACTTTTGGCCATATTGAAGCGAAATTGTTCCTTTGGGGGGGTATTGCAACTTTTGGCCATTTTGAAGCGAAATTGTTCCTTTGGGGGGGTATTGCAATTTTTTGCTATTTTGAGGCGAAATTGTTCCTTTGGGGGGGTATTGCAATTTTTAACCATTTTGAGGCGAAATTGTTCCTTTGGGGGGGTATTGCAACTTTTGGCCATTTTGAAGCGAAATTGTTCCTTTCGGGGGGTATTGCAACTTTTCAGCATTTTGAGGCGAAATTGTTCCTTTGGGGGGGTATTGCAATTTTTTGCCATTTTGATGCGAAATTGTTCCTTTGGGGGGGTATTGCAACTTTTCGGCATTTTGAGGCGAAATTGTTCCTTTGGGGGGTATTGCAACTTTTGGCCATTTTGAAGCGAAATTGTTCCTTTGGGGGGGTATTGCAACTTTTGGCCATTTTGAAGCGAAATTGTTCCTTTCGGGGGGTATTGCAACTTTTCGGCATTTTGAAGCGAAATTGTTCCTTTGGGGGGGTATTGCAATTTTTTGCCATTTTGAGGCGAAATTGTTCCTTTGGGGGGTATTGCAACTTTTGGCCATTTTGAAGCGAAATTGTTCCTTTGGGGGGGTATTGCAATTTTTTGCCATTTTGAGGCGAAACTGTTCCTTTGGGGGGGTATTGCAACTTTTGGCCATTTTGAAGCGAAATTGTTCCTTTGGGGGGGTATTGCAACTTTTGGCCATTTTGAAGCGAAATTGTTCCTTTCAGGGGGTATTGCAACTTTTCGGCATTTTGAGGCGAAATTGTTCCTTGGGGGGGTATTGCAACTTTTGGCCATATTGAAGCGAAATTGTTCCTTTTGGGGGGTATTGCAATTTTTAACCATTTTGAGGCGAAATTGTTCCTTTGGGGGGGTATTGCAACTTTTGGCCATTTTGAAGCGAAATTGTTTCTTTCGGGGGGTATTGCAACTTTTCAGCATTTTGAGGCGAAATTGTTCCCTTGGGGGGGTATTGCAATTTTTTGCCATTTTGAGGCGAAATTGTTCCTTTGGGGGGGTATTGCAACTTTTCGGCATTTTGAGGCGAAATTGTTCCTTTGGGGGGGTATTGCAATTTTTTGCCATTTTGAGGCGAAATTGTTCCTTTGGGGGGGTATTGCAACTTATGGCCATTTTGAAGCGAAATTGTTCCTTTGGGGGGTATTGCAATTTTTTGCTATTTTGAGGCGAAATTGTTCCTTTGGGGGGGTATTGCAATTTTTAACCATTTTGAGGCGAAATTGTTCCTTTGGGGGGGTATTGCAACTTTTGGCCGTTTTGAAGCGAAATTGTTCCTTTCGGGGGGTATTGCAACTTTTCAGCATTTTGAGGCGAAATTGTTCCTTTGGGGGGTATTGCAATTTTTTGCCATTTTGAGGCGAAATTGTTCCTTTGGGGGGGTATTGCAACTTTTCAGCATTTTGAGGCGAAATTGTTCCTTTGGGGGGTATTGCAATTTTTTTTCCATTTTGAGGCGAAATTGTTCCTTTGGGGGGGTATTGTAACTTTTGGCCATTTTGAAGCGAAATTTTTCCTTTCGGGGGGTATTGCAACTTTTCGGCATTTTGAAGCGAAATTGTTCCTTTGGGGGGGTATTGCAATTTTTTGCCATTTTGAGGCGAAACTGTTCCTTTTGGGGGGTATGGCAACTTTTGGCCATTTTGAAGCGAAATTGTTCCTTTGGGGGGGTATTGCAACTTTTGGCCATTTTGAAGCGAAATTGTTCCTTTCAGGGGGTATTGCAACTTTTCGGCATTTTGAGGCGAAATTGTTCCTTTGGGGGGGTATTGCAACTTTTGGCCATATTGAAGCGAAATTGTTCCTTTGGGGGGGTATTGCAATTTTTAACCATTTTGAGGCGAAATTGTTCCTTTGGGGGGTATTGCAACTTTTGGCCATTTTGAAGCGAAATTGTTCCTTTCGGGGGGTATTGCAACTTTTCAGCATTTTGAGGCGAAATTGTTCCTTTGGGGGGGTATTGCAATTTTTTGCCATTTTGAGGCGAAATTGTTCCTTTGGGGGGGTATTGCAATTTTTTTTCCATTTTGAGGCGAAAATGTTCCTTTATGGGGGTATTGCAACTTTTGGCCATTTTGAAGCAAAATTGTTCCTTTCGGGGGGTATTGCAACTTTTGGCCATTTTGAAGCGAAATTGTTCCTTTGGGGGGGTATTGCAATTTTTTGCCATTTTGAGGCGAAATTGTTCCTTTGGGGGGTATTGCAACTTTTGGCCATTTTGAAGCGAAATTGTTCCTTTGGGGGGGTATTGCAATTTTTTGCCATTTTGAGGCGAAATTGTTCCTTTGGGGGGGTATTGCAACTTTTGGCCATTTTGAAGCGAAATTGTTCCTTTGGGGGGGTATTGCAACTTTTCGGCATTTTGAGGCGAAATTGTTCCTTTGGGGGGTATTGCAATTTTTTGCCATTTTGAGGCGAAATTGTTCCTTTGGGGGGGTATTGCAACTTTTGGCCATTTTGAAGCGAAATTGTTCCTTTGGGGGGGTATTGCAACTTTTGGCCATTTTGAAGCGAAATTGTACCTTTGGGGGGGTATTGCAACTTTTCGGCATTTTGAGGCGAAATTGTTCCTTTGGGGTGTATTGCAATTTTTTGCCATTTTGAGGCGAAATTGTTCCTTTGGGGGGGTATTGCAACTTTTGGCCATTTTGAAGCGAAATTGTTCCTTTGGAGGGGTATTGCAATTTTTTGCCAATTTGAGGTGAAATTGTTCCTTTGGGGGGGTATTGCAACTTTTGGCCATTTTGAAGCGAAATTGTTCCTTTGGGGGGGTATTGCAATTTTTTGCCATTTTTAGGCGAAACTGTTCCTTTGGGGGGTATTGCAACTTTTGGCCATTTTGAAGCGAAATTGTTCCTTTCGGGGGGTATTGCAACTTTTCGGCATTTTGAGGCGAAATTGTTCCTTTGGGGGTATTGCAATTTTTTGCCATTTTGAGGCGAAATTGTTTCTTTGTGGGGGTATTGCAACTTTTGGCCATTTTGAAGCGAAATTGTTCCTTTGGGGGGGTATTGCAATTTTTTGCCATTTTGAGGCGAAATTGTTCCTTTGGGGGGGTATTGCAACTTTTGGCCATTTTGAAGCGAAATTGTTCCTTTGGGGGGTATTGCAATTTTTTGCTATTTTGAGGCGAAATTGTTCCTTCGGGGGGGTATTGCAACTTTTGGCCATTTTGAAGCGAAATTGTTCCTTTCGGGGGGTATTGCAACTTTTCGGCATTTTGAGGCGAAATTGTTCCTTTGGGGGGGTATTGCAACTTTTGGCCATATTGAAGCGAAATTGTTCCTTTGGGGGGGTATTGCAATTTTTTGCCATTTTGAGGCGAAATTGTTCCTTTGGGGGGGTATTGCAACTTTTGGCCATTTTGAAGTGAAATTGTTCCTTTCGGGGGGTATTGCAACGTTTCGGCATTTTGAGGCGAAATTGTTCCTTTGGGGGGGTATTGCAACTTTTTTCTCCATATTGAAGCGAAATTGTTCCTTTGAGGGGGTATTGCAATTTTTAACCATTTTGAGGCGAAATTGTTCCTTTGGGGGGGTATTGCAACTTTTGGCCATTTTGAAGCGAAATTGTTCCTTTCGAGGGTATTGCAACTTTTCAGCATTTTGAGGCGAAATTGTTCCTTTGGGGGGGTATTGCAATTTTTTGCCATTTTGAGGCGAAATTGTTCCTTTGGGGGGTATTGCAACTTTTCGGCATTTTGAGACGAAATTGTTCCTTTGGGGGGTATTGCAATTTTTTTTCCATTTTGAGGCGAAATTGTTCCTTTGGGGGGGTATTGCAATTTTTTGCCATTTTGAAGCGAAATTGTTCCTTTCGGGGGGTATTGCAACTTTTCAGCATTTTGAGGCGAAATTGTTCCTTTGGGGGGGTATTGCAATTTTTTGCCATTTTGAGGCGAAATTGTTCCTTTGGGGGGGTATTGCAATTTTTTTTCCATTTTGAGGCGAAAATGTTCCTTTATGGGGGTATTGCAACTTTTGGCCATTTTGAAGCAAAATTGTTCCTTTCGGGGGGTATTGCAACTTTTGGCCATTTTGAAGCGAAATTGTTCCTTTGGGGGGGTATTGCAATTTTTTGCCATTTTGAGGCGAAATTGTTCCTTTGGGGGGTATTGCAACTTTTGGCCATTTTGAAGCGAAATTGTTCCTTTGGGGGGGTATTGCAATTTTTTGCCATTTTGAGGCGAAATTGTTCCTTTGGGGGGGTATTGCAACTTTTGGCCATTTTGAAGCGAAATTGTTCCTTTGGGGGGGTATTGCAACTTTTCGGCATTTTGAGGCGAAATTGTTCCTTTGGGGGGTATTGCAATTTTTTGCCATTTTGAGGCGAAATTGTTCCTTTGGGGGGGTATTGCAACTTTTGGCCATTTTGAAGCGAAATTGTTCCTTTGGGGGGGTATTGCAACTTTTGGCCATTTTGAAGCGAAATTGTACCTTTGGGGGGGTATTGCAACTTTTCGGCATTTTGAGGCGAAATTGTTCCTTTGGGGTGTATTGCAATTTTTTGCCATTTTGAGGCGAAATTGTTCCTTTGGGGGGGTATTGCAACTTTTGGCCATTTTGAAGCGAAATTGTTCCTTTGGAGGGGTATTGCAATTTTTTGCCAATTTGAGGTGAAATTGTTCCTTTGGGGGGGTATTGCAACTTTTGGCCATTTTGAAGCGAAATTGTTCCTTTGGGGGGGTATTGCAATTTTTTGCCATTTTTAGGCGAAACTGTTCCTTTGGGGGGTATTGCAACTTTTGGCCATTTTGAAGCGAAATTGTTCCTTTCGGGGGGTATTGCAACTTTTCGGCATTTTGAGGCGAAATTGTTCCTTTGGGGGTATTGCAATTTTTTGCCATTTTGAGGCGAAATTGTTTCTTTGTGGGGGTATTGCAACTTTTGGCCATTTTGAAGCGAAATTGTTCCTTTGGGGGGGTATTGCAATTTTTTGCCATTTTGAGGCGAAATTGTTCCTTTGGGGGGGTATTGCAACTTTTGGCCATTTTGAAGCGAAATTGTTCCTTTGGGGGGTATTGCAATTTTTTGCTATTTTGAGGCGAAATTGTTCCTTCGGGGGGGTATTGCAACTTTTGGCCATTTTGAAGCGAAATTGTTCCTTTCGGGGGGTATTGCAACTTTTCGGCATTTTGAGGCGAAATTGTTCCTTTGGGGGGGTATTGCAACTTTTGGCCATATTGAAGCGAAATTGTTCCTTTGGGGGGGTATTGCAATTTTTTGCCATTTTGAGGCGAAATTGTTCCTTTGGGGGGGTATTGCAACTTTTGGCCATTTTGAAGTGAAATTGTTCCTTTCGGGGGGTATTGCAACGTTTCGGCATTTTGAGGCGAAATTGTTCCTTTGGGGGGGTATTGCAACTTTTTTCTCCATATTGAAGCGAAATTGTTCCTTTGAGGGGGTATTGCAATTTTTAACCATTTTGAGGCGAAATTGTTCCTTTGGGGGGGTATTGCAACTTTTGGCCATTTTGAAGCGAAATTGTTCCTTTCGAGGGTATTGCAACTTTTCAGCATTTTGAGGCGAAATTGTTCCTTTGGGGGGGTATTGCAATTTTTTGCCATTTTGAGGCGAAATTGTTCCTTTGGGGGGTATTGCAACTTTTCGGCATTTTGAGACGAAATTGTTCCTTTGGGGGGTATTGCAATTTTTTTTCCATTTTGAGGCGAAATTGTTCCTTTGGGGGGGTATTGCAATTTTTTGCCATTTTGAAGCGAAATTGTTCCTTTCGGGGGGTATTGCAACTTTTCGGCATTTTGAGGCGAAATTGTTCCTTTGGGGGGTATTGCAATTTTTTGCCATTTTGAGGCGAAATTGTTCCTTTCGGGGGGTATTGCAACTTTTGGCCATTTTGAAGCGAAATTGTTCCTTTGGGGGGGTATTGCAATTTTTTGCCATTTTGAGGCGAAATTGTTCCTTTGGGGGGTATTGCAACTTTTGGCCATTTTGAAGCGAAATTGTTCCTTTGGGGGGGTATTGCAATTTTTTGCCATTTTGAGGCGAAATTGTTCCTTTGGGGGGGTATTGCAACTTTTGGCCATTTTGAAGCGAAATTGTTCCTTTGGGGGGGTATTGCAACTTTTCGGCATTTTGAGGCGAAATTGTTCCTTTGGGGGGTATTGCAATTTTTTGCCATTTTGAGGCGAAATTGTTCCTTTGGGGGGGTATTGCAACTTTTGGCCATTTTGAAGCGAAATTGTTCCTTTGGGGGGGTATTGCAACTTTTGGCCATTTTGAAGCGAAATTGTACCTTTGGGGGGGTATTGCAACTTTTCGGCATTTTGAGGCGAAATTGTTCCTTTGGGGTGTATTGCAATTTTTTGCCATTTTGAGGCGAAATTGTTCCTTTGGGGGGGTATTGCAACTTTTGGCCATTTTGAAGCGAAATTGTTCCTTTGGAGGGGTATTGCAATTTTTTGCCAATTTGAGGTGAAATTGTTCCTTTGGGGGGGTATTGCAACTTTTGGCCATTTTGAAGCGAAATTGTTCCTTTGGGGGGGTATTGCAATTTTTTGCCATTTTTAGGCGAAACTGTTCCTTTGGGGGGTATTGCAACTTTTGGCCATTTTGAAGCGAAATTGTTCCTTTCGGGGGGTATTGCAACTTTTCGGCATTTTGAGGCGAAATTGTTCCTTTGGGGGTATTGCAATTTTTTGCCATTTTGAGGCGAAATTGTTTCTTTGTGGGGGTATTGCAACTTTTGGCCATTTTGAAGCGAAATTGTTCCTTTGGGGGGGTATTGCAATTTTTTGCCATTTTGAGGCGAAATTGTTCCTTTGGGGGGGTATTGCAACTTTTGGCCATTTTGAAGCGAAATTGTTCCTTTGGGGGGTATTGCAATTTTTTGCTATTTTGAGGCGAAATTGTTCCTTCGGGGGGGTATTGCAACTTTTGGCCATTTTGAAGCGAAATTGTTCCTTTCGGGGGGTATTGCAACTTTTCGGCATTTTGAGGCGAAATTGTTCCTTTGGGGGGGTATTGCAACTTTTGGCCATATTGAAGCGAAATTGTTCCTTTGGGGGGGTATTGCAATTTTTTGCCATTTTGAGGCGAAATTGTTCCTTTGGGGGGGTATTGCAACTTTTGGCCATTTTAAAGTGAAATTGTTCCTTTCGGGGGGTATTGCAACGTTTCGGCATTTTGAGGCGAAATTGTTCCTTTGGGGGGGTATTGCAACTTTTTTCTCCATATTGAAGCGAAATTGTTCCTTTGAGGGGGTATTGCAATTTTTAACCATTTTGAGGCGAAATTGTTCCTTTCGAGGGTATTGCAACTTTTCAGCATTTTGAGGCGAAATTGTTCCTTTGGGGGGGTATTGCAATTTTTTGCCATTTTGAGGCGAAATTGTTCCTTTGGGGGGTATTGCAACTTTTCGGCATTTTGAGACGAAATTGTTCCTTTGGGGGGTATTGCAATTTTTTTTCCATTTTGAGGCGAAATTGTTCCTTTATGGGGGTATTGCAATTTTTTGCCATTTTGAAGCGAAATTGTTCCTTTCGGGGGGTATTGCAACTTTTCAGCATTTTGAGGCGAAATTGTTCCTTTGGGGGGGTATTGCAATTTTTTGCCATTTTGAGGCGAAATTGTTCCTTTGGGGGGGTATTGCAATTTTTTTTCCATTTTGAGGCGAAAATGTTCCTTTATGGGGGTATTGCAACTTTTGGCCATTTTGAAGCAAAATTGTTCCTTTCGGGGGGTATTGCAACTTTTGGCCATTTTGAAGCGAAATTGTTCCTTTGGGGGGGTATTGCAATTTTTTGCCATTTTGAGGCGAAATTGTTCCTTTGGGGGGTATTGCAACTTTTGGCCATTTTGAAGCGAAATTGTTCCTTTGGGGGGGTATTGCAATTTTTTGCCATTTTGAGGCGAAATTGTTCCTTTGGGGGGGTATTGCAACTTTTGGCCATTTTGAAGCGAAATTGTTCCTTTGGGGGGGTATTGCAACTTTTCGGCATTTTGAGGCGAAATTGTTCCTTTGGGGGGTATTGCAATTTTTTGCCATTTTGAGGCGAAATTGTTCCTTTGGGGGGGTATTGCAACTTTTGGCCATTTTGAAGCGAAATTGTTCCTTTGGGGGGGTATTGCAACTTTTGGCCATTTTGAAGCGAAATTGTACCTTTGGGGGGGTATTGCAACTTTTCGGCATTTTGAGGCGAAATTGTTCCTTTGGGGTGTATTGCAATTTTTTGCCATTTTGAGGCGAAATTGTTCCTTTGGGGGGGTATTGCAACTTTTGGCCATTTTGAAGCGAAATTGTTCCTTTGGAGGGGTATTGCAATTTTTTGCCAATTTGAGGTGAAATTGTTCCTTTGGGGGGGTATTGCAACTTTTGGCCATTTTGAAGCGAAATTGTTCCTTTGGGGGGGTATTGCAATTTTTTGCCATTTTTAGGCGAAACTGTTCCTTTGGGGGGTATTGCAACTTTTGGCCATTTTGAAGCGAAATTGTTCCTTTCGGGGGGTATTGCAACTTTTCGGCATTTTGAGGCGAAATTGTTCCTTTGGGGGTATTGCAATTTTTTGCCATTTTGAGGCGAAATTGTTTCTTTGTGGGGGTATTGCAACTTTTGGCCATTTTGAAGCGAAATTGTTCCTTTGGGGGGGTATTGCAATTTTTTGCCATTTTGAGGCGAAATTGTTCCTTTGGGGGGGTATTGCAACTTTTGGCCATTTTGAAGCGAAATTGTTCCTTTGGGGGGTATTGCAATTTTTTGCTATTTTGAGGCGAAATTGTTCCTTCGGGGGGGTATTGCAACTTTTGGCCATTTTGAAGCGAAATTGTTCCTTTCGGGGGGTATTGCAACTTTTCGGCATTTTGAGGCGAAATTGTTCCTTTGGGGGGGTATTGCAACTTTTGGCCATATTGAAGCGAAATTGTTCCTTTGGGGGGGTATTGCAATTTTTTGCCATTTTGAGGCGAAATTGTTCCTTTGGGGGGGTATTGCAACTTTTGGCCATTTTGAAGTGAAATTGTTCCTTTCGGGGGGTATTGCAACGTTTCGGCATTTTGAGGCGAAATTGTTCCTTTGGGGGGGTATTGCAACTTTTTTCTCCATATTGAAGCGAAATTGTTCCTTTGAGGGGGTATTGCAATTTTTAACCATTTTGAGGCGAAATTGTTCCTTTGGGGGGGTATTGCAATTTTTTGCCATTTTGAGGCGAAATTGTTCCTTTGGGGGGTATTGCAACTTTTCGGCATTTTGAGACGAAATTGTTCCTTTGGGGGGTATTGCAATTTTTTTTCCATTTTGAGGCGAAATTGTTCCTTTGGGGGGGTATTGCAATTTTTTGCCATTTTGAAGCGAAATTGTTCCTTTCGGGGGGTATTGCAACTTTTCGGCATTTTGAGGCGAAATTGTTCCTTTGGGGGGTATTGCAATTTTTTGCCATTTTGAGGCGAAATTGTTCCTTTGGGGGGGTATTGCAACTTTTGGCCATTTTGAAGCGAAATTGTTCCTTTCGGGGGGTATTGCAACTTTTCAGCATTTTGAGGCGAAATTGTTCCTTTGGGGGGGTATTGCAATTTTTTGCCATTTTGAGGCGAAATTGTTCCTTTGGGGGGTATTTTTAACCATTTTGAGGCGAAATTGTTCTTTTGGGGGGGTATTGCAACTTTTGGCCATTTTGAAGCGAAATTGTTCCTTTGGGGGGGTATTGCAACTTTTGGCCATTTTGAAGCGAAATTGTTCCTTTGGGGGGGTATTGCAATTTTTTGCCATTTTGAGGCGAAATTGTTCCTTTGGGGGGTATTGCAACTTTTGGCCATTTTGAAGCGAATTTGTTCCTTTGGGGGGGTATTGCAATTTTTTGCCATTTTGAGGCGAAATTGTTCCTTTGGGGGGGTATTGCAACTTTTGGCCATTTTGAAGCGAAATTGTTCCTTTCGGGGGGTATTGCAACTTTTCGGCATTTTGAAGCGAAATTGTTCCTTTGGGGGGGTATTGCAATTTTTTGCCATTTTGAGGCGAAATTGTTCCTTTGGGGGGGTATTGCAACTTTTGGCCATTTTGAAGCGAAATTGTTCCTTTGGGGGGGTATTGCAACTTTTGGCCATTTTGAAGCGAAATTGTTCCTTTCAGGGGGTATTGCAACTTTTCGGCATTTTGAGGCGAAATTGTTCCTTGGGGGGGTATTGCAACTTTTGGCCATATTGAAGCGAAATTGTTCCTTTTGGGGGGTATTGCAATTTTTAACCATTTTGAGGCGAAATTGTTCCTTTGGGGGGGTATTGCAACTTTTGGCCATTTTGAAGCGAAATTGTTCCTTTCGGGGGGTATTGCAACTTTTCAGCATTTTGAGGCGAAATTGTTCCCTTGGGGGGGTATTGCAATTTTTTGCCATTTTGAGGCGAAATTGTTCCTTTGGGGGGGTATTGCAACTTTTCGGCATTTTGAGGCGAAATTGTTCCTTTGGGGGGGTATTGCAATTTTTTGCCATTTTGAGGCGAAATTGTTCCTTTGGGGGGGTATTGCAACTTATGGCCATTTTGAAGCGAAATTGTTCCTTTGGGGGGTATTGCAATTTTTTGCTATTTTGAGGCGAAATTGTTCCTTTGGGGGGGTATTGCAATTTTTAACCATTTTGAGGCGAAATTGTTCCTTTGGGGGGGTATTGCAACTTTTGGCCGTTTTGAAGCGAAATTGTTCCTTTCGGGGGGTATTGCAACTTTTCAGCATTTTGAGGCGAAATTGTTCCTTTGGGGGGTATTGCAATTTTTTGCCATTTTGAGGCGAAATTGTTCCTTTGGGGGGGTATTGCAACTTTTCAGCATTTTGAGGCGAAATTGTTCCTTTGGGGGGTATTGCAATTTTTTTTCCATTTTGAGGCGAAATTGTTCCTTTGGGGGGGTATTGTAACTTTTGGCCATTTTGAAGCGAAATTTTTCCTTTCGGGGGGTATTGCAACTTTTCGGCATTTTGAAGCGAAATTGTTCCTTTGGGGGGTATTGCAATTTTTTGCCATTTTGAGGCGAAACTGTTCCTTTGGGGGGGTATGGCAACTTTTGGCCATTTTGAAGCGAAATTGTTCCTTTGGGGGGGTATTGCAACTTTTGGCCATTTTGAAGCGAAATTGTTCCTTTCGGGGGGTATTGCAACTTTTCGGCATTTTGAGGCGAAATTGTTCCTTTGGGGGGGTATTGCAACTTTTGGCCATATTGAAGCGAAATTGTTCCTTTGGGGGGGTATTGCAATTTTTAACCATTTTGAGGCGAAATTGTTCCTTTGGGGGGTATTGCAACTTTTGGCCATTTTGAAGCGAAATTGTTCCTTTCGGGGGGTATTGCAACTTTTCAGCATTTTGAGGCGAAATTGTTCCTTTGGGGGGGTATTGCAATTTTTTGCCATTTTGAGGCGAAATTGTTCCTTTGGGGGGGTATTGCAATTTTTTTTTCCATTTTGAGGCGAAAATGTTCCTTTGGGGGGGTATTGCAACTTTTGGCCATTTTGAAGCAAAATTGTTCCTTTCGGGGGGTATTGCAACTTTTGGCCATTTTGAAGCGAAATTGTTCCTTTGGGGGGGTATTGCAATTTTTTGCCATTTTGAGGCGAAATTGTTCCTTTGGGGGGTATTGCAACTTTTGGCCATTTTGAAGCGAAATTGTTCCTTTGGGGGGGTATTGCAATTTTTTGCCATTTTGAGGCGAAATTGTTCCTTTGGGGGGGTATTGCAACTTTTGGCCATTTTGAAGCGAAATTGTTCCTTTGGGGGGGTATTGCAACTTTTCGGCATTTTGAGGCGAAATTGTTCCTTTGGGGGGTATTGCAATTTTTTGCCATTTTGAGGCGAAATTGTTCCTTTGGGGGGGTATTGCAACTTTTGGCAATTTTGAAGCGAAATTGTTCCTTTGGGGGGGTATTGCAACTTTTGGCCATTTTGAAGCGAAATTGTACCTTTGGGGGGGTATTTCAACTTTTCGGCATTTTGAGGCGAAATTGTTCCTTTGGGGTGTATTGCAATTTTTTGCCATTTTGAGGCGAAATTGTTCCTTTGGGGGGGTATTGCAACTTTTGGCCATTTTGAAGCGAAATTGTTCCTTTGGAGGGGTATTGCAATTTTTTGCCAATTTGAGGTGAAATTGTTCCTTTGGGGGGGTATTGCAACTTTTGGCCATTTTGAAGCGAAATTGTTCCTTTGGGGGGGTATTGCAATTTTTTGCCATTTTTAGGCGAAACTGTTCCTTTGGGGGGTATTGCAACTTTTGGCCATTTTGAAGCGAAATTGTTCCTTTCGGGGGGTATTGCAACTTTTCGGCATTTTGAGGCGAAATTGTTCCTTTGGGGGGTATTGCAATTTTTTGCCATTTTGAGGCGAAATTGTTTCTTTGTGGGGGTATTGCAACTTTTGGCCATATTGAAGCGAAATTGTTCCTTTGGGGGGGTATTGCAATTTTTAACCATTTTGAGGCGAAATTGTTCCTTTGGGGGGGTATTGCAACTTTTGGCCATTTTGAAGCGAAATTGTTCCTTTGGGGGGGTATTGCAATTTTTTGCCATTTTGAGGCGAAATTGTTCCTTTGGGGGGGTATTGCAACTTTTGGCCATTTTGAAGCGAAATTGTTCCTTTGGGGGGTATTGCAATTTTTTGCTATTTTGAGGCGAAATTGTTCCTTCGGGGGGGTATTGCAACTTTTGGCCATTTTGAAGCGAAATTGTTCCTTTCGGGGGGTATTGCAACTTTTCGGCATTTTGAGGCGAAATTGTTCCTTTGGGGGGGTATTGCAACTTTTGGCCATATTGAAGCGAAATTGTTCCTTTGGGGGGGTATTGCAATTTTTTGCCATTTTGAGGCGAAATTGTTCCTTTGGGGGGGTATTGCAACTTTTGGCCATTTTGAAGTGAAATTGTTCCTTTCGGGGGGTATTGCAACGTTTCGGCATTTTGAGGCGAAATTGTTCCTTTGGGGGGGTATTGCAACTTTTTTCTCCATATTGAAGCGAAATTGTTCCTTTGAGGGGGTATTGCAATTTTTAACCATTTTGAGGCGAAATTGTTCCTTTGGGGGGGTATTGCAACTTTTGGCCATTTTGAAGCGAAATTGTTCCTTTCGAGGGTATTGCAACTTTTCAGCATTTTGAGGCGAAATTGTTCCTTTGGGGGGGTATTGCAATTTTTTGCCATTTTGAGGCGAAATTGTTCCTTTGGGGGGTATTGCAACTTTTCGGCATTTTGAGACGAAATTGTTCCTTTGGGGGGTATTGCAATTTTTTTTCCATTTTGAGGCGAAATTGTTCCTTTGGGGGGGTATTGCAATTTTTTGCCATTTTGAAGCGAAATTGTTCCTTTCGGGGGGTATTGCAACTTTTCGGCATTTTGAGGCGAAATTGTTCCTTTGGGGGGTATTGCAATTTTTTGCCATTTTGAGGCGAAACTGTTCCTTTGGGGGGGTATTGCAACTTTTGGCCATTTTGAAGCGAAATTGTTCCTTTGGGGGGGTATTGCAACTTTTCGGCATTTTGAGGCGAAATTGTTCCTTTGGGGGGGGTATTGCAACTTTTCGGCATTTTGAGGCGAAATTGTTCCTTTGGGGGGGTATTGCAACTTTTGGCCATTTTGAAGCGAAATTGTTCCTTTGGGGGGGTATTGCAACTTTTGGCCATTTTGAAGCGAAATTGGTCCTTTGGGGGGGTATTGCAACTTTTCGGCATTTTGAGGCGAAATTGTTCCTTTCGGGGGGTATTGCAACTTTTCGGCATTTTGAGGCGAAATTGTTCCTTTGGGGGGGTATTGCAACTTTTGGCCATTTTGAAGCGAAATTGTTCCTTTGGGGGGGTATTGCAACTTTTGGCCATTTTGAAGCGAAATTGTTCCTTTGGGGGGGTATTGCAACTTTTGGCCATTTTGAGGCGAAATTGTTCCTTTGGGGGGGTATTGCAATTTTTAACCATTTTGAGGCGAAATTGTTCCTTTGGGGGGGTATTGCAACTTTTGGCCATTTTGAAGCGAAATTGTTCCTTTCGGGGGGTATTGCAACTTTTCGGCATTTTGAGGCGAAATTGTTCCTTTGGGGGTGTATTGAAATTTTTTGCCATTTTGAGGCGAAATTGTTCCTTTGGGGGGGGTATTGCAACTTTTCGGCATTTTGAGGCGAAATTGTTCCTTTGGGGGGGTATTGCAACTTTTGGCCATTTTGAAGCGAAATTGTTCCTTTCGGAGGGTATTGCAACTTTTCGGCATTTTGAAGCGAAATTGTTCCTTTGGGGGGGTATTAAAATTTTTTGCCATTTTGAGGCGAAATTGTTCCTTTGGGGGGGTATTGCAACTTTTGGCCATATTGAAGCGAAATTGTTCCTTTGGGGGGGTTTTACAATTTTTTGCCATTTTGAGGCGAAATTGTTCCTTTGGGAGGGTATTGCAACTTTTGGCCATTTTGAAGTGAAATTGTACCTTTGGGGGGGTTTGCAACTTTTCGGCATTTTGAAGCGAAATTGTTCCTTTGGAGGTGTATTGCAATTTTTTGCCATTTTGAGGCGAAATTGTTCATTTGGGGGGGGTATTGCAACTTTTCGGCATTTTGAGGCGAAATTGTTCCTTTGGCGGGGTATTGCAACTTTTGGCCATTTTGAAGCGAAATTGTTCCTTTGGGGGGGTATTGCAACTTTTCGGCATTTTGAGGCGAAATTGTTCCTTTGGGGGGGTATTGCAATTTTTTGCCATTTTGAGGCGAAATTGTTCCTTTGGGGGGGTATTGCAACTTTTGGCCATTTTGAAGCGAAATTGTTCCTTTGGGGGGTATTGCAATTTTTTGCTAATTTGAGGCGAAATTGTTCCTTCGGGGGGTATTGCAACTTTTTGCCATTTTGAAGCGAAATTGTTCCTTTCGGGGGGTATTGCAACTTTTCGGCATTTTGAGGCGAAATTGTTCCTTTGGGGGGGTATTGCAACTTTTGGCCATTTTGAAGTGAAATTGTTCCTTTCGGGGGGTATTGCAACGTTTCGGCATTTTGAGGCGAAATTGTTCCTTTGGGGGGGTATTGCAACTTTTGGCCATATTGAAGCGAAATTGTTCCTTTGAGGGGGTATTGCAATTTTTAACCATTTTGAGGCGAAATTGTTCCTTTGGGGGGGTATTGCAACTTTTGGCCATTTTGAAGCGAAATTGTTCCTTTCGGGGGGTATTGCAACTTTTCAGCATTTTGAGGCGAAATTGTTCCTTTGGGGGGGTATTGCAATTTTTTGCCATTTTGAGGCGAAATTGTTCCTTTGGGGGGTATTGCAACTTTTCGGCATTTTGAGGCGAAATTGTTCCTTTGGGGGGTATTGCAATTTTTTTTCCATTTTGAGGCGAAATTGTTCCTTTGGGGGGGTATTGCAATTTTTTGCCATTTTGAGGCGAAACTGTTCCTTTGGGGGGGTATTGCAACTTTTGGCCATTTTGAAGCGAAATTGTTCCTTTCGGGGGGTATTGCAACTTTTCGGCATTTTATGGCGAAATTGTTCCTTTGGGGGGTATTGCAACTTTTGGCCATTTTGAAGCGAAATTGTTCCTTTCGGGGGGTATTGCAACTTTTCGGCATTTTGAGGCGAAATTGTTCCTTTGGGGGGGTATTGCAATTTTTTGCCATTTTGAGGCGAAATTGTTCCTTTGGGGGGGTATTGCAACTTTTGGCCATTTTGAAGCGAAATTGTTCCTTTGGGGGTTATTGCAATTTTTTGCTATTTTGAGGCGAAATTGTTCCTTCGGGGGGGTATTGCAACTTTTGGCCATTTTGAAGCGAAATTGTTCCTTTCGGGGGGTATTGCAACTTTTTGGCATTTTGAGGCGAAATTGTTCCTTTGGGGGGGTATTGCAACTTTTGGCCATATTGAAGCGAAATTGTTCCTTTGGGGGGGTATTGCAATTTTTTGCCATTTTGAGGCGAAATTGTTCCTTTGGGGGGGTATTGCAACTTTTGGCCATTTTGAAGTGAAATTGTTCCTTTCGGGGGGTATTGCAACGTTTCGGCATTTTGAGGCGAAATTGTTCCTTTGGGGGGGTATTGCAACTTTTGGCCATATTGAAGCGAAATTGTTCCTTTGAGGGGGTATTGCAACTTTTGGCCATTTTGAAGTGAAATTGTTCCTTTCGGGGGGTATTGCAACGTTTCGGCATTTTGAGGTGAAATTGTTCCTTTGGGGGGGGTATTGCAACTTTTCGGCATTTTGAGGCGAAATTGTTCCTTTGGGGGGTATTGCAATTTTTTTTCCATTTTGAGGCGAAATTGTTCCTTTGGGGGGGTTTTACAATTTTTTGCCATTTTGAGGCGAAATTGTTCCTTTGGGAGGGTATTGCAACTTTTGGCCATTTTGAAGTGAAATTGTACCTTTGGGGGGTATTGCAACTTTTCGGCATTTTGAAGCGAAATTGTTCCTTTGGAGGTGTATTGCAATTTTTTGCCATTTTGAGGCGAAATTGTTCATTTGGGGGGGTATTGCAACTTTTCGGCATTTTGAGGCGAAATTGTTCCTTTGGGGGGTATTGCAATTTTTTGCTATTTTGAGGCGAAATTGTTCCTTCGGGGGGGTATTGCAACTTTTGGCCATTTTGAAGCGAAATTGTTCCTTTGGGGGGGTATTGCAACTTTTCGGCATTTTGAGGCGAAATTGTTCCTTTGGGGGGGGTATTGCAACTTTTGGCCATTTTGAAGCGAAATTGTTCCTTTCGGGGGGTATTGCAACTTTTCGGCATTTTGAGGCGAAATTGTTCCTTTGGGGGGGTATTGCAACTTTTGGCCATTTTGAAGCGAAATTGTTCCTTTGGGGGGGTATTGCAACTTTTGGCCATTTTGAAGCGAAATTGTTCCTTTGGGGGGGTATTGCAACTTTTGGCCATTTTGAGGCGAAATTGTTCCTTTGGGGGGGTATTGCAATTTTTAACCATTTTGAGGCGAAATTGTTCCTTTGGGGGGGTATTGCAACTTTTGGCCATATTGAAGCGAAATTGTTCCTTTGGGGGGGTATTAAAATTTTTTGCCATTTTGAGGCGAAATTGTTCCTTTGGGGGGGTATTGCAACTTTTGGCCATATTGAAGCGAAATTGTTCCTTTGGGGGGGTTTTACAATTTTTTTGCCATTTTGAGGCGAAATTGTTCCTTTGGGAGGGTATTGCAACTTTTGGCCATTTTGAAGTGAAATTGTACCTTTGGGGGGGTATTGCAACTTTTCGGCATTTTGAAGCGAAATTGTTCCTTTGGAGGTGTATTGCAATTTTTTGCCATTTTGAGGCGAAATTGTTCCCTTGGGGGGGGTATTGCAACTTTTCGGCATTTTGAGTCGAAATTGTTCCTTTGGGGGGTATTGCAATTTTTTTCCATTTTGAGGCGAAATTGTTCCTTTGGGGGGGTATTGCAACTTTTGGCCATTTTGAAGCAAAATTGTTCCTTTCGGAGGGTATTGCAACTTTTCGGCATTTTGAAGCGAAATTGTTCCTTTGGGGGGGTATTAAAATTTGTTGCCATTTTGAGGAGAAATTGTTCCTTTGGGGGGGTATTGCAACTTTTGGCCATATTGAAGCGAAATTGTTCCTTTGGGGGGTTTTACAATTTTTATCCATTTTGAGACGAAATTGTTCCTTTCGGGGGGTATTGCAACTTTTCGGCATTTTGAAGCGAAATTGTTCCTTTGGGGGGTATTGCAATTTTTTGCCATTTTGAGGCGAAATTGTTCCTTTGGGGGGATATTGCAACTTTTGGCCATTTTGAAGTGAAATTGTACCTTTGGGGGGGTATTGCAACTTTTCGGCATTTTGAAGCGAAATTGTTCCTTTGGGGGGGTATTGCAATTTTTTTTCCATTTTGAGGCGAAATTGTTCCTTTGGGGGGGTATTGCAACTTTTGGCCATATTGAAGCGAAATTGTTCCTTTGGGGGGGTTTTACAATTTTTTGCCATTTTGAGGCGAAATTGTTCCTTTGGGAGGGTATTGCAACTTTTGGCCATTTTGAAGTGAAATTGTACCTTTGGGGGGTATTGCAACTTTTCGGCATTTTGAAGCGAAATTGTTCCTTTGGAGGTGTATTGCAATTTTTTGCCATTTTGAGGCGAAATTGTTCATTTGGGGGGGTATTGCAACTTTTCGGCATTTTGAGGCGAAATTGTTCCTTTGGGGGGGTATTGCAATTTTTTGCCATTTTGAGGCGAAATTGTTCCTTTGGGGGGGTATTGCAACTTTTGGCCATTTTGAAGCGAAATTGTTCCTTTGGGGGGTATTGCAATTTTTTGCTATTTTGAGGCGAAATTGTTCCTTCGGGGGGGTATTGCAACTTTTGGCCATTTTGAAGCGAAATTGTTCCTTTCGGGGGGTATTGCAACTTTTCGGCATTTTGAGGCGAAATTGTTCCTTTGGGGGGTATTGCAAGTTTTTTGCCATTTTGAGGCGAAACTGTTCCTTTGGGGGGGTATTGCAACTTTTGGCCATTTTGAAGCGAAATTGTTCCTTTGGGGGGGTATTGCAACTTTTCGGCATTTTGAGGCGAAATTGTTCCTTTGGGGGGGGTATTGCAACTTTTGGCCATTTTGAAGCGAAATTGTTCCTTTCGGGGGGTATTGCAACTTTTCGGCATTTTGAGGCGAAATTGTTCCTTTGGGGGGGTATTGCAACTTTTGGCCATTTTGAAGCGAAATTGTTCCTTTGGGGGGGTATTGCAACTTTTGGCCATTTTGAAGCGAAATTGTTCCTTTGGGGGGGTATTGCAACTTTTGGCCATTTTGAGGCGAAATTGTTCCTTTGGGGGGGTATTGCAATTTTTAACCATTTTGAGGCGAAATTGTTCCTTTGGGGGGGTATTGCAACTTTTGGCCATATTGAAGCGAAATTGTTCCTTTGGGGGGGTATTAAAATTTTTTGCCATTTTGAGGCGAAATTGTTCCTTTGGGGGGGTATTGCAACTTTTGGCCATATTGAAGCGAAATTGTTCCTTTGGGGGGGTTTTACAATTTTTTTGCCATTTTGAGGCGAAATTGTTCCTTTGGGAGGGTATTGCAACTTTTGGCCATTTTGAAGTGAAATTGTACCTTTGGGGGGGTATTGCAACTTTTCGGCATTTTGAAGCGAAATTGTTCCTTTGGAGGTGTATTGCAATTTTTTGCCATTTTGAGGCGAAATTGTTCCTTTGGGGGGGGTATTGCAACTTTTCGGCATTTTGAGTCGAAATTGTTCCTTTGGGGGGTATTGCAATTTTTTTCCATTTTGAGGCGAAATTGTTACTTTGGGGGGGTATTGCAACTTTTGGCCATTTTGAAGCAAAATTGTTCCTTTCGGAGGGTATTGCAACTTTTCGGCATTTTGAAGCGAAATTGTTCCTTTGGGGGGGTATTAAAATTTGTTGCCATTTTGAGGAGAAATTGTTCCTTTGGGGGGGTATTGCAACTTTTGGCCATATTGAAGCGAAATTGTTCCTTTGGGGGGGTTTTACAATTTTTATCCATTTTGAGACGAAATTGTTCCTTTCGGGGGGTATTGCAACTTTTCGGCATTTTGAAGCGAAATTGTTCCTTTGGGGGGTATTGCAATTTTTTGCCATTTTGAGGCGAAATTGTTCCTTTGGGGGGATATTGCAACTTTTGGCCATTTTGAAGTGAAATTGTACCTTTGGGGGGGTATTGCAACTTTTCGGCATTTTGAAGCGAAATTGTTCCTTTGGGGGGGTATTGCAATTTTTTTTTCATTTTGAGGCGAAATTGTTCCTTTGGGGGGGTATTGCAACTTTTCGGCATTTTGAGGCGAAATTGTTCCTTTGAGGGGGTATTGCAACTTTTGGAAATTTTGAAGCGAAATTGTTCCTTGGGGGGGTGTTGCAACTTTTCGGCATTTTGACGCGAAATTGTTCCTTTGGGGGGGTATTGCAATTTTTGCCATTTTGAGGCGAAATTATTCCTTTGGGGGGGTATTGCAACTTTTGGCCATTTTGAAGCGAAAGTGTTCCTTTCGGGGGGTATTGCAACTTTTCGGCATTTTGAGGCGAAATTGATCCTTTGGGGGGGTATTGCAACTTTTGGCCATTTTGAAGCGAAATTGTTCCTTTGGGGGGGTATTGCAACTTTTGGCCATTTTAAAGCGAAATTGTTCCTTTCGGGGGGTATTGCAACTTTTCGGCATTTTGAGGCGAAATTGTTCCTTTGGGGGGGTATTGCAACTTTTAGCCATATTGAAGCGAAATTGTTCCTTTGGGGGGTATTGCAATTTTTAACCATTTTGAGGCGAAATTGTTCCTTTGGGGGGGTATTGCAACTTTTGGCCATTTTGAGGCGAAATTGTTCCTTTGGGGGTGTATTGCAATTTTTAGCCATTTTGAGGCGAAATTGTCCCTTTGGGGGGGTATTGCAACTTTTCGGCATTTTGAGGCGAAATTGTTCCTTTGGGGGGGTATTGCAATTTTTTTCCATTTTGAGGCGAAATTGTTCCTTTGGGGGGTTATTGCAACTTTTGGCCATTTTGAAGCGAAATTGTACCTTTGGGGGGGGTATTGCAACTTTTCGGCATTTTGAGGCGAAATTGTTCCTTTGGGGGGTATTCCAATTTTTTGCCATTTTGAGGCGAAATTGTTCCTTTGGGGGTATTGCAACTTTTGGCCATATTGAAGCGAAATTGTTCCTTTGGGGGGTTTTACAATTTTTGGCCATTTTGAGGCAAAATTGTTCCTTTCGGGGGGTATTCCAACTTTTCGGCATTTTGAGGCGAAATTGTTCCTTTGGGGGGTATTGCAACTTTTGGCCATTTTGAAGCGAAATTGTTCCTTTGGGGGGGTATTGCAACTTTTGGCCATTTTGAAGCGAAATTGTTCCTTTCGGAGGGTATTGCAACTTTTCGGCATTTTGAAGCGAATTTGTTCCTTTGGGGGGGTATTGCAATTTTTTGCCATTTTGAGGTGAAATTGTTCCTTTGGGGGGTATTGCAACTTTTCGGCATTTTGAGGCGAAATTGTTCCTTTGGGGGGGTATAGCAATTTTTTGCCATTTTGAAGCGAAATTGTTCCTTTCGGGGGGTATTGCAACTTTTCAGCATTTTAAGGCGAAATTGTTCCTTTGGGGGGGTATTGCAATTTTTTGCCATTTTGAGGCGAAATTGTTTCTTTGGGGGGGTATTGCAACTTTTGGCTATTTTGAAGCGAAATTGTTCCTTTGGGGGGTATTGCAATTTTTGCCATTTTGAGGCGAAATTGTTCCTTTGGGGGGGTATTGCAACTTTTGGCCATATTGAAGCGAAATTGTTCCTTTGGGGGGGTTTTACAATTTTTGGCCATTTTGAGGCAAAATTGTTCCTTTTGGGGGGTATTGCAACTTTTCGGCATTTTGAAACGAAATTGTTCCTTTGGGGGGGTATTGCAACTTTTGGCCATTTTGAAGCGAAATTGTTCCTTTGGGGGTATTGTAATTTTTTTGCCATTTTGAGGCGAAATTGTTCCTTTGGGGGGGTATTGCAACTTTTGGCCATTTTGAAGCGAAATTGTTCCTTTGGGGGGTATTGCAACTTTTGGCCATTTTGAAGCGAAATTGTTCCTTTGGGGGGGTATTGCAATTTTTTGCCATTTTGAGGCGAAATTGTTCCTTTGGGGGGGGTATTGCAACTTTTGGCCATTTTGAAGCGAAATTGTTCCTTTCGGGGGGTATTGCAACTTGTCGGCATTTTGAGGCGAAATTGTTCCTTTGGGGGGTATTGCAATTTTTTTTCCATTTTGAGGCGAAATTGTTCCTTTGGGGGTGTATTGCCACTTTTGGCCATTTTGAAGCGAAATTGTTCCTTTGGGGGGGTATTGCAATTTTTTTTTCATTTTGAGGCGAAATTGTTCCTTTGGGGGGGGGTTTGCCACTTTTGGCCATTTTGAAGCGAAATTGTTCCTGTGGGGGGGTATTGCAACTTTAAGGCATTTTGAGGCGAAATTGTTCCTTTGGGGGGTATTGCAACTTTGGTCCATTTTGAAGCGAAATTGTTCCTTTTGGGGGGTATTGCAATTTTTTCCCATTTTGAGGCGAAATTGTTCCTTTGGGGGGGTATTGCAACTTTTGGCCATTTTGAAGCGAAATTGTTCCTTTGGGGGGGTATTGCAACTTTTCGGCATTTTGAGGCGAAATTGTTCCTTTGGGGGGTATTGCAATTTTTTGCCATTTTGAGGCGAAATTGTTCCTTTGGGGGGGTATTGCAACTTTTGGCCATTTTGAAGCAAAATTGTTCCTTTCGGGGGGTATTGCAACTTTTCGGCATTTTGAGGCGAAATTGTTCCTTTGGGGGGGTATTGCAACTTTTAGCCATTTTGAAGCGAAATTGTTCCTTTGGGGGGGTATTGCAACTTTTCGGCATTTTGAGGCGAAATTGTTCCTTTGGAAGGGTATTGCAACTTTTAGCCATTTTGAAGCGAAATTGTTCCTTTGGGGGGGTATTGCAAATTTTGGCTATTTTGAAGCGAAATTGTACCTTTGGGGGGGTATTGCAACTTTTCGGCATTTTGAAGCGAAATTGTTCCTTTTGGGGGTATTGCAATTTTTTGCCATTTTGAGGCGAAATTGTTCCTTTCGGGGGGTATTGCAATTTTTTGCCATTTTGAGGCGAAATTGTTCCTTTGGGGGGGTATTGCAACTTTTGGCCATTTTGAAGCGAAATTGTTCCTTTGGGGGGGTATTGCAATTTTTTGCCATTTTGAGGCGAAATTGTTCCTTTGGGGGGTATTGCAACTTTTGGCCATATTGAAGCGAAATTGTTCCTTTGGGGGGGTTTTACAATTTTTGGCCATTTTGAGGCAAAATTGTTCCTTTTGGGGGGTATTGCAACTTTTCGGCATTTTGAGGCGAAATTGTTCCTTTGGGGGGGTATTGCAACTTTTGGCCATTTTGATGCGAAATTGTTTCTTTGGGGGGTATTGCAATTTTTTGCCATTTTGAGGCGAAATTGTTCCTTTGGGGGGGTATTGCAATTTTTTTTCCATTTTGAGGCGAAATTGTTCCTTTGGGGGGGTATTGCCACTTTTGGCCATTTTGAAGCGAAATTGTACCTTTGAGGGGGTATTGCAACTTTTCGGCATTTTGAAGCGAAATTGTTCCTTTGGGGGGGTATTGTAATTTTTTTTTCCATTTTGAGGCGAAATTGTTCCTTTGGGGGGGTATTGCCACTTTTGGCCATTTTGAAGCGAAATTGTACCTTTGGGGGGGTATTGCAACTTTTCGGCATTTTGAAGCGAAATTGTTCCTTTGGGGGGGTATTGCAATTTTTTGCCATTTTGAGGCGAAATTGTTCCTTTGGGGGGGTATTGCAACTTTTGGCCATTTTGTAGCGAAATTGTTCCTTTGGGGGGGTATTGCAATTTTTTTTTCATTTTGAGGCGAAATTGTTCCTTTGGGGGGGGGTTTGCAACTTTTGGCCATTTTGAAGCGAAATTGTTCCTTTTGGGGGGGTATTGCAACTTTAAGGCATTTTGAGGCGAAATTGTTCCTTTGGGGGGGTATTGCAACTTTTGGCCATTTTGAAGCCAAATTGTTCCTTTGGGGGGGTATTGCAATTTTTTCCCATTTTGAGGCGAAATTGTTCCTTTGGGGGGGTATTGCAACTTTTGGCCATTTTGAGGCGAAATTGTTCCTTTGGGGGGGTATTGAAATTTTTGCCATTTTGAGGCGAAATTGTTCCTTTGTGGGGGTATTGCAACTTTTGGCCATTTTGAAGCGAAATTGTTCCTTTCGGGGGGTATTGCAACTTTTCGGCATTTTGAGGCGAAATTGTTCCTTTGGGGGGGTATTGCAACTTTTTGGCATTTTGAGGTGAAATTGTTCCTTTGGGGGGGTATTGCAATTTTTTGCCATTTTGAGGCGAAATTGTTCCTTGGGGGGGTATTGCAACTATTGGCCATTTTGAAGCGAAATTGTTCCTTTCGGGGGGTATTGCAACTTTTCAGCATTTTGAGGCGAAATTGTTACTTTGGGGGGGTATTGCAACTTTTGGCCATATTGAAGCGAAATTGTTCCTTTGGGGGGGTATTGCAATTTTTAACCATTTTGAGGCGAAATTGTTCCTTTGGGGGGGTATTGCAACTTTTGGCCATTTTGAAGCGAAATTGTTCCTTTTGGGGGGTATTGCAACTTTTCAGCATTTTGAGGCGAAATTGTTCCTTTGGGGGGTATTGCAATTTTTTGCCATTTTGAGGCGAAATTGTTCCTTTGGGGGGGTATTGCAATTTTTTGCCATTTTGAGGCGAAATTGTTCCTTTGGGGGGTATTGCAACTTTTGGCCATATTGAAGCGAAATTGTTCCTTTGGGGGGGTTTACAATTTTTGGCCATTTTCAGGCGAAATTGTTCCTTTGGGGGGGTATTGCAACTTTTGGCCATTTTAAAGCGAAATTGTTCCTTTGGGGGGGTATTGCAATTTTTTTCCATTTTGAGGCGAAATTGTTGCTTTGGGGGGGTATTGCAACTTTTGGCCATATTGAAGCGAAATTGTTCCTTTGGGGGGGTTTTACAATTGTTGGCCATTTTGAGGCGAAATTGTTCCTTTCGGGGGTATTGCAACTTTTCGGCATTTTGAGGCGAAATTGTTCCTTTGGGGGGGTATTGCAACTTTTGGCCATTTTGAAGCGAAATTGTTCCTTTGCGGGGGTATTGAAATTTTTTGCCATTTTGAGGCGAAATTGTTCCTTTGGGGGGGTATTGCAACTTTTCGGCATTTTGAGGCGAAATTGTTCCTTTGGGGGGTATTGCAAATTTTTGCCATTTTGAGACGAAATTGTTCCTTTGGGGGGGTATTGCAACTTTTGGCCATTTTGAAGCGAAATTGTTCCTTTGGGGGGGTATTGCAATTTTTTGCCATTTTGAGGCGAAATTGTTCCTTTGGGGGGGTATTGCAACTTTTGGCCATTTTGAAGCAAAATTGTTCCTTTCAGGGGGTATTGCAACTTTTCGGCATTTTGAGGCGAAATTGTTCCTTTGGGGGGTATTGCAACTTTTATCCATATTGAAGCGAAATTGTTCCTTTGGGGGGTATTGCAATTTTTAACCATTTTGAGGCGAAATTGTTCCTTTGGGGGGGTATTGCATCTTTTGGCCATTTTGAAGCGAAATTGTTCCTTTCAGGGGGTATTGCAACTTTTCAGCATTTTGAGGCGAAATTGTTCCTTTGGGGGGGTATTGCAATTTTTTGCCATTTTGAGGCGAAATTGTTCCTTTGGGGGGGTATTGCAACTTTTCGGCATTTTGAGGCGAAATTGTTCCTTTGGGGGGTATTGCATTTTTTTTTCCATTTTGAGGCGAAATTGTTCCTTCGGGGGGGTATTGCAACTTTTGGCCATTTTGAAGCGAAATTGTTCCTTTGGGGAGGTATTGCAATTTTTTGCCATTTTGAGGCGAAATTGTTCCTTTGGGGGGGTATTGCAACTTTTGGCCATTTTGAAGCGAAATTGCTCCTTTGGGTGGGTATTGCAATTTTTTGCCATTTTGAGGCGAAATTGTTCCTTTGGGGGGGTATTGTAACTTTTGGCCATATTGAAGCGAAATTGTTTCTTTGGGGGGGTTTTACAATTTTTGGCCATTTTGAGGCGAAATTGTTCCTTTCGGGGGGTATTGCAGCTTTTCGGCATTTTGAGGCGAAATTGTTCCTTTGGGTGGTATTGCAACTTTTGGCCATTTTGAAGCGAAATTGTTCCTTTGGGGGGTATTGCAATTTTTTGCCATTTTGAGGCGAAATTGTTCCTTTGGGGGGGTATTGCAAACTTTTGGCCATTTTGAAGCGAAATTGTTCCTTTGGGGGGGGTTTACAATTTTTGGCCATTTTGAGGCAAAATTGTTCCTTTTGGGGGGTATTGCAACTTTTCGGCATTTTGAGGCGAAATTGTTCCTTTGGGGGGGTATTGCAACTTTTGGCCATATTGAAGCGAAATTGTTCCTTTGGGGGGGTTTACAATTTTTGGCCATTTTCAGGCGAAATTGTTCCTTTGGGGGGGTATTGCAACTTTTGGCCATTTTGAAGCGAAATTGTTCCTTTGGGGGGGTATTGCAATTTTTTGCCATTTTGAGGCGAAATTGTTCCTTTGGGGGGGTATTGCAACTTTTGGCCATATTGAAGCGAAATTGTTCCTTTGGGGGGGTTTTACAATTTTTGGCCATTTTGAGGCGAAATTGTTCCTTTCGGGGGGTATTGCAACTTTTCGGCATTTGAGGCGAAATTGTTCCTTTGGGGGGGTTATTGCAACTTTTCGGCATTTTGAGGCGAAATTGTTCCTTTGGGGGGGTATTGCAACTTTTGGCCATTTTGAAGCGAAATTGTTCCTTTGGGGGGTATTGCAACTTTTTGGCATTTTGAGGTGAAATTGTTCCTTTGGGGGGGTATTGCAACTTTTGGCCATTTTGAGGCGAAATTGTTCCTTTGGGGGGGGTATTGCAACTTTTGGCCATTTTGAAGCGAAATTGTTCCTTTCGGGGGGTATTTCAACTTTTCGGCATTTTGAGGCAAAATTGTTCCTTTGGGGGGGTATTGCAACTTTTGGCCATTTTGAAGCGAAATTGTTCCTTTCGGGGGGTATTGCAACTTTTTGGCATTTTGAGGTGAAATTGTTCCTTTGGGGGGGGTATTGCAACTTTTGGCCATTTTGAGGCGAAATTGTTCCTTTGGGGGGGTATTGCAATTTTTTGCCATTTTGAGGCGAAATTGTTCCTTTGGGGGGGTATTAGAACTTTTTGGCCATTTTGAAGCGAAATTGTTCCTTTGGGGGGTATTGCAACCTTTTTGGCATTTTGAGGTGAAATTGTTCCTTTGGGGGGGGTATTGCAACTTTTGGCCATTTTGAGGCGAAATTGTTCCTTTGGGGGGGGTATTGCCAACTTTTGGCCATTTTGAAGCGAAATTGTTCCTTTCGGGGGGTATTGCAACTTTTCGGCATTTTTGAGGCAAAATTGTTCCTTTGGGGGGGTATTGCAATTTTTTGCCATTTTGAGGCGAAATTGTTCCTTTGGGAAGGTATTGCAACTTTTTCGGCATTTTGAGGCGAAATTGTTCCTTTGGGGGGTATTGCATTTTTTTTTCCATTTTGAGGCGAAATTGTTCCTTCGGGGGGGTATTGCAACTTTTGGCCATTTTGAAGCGAAATTGTTCCTTTGGGGGGGTATTGCAATTTTTTTCCATTTTGAGGCGAAATTGTTCCTTTGGGGGGGTATTGCAACTTTTGGCCATATTGAAGCGAAATTGTTCCTTTGGGGGGGTTTACAATTTTTGGCCATTTTGAGGCGAAATTGTTCCTTTGGGGGGGTATTGCAACTTTTGGCCATTTTGAAGCGAAATTGTTCCTTTGGGGGGGGTTTACAATTTTTGGCCATTTTGAGGCAAAATTGTTCCTTTCGGGGGGTATTGCAACTTTTCGGCATTTTGAGGCGAAATTGTTCCTTTGGGGGGGTTTACAATTTTTGGCCATTTTCAGGCGAAATTGTTCCTTTGGGGGGGTATTGCAACTTTTGGCCATTTTGAGGCGAAATTGTTCCTTTGGGGGGGTATTGCAACTTTTGGCCATTTTGAAGCGAAATTGTTCCTTTGGGGGGGTATTGCAACTTTTCGGCATTTTGAGGCGAAATTGTTCCTTTGGGGGGTATTGCAAATTTTTGCCATTTTGAGGCGAAATTGTTCCTTTGGGGGGGTATTGCAACTTTTATCCATATTGAAGCGAAATTGTTCCTTTGGGGGGGTATTGCAATTTTTTGCCATTTTGAGGCGAAATTGTTCCTTTGGGGGGGGTATTGCAACTTTTGGCCATTTTGAAGCAAAATTGTTCCTTTCGGGGGGTATTGCAACTTTTCAGCATTTTGAGGCGAAATTGTTCCTTTGGGGGGGTATTGCAATTTTTTGCCATTTTGAGGCGAAATTGTTCCTTTGGGGGGTATTGCAACTTTTCGGCATTTTGAGGCGAAATTGTTCCTTTGGGGGTATTGCATTTTTTTTTCCATTTTGAGGCGAAATTGTTCCTTCGGGGGGGTATTGCAACTTTTGGCCATTTTGAAGCGAAAGTGTTCCTTTCGGGGGGTATTTCAACTTTTCGGCATTTTGAAGCGAAATTGTTCCTTTGGGGGGGTATTGCAATTTTTTGCCATTTTGAGGCGAAATTGTTCCTTTGGGGGGGTATTGCAACTTTTGGCCATTTTGAAGCGAAATTGCTCCTTTGGGTGGGTATTGCAATTTTTTGCCATTTTGAGGCGAAATTGTTCCTTTCGGGGGGTATTGCAACTTTTCGGCATTTTGAGGTGAAATTGTTCCTTTGGGGGGGTATTGCAACTTTTGGCCATTTTGAAGCGAAATTGTTCCTTTGGGGGGTATTGCAATTTTTTGCCATTTTGAGGCGAAATTGTTCCTTTGGGGGGGTATTGCAACTTTTGGCCATTTTGAAGCGAAATTGTTCCTTTGGGGGGGGTTTACAATTTTTGGCCATTTTGAGGCAAAATTGTTCCTTTTGGGGGGTATTGCAACTTTTCGGCATTTTGAGGCGAAATTGTTCCTTTGGGGGGGTATTGCAACTTTTGGCCATATTGAAGCGAAATTGTTCCTTTGGGGGGGTTTAAAATTTTTGGCCATTTTGAGGCGAAATTGTTCCTTTGGGGGGGTATTGCAACTTTTGGCCATTTTGAAGCGAAATTGTTCCTTTGGGGGGGTTTACAATTTTTGGCCATTTTGAGGCAAAATTGTTCCTTTCGGGGGGTATTGCAACTTTTCGGCATTTTCAGGCGAAATTGTTCCTTTGGGGGGGTATTGCAACTTTTGGCCATTTTGAGGCGAAATTGTTCCTTTGGGGGGGTATTGCAACTTTTGGCCATTTTGAAGCGAAATTGTTCCTTTGCGGGGGTATTGCAATTTTTTGCCATTTTGAGGCGAAATTGTTCCTTTGGGGGGGTATTGCAACTTTTGGCCATTTTGAAGCGAAATTGTTCCTTTGGGGGGGTATTGCAACTTTTCGGCATTTTGAGGCGAAATTGTTCCTTTGGGGGGTATTGCAAATTTTTGCCATTTTGAGGCGAAATTGTTCCTTTGGGGGGGTATTGCAACTTTTATCCATATTGAAGCGAAATTGTTCCTTTGGGGGGGTATTGCAATTTTTTGCCATTTTGAGGCGAAATTGTTCCTTTGGGGGGGTATTGCAACTTTTGGCCATTTTGAAGCAAAATTGTTCCTTTCGGGGGGTATTGCAACTTTTCAGCATTTTGAGGCGAAATTGTTCCTTTGGGGGGGTATTGCAATTTTTTGCCATTTTAAGGCGAAATTGTTCCTTTGGGGGGTATTGCAACTTTTCGGCATTTTGAGGCGAAATTGTTCCTTTGGGGGGTATTGCATTTTTTTTTTCCATTTTGAGGCGAAATTGTTCCTTCGGGGGGGTATTGCAACTTTTGGCCATTTTGAAGCGAAAGTGTTCCTTTCGGGGGGTATTTCAACTTTTCGGCATTTTGAAGCGAAATTGTTCCTTTGGGGGGGTATTGCAATTTTTTGCCATTTTGAGGCGAAATTGTTCCTTTGGGGGGGTATTGCAACTTTTGGCCATTTTGAAGCGAAATTGTACCTTTGGGTGGGTATTGCAATTTTTTGCCATTTTGAGGCGAAATTGTTCCTTTGGGGGGGTATTGTAACTTTTGGCCATATTGAAGCGAAATTGTTTCTTTGGGGGGGGTTTACAATTTTTGGCCATTTTGTGGCGAAATTGTTCCTTTCGGGGGGTATTGCAACTTTTCGGCATTTTGAGGCGAAATTGTTCCTTTGGGGGGGTATTGCAACTTTTGGCCATTTTGAGGCGAAATTGTTCCTTTGGGGGGGTATTGCAACTTTTGGCCATTTTGAAGCGAAATTGTTCCTTTAAGGGGGTATTGCAATTTTTTCCCATTTTGAGGCGAAATTGTTCCTTTTGGGGGGTATTGCAACTTTTCGGCATTTTGAGGCGAAATTGTTCCTTTGGGGGGGTATTGCAATTTTTTGCCATTTTGAGGCGAAATTGTTCCTTTGGGGGGTATTGCAACTTTTGGGCATTTTGAGGCGAAATTGTTCCTTTGGGGGGGTATTGCAATTTTTTGCCATTTTGAGGCGAAATTGTTCCTTTGGGGGGGTATTGCAACTTTTGGGCATTTTGAGGCGAAATTGTTCCTTTGGGGGGGTATTGCAATTTTTTGCCATTTTGAGGCGAAATTGTTCCTTTGGGGGGGTATTGCAACTTTTGGCCATTTTGAAGCGAAATTGTTCCTTTCGGGGGGTATTGCAACTTTTCGGCATTTTGAGGCGAAATTGTTCCTTTGGGGGGGTATTGCAACTTTTGGCCATTTTGAAGCGAAATTGTTCCTTTCGGGGGGTATTGCAATTTTTTGCCATTTTGAGGCGAAATTGTTCCTTTGGGGGGGTATTGCAACTTTTGGCCATTTTGAAGCGAAATTGCTCCTTTGGGTGGGTATTGCATTTTTTTGCCATTTTGAGGCGAAATTGTTCCTTTGGGGGGGTATTGTAACTTTTGGCCATATTGAAGCGAAATTGTTTCTTTGGGGGGGTTTTACAATTTTTGGCCATTTTGAGGCGAAATTGTTCCTTTCGGGGGGTATTGCAGCTTTTCGGCATTTTGAGGCGAAATTGTTCCTTTGGGGGGTATTGCAACTTTTGGCCATTTTGAAGCGAAATTGTTCCTTTGGGGGGTATTGCAATTTTTTGCCATTTTGAGGCGAAATTGTTCCTTTGGGGGGGTATTGCAACTTTTGGCCATTTTAAAGCGAAATTGTTCCTTTGGGGGGGTTTACAATTTTTGGCCATTTTGAGGCAAAATTGTTCCTTTTGGGGGGTATTGCAACTTTTCGGCATTTTGAGGCGAAATTGTTCCTTTGGGGGGGTATTGCAACTTTTGGCCATATTGAAGCGAAATTGTTCCTTTGGGGGGGTTTACAATTTTTGGCCATTTTCAGGCGAAATTGTTCCTTTGGGGGGGTATTGCAACTTTTGGCCATTTTGAAGCGAAATTGCTCCTTTGGGGGGGTATTGCAATTTTTTGCCATTTTGAGGCGAAATTGTTCCTTTGGGGGGGTATTGCAACTTTTGGCCATATTGAAGCGAAATTGTTCCTTTCGGGGGGTATTGCAACTTTTCGGCATTTTGAGGCGAAATTGTTCCTTTGGGGGGGTATTGCAACTTTTCGGCATTTTGAGGCGAAATTGTTCCTTTGGGGGGGTATTGCAACTTTTGGCCATTTTGAAGCGAAATTGTTCCTTTGGGGGGTATTGCAACTTTTTGGCATTTTGAGGTGAAATTGTTCCTTTGGGGGGGTATTGCAACTTTTGGCCATTTTGAGGCGAAATTGTTCCTTTGGGGGGGGTATTGCAACTTTTGGCCATTTTGAAGCGAAATTGTTCCTTTCGGGGGGTATTTCAACTTTTCGGCATTTTGAGGCAAAATTGTTCCTTTGGGGGGGTATTGCAACTTTTGGCCATTTTGAAGCGAAATTGTTCCTTTCGGGGGGTATTGCAACTTTTTGGCATTTTGAGGTGAAATTGTTCCTTTGGGGGGGTATTGCAACTTTTGGCCATTTTGAGGCGAAATTGTTCCTTTGGGGGGTATTGCAATTTTTTGCCATTTTGAGGCGAAATTGTTCCTTTGGGGGGGGTATTAGAACTTTTGGCCATTTTGAAGCGAAATTGTTCCTTTGGGGGGTATTGCAACTTTTTGGCATTTTGAGGTGAAATTGTTCCTTTGGGGGGGTATTGCAACTTTTGGCCATTTTGAGGCGAAATTGTTCCTTTGGGGGGGTATTGCAACTTTTGGCCATTTTGAAGCGAAATTGTTCCTTTCGGGGGGTATTGCAACTTTTCGGCATTTTTGAGGCAAAATTGTTCCTTTGGGGGGGTATTGCAATTTTTTGCCATTTTGAGGCGAAATTGTTCCTTTGGGGGGGTATTGCAACTTTTCGGCATTTTGAGGCGAAATTGTTCCTTTGGGGGGTATTGCATTTTTTTTTCCATTTTGAGGCGAAATTGTTCCTTCGGGGGGGTATTGCAACTTTTGGCCATTTTGAAGCGAAATTGTTCCTTTGGGGGGGTATTGCAATTTTTTTCCATTTTGAGGCGAAATTGTTCCTTTGGGGGGGTATTGCAACTTTTGGCCATATTGAAGCGAAATTGTTCCTTTGGGGGGGTTTACAATTTTTGGCCATTTTGAGGCGAAATTGTTCCTTTGGGGGGGTATTGCAACTTTTGGCCATTTTGAAGCGAAATTGTTCCTTTGGGGGGGGGTTTACAATTTTTGGCCATTTTGAGGCAAAATTGTTCCTTTCGGGGGGTATTGCAACTTTTCGGCATTTTGAGGCGAAATTGTTCCTTTGGGGGGGTTTACAATTTTTGGCCATTTTGAGGCGAAATTGTTCCTTTGGGGGGGTATTGCAACTTTTGGCCATTTTGAAGCGAAATTGTTCCTTTGGGGGGGTATTGCAACTTTTCGGCATTTTGAGGCGAAATTGTTCCTTTGGGGGGTATTGCAAATTTTTGCCATTTTGAGGCGAAATTGTTCCTTTGGGGGGGTATTGCAACTTTTATCCATATTGAAGCAAAATTGTTCCTTTGGGGGGGTATTGCAATTTTTTGCCATTTTGAGGCGAAATTGTTCCTTTGGGGGGGTATTGCAACTTTTGGCCATTTTGAAGCAAAATTGTTCCTTTCGGGGGGTATTGCAACTTTTCAGCATTTTGAGGCGAAATTGTTCCTTTGGGGGGGTATTGCAATTTTTTGCCATTTTGAGGCGAAATTGTTCCTTTGGGGGGTATTGCAACTTTTCGGCATTTTGAGGCGAAATTGTTCCTTTCGGGGGTATTGCATTTTTTTTTCCATTTTGAGGCGAAATTGTTCCTTCGGGGGGGTATTGCAACTTTTGGCCATTTTGAAGCGAAAGTGTTCCTTTCGAGGGGTATTTCAACTTTTCGGCATTTTGAAGCGAAATTGTTCCTTTGGGGGGGTATTGCAATTTTTTGCCATTTTGAGGCGAAATTGTTCCTTTGGGGGGGTATTGCAACTTTTGGCCATTTTGAAGCGAAATTGCTCCTTTGGGTGGGTATTGCAATTTTTGGCCATTTTGAGGCGAAATTGTTCCTTTTGGGGGGTATTGCAACTTTTCGGCATTTTGAGGCGAAATTGTTCCTTTGGGGGGGTATTGCAACTTTTGGCCATATTGAAGCGAAATTGTTCCTTTGGGGGGTATTGCAATTTTTTGCCATTTTGAGGCGAAATTGTTCCTTTGGGGGGGTATTGCAACTTTTGGCCATTTTGAAGCGAAATTGTTCCTTTGGGGGGGTTTACAATTTTTGGCCATTTTGAGGCAAAATTGTTCCTTTCGGGGGGTATTGCAACTTTTCGGCATTTTCAGGCGAAATTGTTCCTTTGGGGGGGTATTGCAACTTTTGGCCATTTTGAGGCGAAATTGTTCCTTTGGGGGGGTATTGCAACTTTTGGCCATTTTGAAGCGAAATTGTTCCTTTGCGGGGGTATTGCAATTTTTTGCCATTTTGAGGCGAAATTGTTCCTTTGGGGGGGTATTGCAACTTTTCGGCATTTTGAGGCGAAATTGTTCCTTTGGGGGGTATTGCAAATTTTTGCCATTTTGAGGCGAAATTGTTCCTTTGGGGGGGTATTGCAACTTTTATCCATATTGAAGCGAAATTGTTCCTTTGGGGGGGTATTGCAATTTTTTGCCATTTTGAGGCGAAATTGTTCCTTTGGGGGGGTATTGCAACTTTTGGCCATTTTGAAGCAAAATTGTTCCTTTCGGGGGGTATTGCAACTTTTCAGCATTTTGAGGCGAAATTGTTCCTTTGGGGGGGTATTGCAATTTTTTGCCATTTTGAGGCGAAATTGTTCCTTTGGGGGGTATTGCAACTTTTCGGCATTTTGAGGCGAAATTGTTCCTTTGGGGGGTATTGCATTTTTTTTTCCATTTTGAGGCGAAATTGTTCCTTCGGGGGGGTATTGCAACTTTTGGCCATTTTGAAGCGAAAGTGTTCCTTTCGGGGGGTATTTCAACTTTTCGGCATTTTGAAGCGAAATTGTTCCTTTGGGGGGGTATTGCAATTTTTTGCCATTTTGAGGCGAAATTGTTCCTTTGGGGGGGTATTGCAACTTTTGGCCATTTTGAAGCGAAATTGCTCCTTTGGGTGGGTATTGCAATTTTTTGCCATTTTGAGGCGAAATTGTTCCTTTCGGGGGGTATTGCAACTTTTCGGCATTTTGAGGTGAAATTGTTCCTTTGGGGGGGTATTGCAACTTTTGGCCATTTTGAAGCGAAATTGTTCCTTTGGGGGGTATTGCAATTTTTTGCCATTTTGAGGCGAAATTGTTCCTTTGGGGGGGTATTGCAACTTTTGGCCATTTTGAAGCGAAATTGTTCCTTTGGGGGGGGTTTACAATTTTTGGCCATTTTGAGGCAAAATTGTTCCTTTTGGGGGGTATTGCAACTTTTCGGCATTTTGAGGCGAAATTGTTCCTTTGGGGGGGTATTGCAACTTTTGGCCATATTGAAGCGAAATTGTTCCTTTGGGGGGGTTTACAATTTTTGGCCATTTTGAGGCGAAATTGTTCCTTTGGGGGGGTATTGCAACTTTTGGCCATTTTGAAGCGAAATTGTTCCTTTGGGGGGGTTTACAATTTTTGGCCATTTTGAGGCAAAATTGTTCCTTTCGGGGGGTATTGCAACTTTTCGGCATTTTCAGGCGAAATTGTTCCTTTGGGGGGGTATTGCAACTTTTGGCCATTTTGAGGCGAAATTGTTCCTTTGGGGGGGTATTGCAACTTTTGGCCATTTTGAAGCGAAATTGTTCCTTTGCGGGGGTATTGCAATTTTTTGCCATTTTGAGGCGAAATTGTTCCTTTGGGGGGGTATTGCAACTTTTGGCCATTTTGAAGCGAAATTGTTCCTTTGGGGGGGTATTGCAACTTTTCGGCATTTTGAGGCGAAATTGTTCCTTTGGGGGGTATTGCAAATTTTTGCCATTTTGAGGCGAAATTGTTCCTTTGGGGGGGTATTGCAACTTTTATCCATATTGAAGCGAAATTGTTTCTTTGGGGGGGTATTGCAATTTTTTGCCATTTTGAGGCGAAATTGTTCCTTTGGGGGGGTATTGCAACTTTTATCCATATTGAAGCGAAATTGTTCCTTTGGGGGGGTATTGCAATTTTTTGCCATTTTGAGGCGAAATTGTTCCTTTGGGGGGGTATTGCAACTTTTGGCCATTTTGAAGCAAAATTGTTCCTTTCGGGGGGTATTGCAACTTTTCAGCATTTTGAGGCGATATTGTTCCTTTGGGGGGGTATTGCAATTTTTTGCCATTTTAAGGCGAAATTGTTCCTTTGGGGGGTATTGCAACTTTTCGGCATTTTGAGGCGAAATTGTTCCTTTGGGGGGTATTGCATTTTTTTTTCCATTTTGAGGCGAAATTGTTCCTTCGGGGGGGTATTGCAACTTTTGGCCATTTTGAAGCGAAAGTGTTCCTTTCGGGGGGTATTTCAACTTTTCGGCATTTTGAAGCGAAATTGTTCCTTTGGGGGGGTATTGCAATTTTTTGCCATTTTGAGGCGAAATAGTTCCTTTGGGGGGGTATTGCAACTTTTGGCCATTTTGAAGCGAAATTGTACCTTTGGGTGGGTATTGCAATTTTTTGCCATTTTGAGGCGAAATTGTTCCTTTGGGGGGGTATTGTAACTTTTGGCCATATTGAAGCGAAATTGTTTCTTTGGGGGGGGTTTACAATTTTTGGCCATTTTGTGGCGAAATTGTTCCTTTCGGGGGGTATTGCAACTTTTCGGCATTTTCAGGCGAAATTGTTCCTTTGGGGGGGTATTGCAACTTTTGGCCATTTTGAGGCGAAATTGTTCCTTTGGGGGGGTATTGCAACTTTTGGCCATTTTGAAGCGAAATTGTTCCTTTGCGGGGGTATTGCAATTTTTTGCCATTTTGAGGCGAAATTGTTCCTTTGGGGGGGTATTGCAACTTTTGGCCATTTTGAAGCGAAATTGTTCCTTTGGGGGGGTATTGCAACTTTTCGGCATTTTGAGGCGAAATTGTTCCTTTGGGGGGTATTGCAAATTTTTGCCATTTTGAGGCGAAATTGTTCCTTTGCGGGGGTATTGCAACTTGTATCCATATTGAAGCGAAATTGTTTCTTTGGGGGGGTATTGCAATTTTTTGCCATTTTGAGGCGAAATTGTTCCTTTGGGGGGGTATTGCAACTTTTATCCATATTGAAGCGAAATTGTTCCTTTGGGGGGGTATTGCAATTTTTTGCCATTTTGAGGCGAAATTGTTCCTTTGGGGGGGTATTGCAACTTTTGGCCATTTTGAAGCAAAATTGTTCCTTTCGGGGGGTATTGCAACTTTTCAGCATTTTGAGGCGAAATTGTTCCTTTGGGGGGGTATTGCAATTTTTTGCCATTTTAAGGCGAAATTGTTCCTTTGGGGGGTATTGCAACTTTTCGGCATTTTGAGGCGAAATTGTTCCTTTGGGGGGGTATTGCATTTTTTTTTCCATTTTGAGGCGAAATTGTTCCTTCGGGGGGGTATTGCAACTTTTGGCCATTTTGAAGCGAAAGTGTTCCTTTCGGGGGGTATTTCAACTTTTCGGCATTTTGAAGCGAAATTGTTCCTTTGGGGGGGTATTGCAATTTTTTGCCATTTTGAGGCGAAATTGTTCCTTTGGGGGGGTATTGCAACTTTTGGCCATTTTGAAGCGAAATTGTACCTTTGGGTGGGTATTGCAATTTTTTGCCATTTTGAGGCGAAATTGTTCCTTTGGGGGGGTATTGTAACTTTTGGCCATATTGAAGCGAAATTGTTTCTTTGGGGGGGGTTTACAATTTTTGGCCATTTTGTGGCGAAATTGTTCCTTTCGGGGGGTATTGCAACTTTTCGGCATTTTGAGGCGAAATTGTTCCTTTGGGGGGGTATTGCAACTTTTGGCCATTTTGAGGCGAAATTGTTCCTTTGGGGGGGTATTGCAACTTTTGGCCATTTTGAAGCGAAATTGTTCCTTTGGGGGGGTATTGCAATTTTTTCCCATTTTGAGGCGAAATTGTTCCTTTTGGGGGGTATTGCAACTTTTCGGCATTTTGAGGCGAAATTGTTCCTTTGGGGGGGTATTGCAATTTTTTGCCATTTTGAGGCGAAATTGTTCCTTTGGGGGGTATTGCAACTTTTGGGCATTTTGAGGCGAAATTGTTCCTTTGGGGGGGTATTGCAATTTTTTGCCATTTTGAGGCGAAATTGTTCCTTTGGGGGGGTATTGCAACTTTTGGGCATTTTGAGGCGAAATTGTTCCTTTGGGGGGGTATTGCAATTTTTTGCCATTTTGAGGCGAAATTGTTCCTTTGGGGGGGTATTGCAACTTTTGGCCATTTTGAAGCGAAATTGTTCCTTTCGGGGGGTATTGCAACTTTTCGGCATTTTGAGGCGAAATTGTTCCTTTGGGGGGGTATTGCAACTTTTGGCCATTTTGAAGCGAAATTGTTCCTTTCGGGGGGTATTGCAATTTTTTGCCATTTTGAGGCGAAATTGTTCCTTTGGGGGGGTATTGCAACTTTTATCCATATTGAAGCGAAATTGTTCCTTTGGGGGGGTATTGCAATTTTTTGCCATTTTGAGGCGAAATTGTTCCTTTGGGGGGGTATTGCAACTTTTGGCCATTTTGAAGCGAAATTGTTCCTTTCGGGGGGTATTTCAACTTTTCGGCATTTTGAAGCGAAATTGTTCCTTTGGGGGGTATTGCAATTTTTTGCCATTTTGAGGCGAAATTGTTCCTTTGGGGGGGTATTGCAACTTTTGGCCATTTTGAAGCGAAATTGTACCTTTGGGTGGGTATTGCAATTTTTTGCCATTTTGAGGCGAAATTGTTCCTTTGGGGGGGTATTGTAACTTTTGGCCATATTAAAGCGATATTGTTTCTTTGGGGGGGTTTTACAATTTTTGGCCATTTTGTGGCGAAATTGTTCCTTTCGGGGGGTATTGCAACTTTTCGGCATTTTGAGGCGAAATTGTTCCTTGGGGGGGTATTGCAACTTTTGGCCATTTTGAAGCGAAATTGTTCCTTTGGGGGGTATTGCAATTTTTTGCCATTTTGAGGCGAAATTGTTCCTTTGGGGGGGTATTGCAACTTTTGGCCATTTTGAAGCGAAATTGTTCCTTTGGGGGGGTATTGCAACTTTTCGGCATTTTGAGGCGAAATTGTTCCTTTGGGGGGGTATTGCAACTTTTGGCCATTTTGAAGCGAAATTGTTCCTTTGGGGGGGTATTGCAATTTTTTGCCATTTTGAGGCGAAATTGTTCCTTTGGGGGGGTATTGCAACTTTTGGCCATTTTGAAGCGAAATTGTTCCTTTGGGGGGGTATTGCAATTTTTTGCCATTTTGAGGCGAAATTGTTCCTTTGGGGGGGTATTGCAACTTTTGGCCATTTTGAAGCGAAATTGTTCCTTTCGGGGGGTATTGCAACTTTTCGGCATTTTGAGGCGAAATTGTTCCTTTGGGGGGGTATTGCAACTTTTGGCCATTTTGAAGCGAAATTGTTCCTTTCGGGGGGTATTGCAACTTTTGGGCATTTTGAGGCGAAATTGTTCCTTTGGGGGGGTATTGCAATTTTTTGCCATTTTGAGGCGAAATTGTTCCTTTGGGGGGGTATTGCAACTTTTGGCCATTTTGAAGCGAAATTGTTCCTTTCGGGGGGTATTGCAACTTTTCGGCATTTTGAGGCGAAATTGTTCCTTTGGGGGGGTATTGCAACTTTTGGCCATTTTGAAGCGAAATTGTTCCTTTCGGGGGGTATTGCAATTTTTTGCCATTTTGAGGCGAAATTGTTCCTTTGGGGGGGTATTGCAACTTTTGGCCATTTTGAAGCGAAATTGTTCCTTTCGGGGGGTATTGCAACTTTTCGGCATTTTGAGGCGAAATTGTTCCTTTGGGGGGGTATTGCAACTTTTGGCCATTTTGAAGCGAAATTGTTCCTTTCGGGGGGTATTGCAACTTTTCAGCATTTTGAGGCGAAATTGTTCCTTTGGGGGGGTATTGCAATTTTTTGCCATTTTGAGGCGAAATTGTTCCTTTGGGGGGGTATTGCAATTTTTTTGGCATTTTGAAGCGAAATTGTTCCTTTGGGAGGGTATTGCAATTTTTTGCCATTTTGAGACGAAATTGTTCCTTTGGGGGGGTATTGCGACTTTTGGCCATTTTGAAGCGAAATTGTTCCTTTGGGGGGGTATTGCAATTTTTTGCCATTTTGAGGCGAAATTGTTCCTTTGGGGGGTATTGCAATTTTTTGCCATTTTGAGGCGAAATTGTTCCATTGGGGGGGTTTTACAATTTTTGGCCATTTTGAGGTGAAATTGTTCCTTTCGGGGGGTATTGAAACTTTTCGGCATTTTGAGGCGAAATTGTTCCTTTTGGGGGGGTATTACAATTTTTTGCCATTTTGAGGCGAAATTGTTCCTTTGGGGAGGTATTGCAACTTTTGGCCATTTTGAAGCGAAATTGTTCCTTTGGGGGGTATTGCAATTTTTTGCCATTTTGAGGCGAAATTGTTCCTTTGGGGGGGTTTTACAATTTTTGGCCATTTTGAGGTGAAATTGTTCCTTTCGGGGGGTATTGAAACTTTTCGGCATTTTGAGGCGAAATTGTTCCTTTGGGGGGGTATTACAATTTTTTGCCATTTTGAGGCGAAATTGTTCCTTTGGGGAGGTATTGCAACTTTTGGCCATTTTGAAGCGAAATTGTTCCTTTCGGGGGGTATTGCAATTTTTTGCCATTTTGAGGCGAAATTGTTCCTTTGGGGAGGTATTGCAACTTTTCGGCATTTTGAGGCGAAAATGTTCCTTTGGGGGGGTATTGCAAATTTTTGCCATTTTGAGGCGAAATTGTTCCTTTGGGGGGGTATTGCAACTTTTGGCCATTTTGAAGCGAAATTGTTCCTTTGGGGGGGTATTGCAATTTTTTGCCATTTTGAGGCGAAATTGTTCCTTTGGGGGGGTATTGCAACTTTTGGCCATTTTGAAGCGAAATTGTTCCTTTCGGGGGGTATTGCAACTTTTCAGGATTTTGAGGCGAAATTGTTCCTTGGGGGGGTATTGCAACTTTTGGCCATATTGAAGCGAAATTGTTCCTTTGGGGGGGTATTGCAATTTTTAACCATTTTGAGGCGAAATTGTTCCTTTGGGGGGGTATTGCAACTTTTGGCCATTTTGAAGCGAAATTGTTCCTTTCGGGGGGTATTGCAACTTTTCAGCATTTTGAGGCGAAATTGTTCCTTTGGGGGGGTATTGCAATTTTTTGCCATTTTGAGGCGAAATTGTTCCTTTGGGGGGGTATTGCAACTTTTCGGCATTTTGAGGCGAAATTGTTTCTTTGGGGGTATTGCAATTTTTTTTCCATTTTGAGGCGAAATTGTTCCTTTGGGGGGGGTATTGCAACTTTTGGCAATTTTGAAGCGAAATTGTTCCTTTCGGGGGGTATTGCAACTTTTCGGCATTTTGAAGCGAAATTGTTCCTTTGGGGGGGTATTGCAATTTTTTGCCATTTTGAGGCGAAATTGTTCCTTTGGGGGGGTATTGCAACTTTTGGCCATTTTGAAGCGAAATTGTTCCTTTCGGGGGTATTGCAACTTTTCGGCATTTTGAGGCGAAATTGTTCCTTTGGGGGGTATTGCAATTTTTTTTCCATTTTGAGGCGAAATTGTTCCTTTGGGGGGGTATTTCCACTTTTGGCCATTTTGAAGCGAAATTGTACCTTTGGGAGGGTATTGCAACTTTTCGGCATTTTAAAGCGAAATTGTTCCTTTCGGGGGGTATTGCAACTTTTCGGCATTTTGAGGCGAAATTGTTCCTTTGGAAGGTATTGCAACTTTTGGCCATTTTGTAGCGAAATTGTACCTTTGGGGGGGTATTGCAACTTTTCGGCATTTTGAAGCGAAATTGTTTCTTTGGGGGGGTATTGCAATTTTTTTTTCATTTTGAGGCGAAATTGTTCCTTTGGAGGGGGGGTTTGCAACTTTTGGCCATTTTGAAGCGAAATTGTTCCTTTGGGGGGGTATTGCAATTTTTTCCCATTTTGAGGCGAAATTGTTCCTTTTGGGGGGCATTGCAACTTTTCGGCATTTTGAGGCGAAATTGTTCCTTTGGGGGGTATTGCAATTTTTTGCCATTTTGAGGCGAAATTGTTCCTTTGGGGGGGTATTGACTCTTTTGGCCATTTTGAAGCGAAATTGTTCCTTTCGGGGGGTATTGCATCTTTTCAGCATTTTGAGGCGAAATTGTTCCTTTGGGGGGGTATTGCAATTTTTTGCCATTTTGAGGCGAAATTGTTCCTTTGGGGGGGTATTGCAACTTTTCGGCATTTTGAGGCGAAATTGTTCCTTTGGGCGGTATTGCAATTTTTTGGCATTTTGAAGCGAAATTGTTCCTTTGGGGGGGTATTGCAATTTTTTGCCATTTTGAGGCGAAATTGTTCCTTTGGGGGGGTATTGCAACTTTTGGCCATTTTGAAGCGAAATTGTTCCTTTGGGGGGGTATTGCAATTTTTTGCCATTTTGAGGCGAAATTGTTCCTTTGGGCGGTATTGCAATTTTTTGCCATTTTGAGGCGAAATTGTTCCTTTGGGGGGGTATTGCAATTTTTTTGGCATTTTGAAGCGAAATTGTTCCTTTGGGAGGGTATTGCAATTTTTTGCCATTTTGAGGCGCGAAATTGTTCCTTTGGGGGGGTATTGCGACTTTTGGCCATTTTGAAGCGAAATTGTTCCTTTGGGGGGGTATTGCAATTTTTTGCCATTTTGAGGCGAAATTGTTCCTTTGGGGGGTATTGCAATTTTTTGCCATTTTGAGGCGAAATTGTTCCATTGGGGGGGTTTTACAATTTTTGGCCATTTTGAGGTGAAATTGTTCCTTTCGGGGGGTATTGAAACTTTTCGGCATTTTGAGGCGAAATTGTTCCTTTGGGGGGGTATTGCAACTTTTGGCCATTTTGAAGCGAAATTGTTCCTTTTGGGGGGGTATTACAATTTTTTGCCATTTTGAGGCGAAATTGTTCCTTTGGGGAGGTATTGCAACTTTTGGCCATTTTGAAGCGAAATTGTTCCTTTGGGGGGGTATTGCAACTTTTCAGCATTTTGAGGCGAAATTGTTCCTTTCGGGGGGTATTGCAACTTTTCAGCATTTTGAGGCGAAATTGTTCCTTTGGGGGGGTATTGCAATTTTTTGCCATTTTGAGGCGAAATTGTTCCTTTGGGGGGGTATTGCAACTTTTCGGCATTTTGAGGCGAAATTGTTTCTTTGGGGGTATTGCAATTTTTTTTCCATTTTAAGGCGAAATTGTTCCTTTGGGGGGGTATTGCAACTTTTCGGCATTTTGAGGCGAAATTGTTCCTTTGGGCGGTATTGCAATTTTTTGGCATTTTGAAGCGAAATTGTTCCTTTGGGGGGGTATTGCAATTTTTTGCCATTTTGAGGCGAAATTGTTCCTTTGGGGGGGTATTGCAACTTTTGGCCATTTTGAAGCGAAATTGTTCCTTTGGGGGGGTATTGCAATTTTTTGCCATTTTGAGGCGAAATTGTTCCTTTGGGGGGGTATTGCAATTTTTTGCCATTTTGAGGCGAAATTGTTCCTTTGGGGGGGTATTGCAACTTTTGGGCATTTTGAGGCGAAATTGTTCCTTTGGGGGGGTATTGCAATTTTTTGCCATTTTGAGGCGAAATTGTTCCTTTGGGGGGGTATTGCAACTTTTGGCCATTTTGAACCGAAATTGTTCCTTTGGGGGGTATTGCAATTTTTAACCATTTTGAGGCGACATTGTTCCTTTGGGGGGGTATTGCAATTTTTTGCCATTTTGAGGCGAAATTGTTCCTTTGGGGGGGTATTGCAACTTTTGGCCATATTGAAGCGAAATTGTTCCTTTGCGGGGTATTGCAATTTTTAACCATTTTGAGGCGAAATTGTTCCTTTGGGGGGGTATTGCAACTTTTGGCCATTTTGAAGCGAAATTGTTCCTTTCGGGGGGTATTGCAACTTTTCAGCATTTTGAGGCGAAATTGTTCCTTTGGGGGAGTATTGCAATTTTTTGCCATTTTGAGGCGAAATTGTTCCTTTGGGGGGGTATTGCAACTTTTCGGCATTTTGAGGCGAAATTGTTTCTTTGGGGTATTGCAAGTTTTTTTTCCATTTTGAGGCGAAATTGTTCCTTTGGGGGGGTATTGCAACTTTTGGCAATTTTGAAGCGAAATTGTTCCTTTCGGGGGGTATTGCAACTTTTCGGCATTTTGAAGCGAAATTGTTCCTTTGGGGGGGTATTGCAATTTTTTGCCATTTTGAGGCGAAATTGTTCCTTTGGGGGGGTATTGCAATTTTTTGCCATTTTGAGGCGAAATTGTTCCTTTGGGGGGGTATTGCAACTTTTCGGCATTTTGAAGCGAAATTGTTCCTTTGGGAGAGTATTGCAATTTTTTGCCATTTTGAGGCGAAATTGTTCCTTTGGGGGGTATTGCAACTTTAAGGCATTTTGAGGCGAAATTGTTCCTTTGGGGGGGTATTGCAACTTTTGGCCATTTTGAAGCGAAATTGTTCCTTTGGGGGGGTATTGCAATTTTTTCCCATTTTGAGGCGAAATTGTTCCTTTGGGGGGGTATTGACTCTTTTGGCCATTTTGAAGCGAAATTGTTCCTTTCGGGGGGTATTGCAACTTTTCAGCATTTTGAGGCGAAATTGTTCCTTTGGGGGGGTATTGCAATTTTTTGCCATTTTGAGGCGAAATTGTTCCTTTGGGGGGGTATTGCAACTTTTCGGCATTTTGAGGCGAAATTGTTCCTTTGGGCGGTATTGCAGTTTTTTGGCATTTTGAAGCGAAATTGTTCCTTTGGGGGGGTATTGCAATTTTTTGCCATTTTGAGGCGAAATTGTTCCTTTGGAGGGGTATTGCAACTTTTGGCCATTTTGAAGCGAAATTGTTCCTTTGGGGAGGTATTGCAACTTTTGGCCTTTTTGAAGCGAAATTGTTCCTTTGGGGGGGTATTGCAATTTTTTGCCATTTTGAGGCGAAATTGTTCCTTTGGGGGGTATTGCAACTTTTCGGCATTTTGAGGCGAAATTGTTCCTTTGGGGGGGTATTGCAATTTTTTGCCATTTTGAGGCGAAATTGTTCCTTTGGGGGGGTATTGCAACTTTTGGCCATTTTGAAGCGAAATTGTTCCTTTCGGGGGGTATTGCAACTTTTCGGCATTTTGAGGCGAAAATGTTCCTTTGGGGGGGTATTTCCACTTTTGGCCATTTTGAAGCGAAATTGTACCTTTGGGAGGGTATTGCAACTTTTCGGCATTTTAAAGCGAAATTGTTCCTTTCGGGGGGTATTGCAACTTTTGGCCATTTTGTAGCGAAATTGTACCTTTGGGGGGGTATTGCAATTTTTTTTTCATTTTGAGGCGAAATTGTACCTTTGGGGGGGGGGGTTTGCAACTTTTGGCCATTTTGAAGCGAAATTGTTCCTTTGGGGGGGTAAAGCAACTTTAAGGCATTTTGAGGCGAAATTGTTCCTTTGGGGGGGTATTGCAACTTTTGGCCATTTTGAAGCGAAATTGTTCCTTTGGGGGGGTATTGCAATTTTTTCCCATTTTGAGGCGAAATTGTTCCTTTTGGGGGGTATTGCAACTTTTCGGCATTTTGAGGCGAAATTGTTCCTTTGGGGGGGTATTGCAATTTTTTGCCATTTTGAGGCGAAATTGTTCCTTTGGGGGGTATTGCAACTTTTGGCCATTTTGAAGCGAAATTGTTCCTTTGGGGGGGTATTGCAATTTTTTGCCATTTTGAGGCGAAATTGTTCCTTTGGGGGGGTATTGCAACTTTTGGCCATTTTGAAGCGAAATTGTTCCTTTGGGGGGGTATTTCCACTTTTGGCCATTTTGAAGCGAAATTGTACCTTTGGGAGGGTATTGCAACTTTTCGGCATTTTAAAGCGAAATTGTTCCTTTCGGGGGGTATTGCAACTTTTCGGCATTTTTAGGCGAAATTGTTCCTTTGGGGGGTATTGCAATTTTTTTTCCATTTTGAGGCGAAATTGTTCCTTTGGGGGGGTATTTCCACTTTTGGCCATTTTGAAGCGAAATTGTTCCTTTGGGGGGGTATTGCAACTTTTCGGCATTTTGAAGCGAAATTGTTCCTTTGGGAGAGTATTGCAATTTTTTGCTATTTTGAGGCGAAATTGTTCCTTTGGGGGGTATTGCAACTTTAAGGCATTTTGAGGCGAAATTGTTCCTTTGGGGGGGTATTGCAACTTTTGGCCATTTTGAAGCGAAATTGTTCCTTTGGGGGGGTATTGCAATTTTTTCCCATAATGAGGCGAAATTGTTCCTTTTGGGGGGTATTGCAACTTTTCGGCATTTTGAGGCGAAATTGTTCCTTTGGGGGGGTATTGCAATTTTTTGCCATTTTGAGGCGAAATTGTTCCTTTGGGGGGGTATTGCAACTTTTCGGCATTTTGAGGCGAAATTGTTCCTTTGGGCGGTATTGCAGTTTTTTGGCATTTTGAAGCGAAATTGTTCCTTTGGGGGGGTATTGCAATTTTTTGCCATTTTGAGGCGAAATTGTTCCTTTGGGGGGGTATTGCAACTTTTGGCCATTTTGAAGCGAAATTGTTCCTTTGGGGGGGTATTGCAATTTTTTGCCATTTTGAGGCAAAATTGTTCCTTCCGGGGGTGTTGTAACTTTTCGGCATTTTGAGGCGAAATTGTTCCTTTGGGGAGGTATTGCAACTTTTGGCCTTTTTGAAGCGAAATTGTTCCTTTGGGGGGGGTATTGCAATTTTTTGCCATTTTGAGGCGAAATTGTTCCTTTGGGGGGTATTGCAACTTTTCGGCATTTTGAGGCGAAATTGTTCCTTTGGGGGGGTATTGCAATTTTTTGCCATTTTGAGGCGAAATTGTTCCTTTGGGGGGGTATTTCCACTTTTGGCCATTTTGAAGCGAAATTGTACCTTTGGGAGGGTATTGCAACTTTTCGGCATTTTGAAGCGAAATTGTTCCTTTGGGGGGGTATTGCAATTTTTTTTTCATTTTGAGGCGAAATTGTTCCTTTGGGGGGAAGGTTTGCAACTTTTGGCCATTTTGAAGCGAAATTGTTCCTTTGGGGGGGTAAAGCAACTTTAAGGCATTTTGAGGCGAAATTGTTCCTTTGGGGGGTATTGCAACTTTTGGCCATTTTGAAGCGAAATTGTTCCTTTGGGGGGGTATTGCAATTTTTTCCCATTTTGAGGCGAAATTGTTCCTTTGGGGGGGTATTGCAATTTTTTGCCATTTTGAGGCGAAATTGTTCCTTTGGGGGGGTATTGACTCTTTTGGCCATTTTGAAGCGAAATTGTTCCTTTCGGGGGGTATTGCAACTTTTCAGCATTTTGAGGCGAAATTGTTCCTTTGGGGGGGTATTGCAATTTTTTGCCATTTTGAGGCGAAATTGTTCCTTTGGGGGGGTATTGCAACTTTTCGGCATTTTGAGGCGAAATTGTTCCTTTGGGCGGTATTGCAATTTTTTGGCATTTTGAAACGAAATTGTTCCTTGGGGGGGTATTGCAATTTTTTGCCATTTTGAGGCGAAATTGTTCCTTTGGGGGGGTATTGCAACTTTTGGCCATTTTGAAGCGAAATTGTTCCTTTGGGGGGGTATTGCAATTTTTTGCCATTTTGAGGCGAAATTGTTCCTTTGGGGAGGTATTGCAACTTTTGGGCATTTTGAGGCGAAATTGTTCCTTTGGGGGGGTATTGCAATTTTTTGCCATTTTGAGGCGAAATTGTTCCATTGGGGGGGTATTGCAACTTTTGGCCATTTTGAAGCGAAATTGTTCCTTTGGGGGGTATTGCAATTTTTTCCCATTTTGAGGCGAAATTGTTCCTTTGGGGGGGTATTGCAATTTTTTGCCATTTTGAGGCGAAATTGTTCCTTTGGGGGGGTATTGACTCTTTTGGCCATTTTGAAGCGAAATTGTTCCTTTCGGGGGGTATTGCAACTTTTCAGCATTTTGAGGCGAAATTGTTCCTTTGGGGGGGTATTGCAATTTTTTGCCATTTTGAGGCGAAATTGTTCCTTTGGGGGGGTATTGCAACTTTTCGGCATTTTGAGGCGAAATTGTTCCTTTAGGCGGTATTGCAATTTTTTGGCATTTTGAAGCGAAATTGTTCCTTTAGGGGGGTATTGCAATTTTTTGCCATTTTGAGGCGAAATTGTTCCTTTGGGGGGGTATTGCAACTTTTGGCCATTTTGAAGCGAAATTGTTCCTTTGGGGGGGTATTGCAATTTTTTGCCATTTTGAGGCGAAATTGTTCCTTTGGGGGGGTATTGCAATTTTTTGCCATTTTGAGGCGAAATTGTTCCTTTGGGGGGGTATTGCAACTTTTGGGCATTTTGAGGCGAAATTGTTCCTTTGGGGGGGTATTGCAATTTTTTGCCATTTTGAGGCGAAATTGTTCCTTTGGGGGGGTATTGCAACTTTTGGCCATTTTGAACCGAAATTGTTCCTTTGGGGGGTATTGCAACTTTTCGGCATTTTGAGGCGAAATTGTTCCTTTGGGGGGGTATTGCAACTTTTGGCCATTTTGAAGCGAAATTGTTCCTTTCGGGGGGTATTGCAATTTTTTGCCATTTTGAGGCGAAATTGTTCCTTTGGGGGGGTATTGCAACTTTTGGCCATTTTGAAGCGAAATTGTTCCTTTCGGGGGGTATTGCAACTTTTCGGCATTTTGAGGCGAAATTGTTCCTTTGGGGGGGTATTGCAACTTTTGGCCATTTTGAAGCGAAATTGTTCCTTTCGGGGGGTATTGCAACTTTTCAGCATTTTGAGGCGAAATTGTTCCTTTGGGGGGTATTGCAATTTTTTGCCATTTTGAGGCGAAATTGTTCCTTTGGGGGGGTATTGCAATTTTTTTGGCATTTTGAAGCGAAATTGTTCCTTTGGGAGGGTATTGCAATTTTTTGCCATTTTGAGGCGCGAAATTGTTCCTTTGGGGGGGTATTGCGACTTTTGGCCATTTTGAAGCGAAATTGTTCCTTTGGGGGGGTATTGCAATTTTTTGCCATTTTGAGGCGAAATTGTTCCTTTGGGGGGTATTGCAATTTTTTGCCATTTTGAGGCGAAATTGTTCCATTGGGGGGGTTTTACAATTTTTGGCCATTTTGAGGTGAAATTGTTCCTTTCGGGGGGTATTGAAACTTTTCGGCATTTTGAGGCGAAATTGTTCCTTTGGGGGGGTATTGCAACTTTTGGCCATTTTGAAGCGAAATTGTTCCTTTTGGGGGGGTATTACAATTTTTTGCCATTTTGAGGCGAAATTGTTCCTTTGGGGAGGTATTGCAACTTTTGGCCATTTTGAAGCGAAATTGTTCCTTTGGGGGGTATTGCAACTTTTCAGCATTTTGAGGCGAAATTGTTCCTTTCGGGGGGTATTGCAACTTTTCAGCATTTTGAGGCGAAATTGTTCCTTTGGGGGGTATTGCAATTTTTTGCCATTTTGAGGCGAAATTGTTCCTTTGGGGGGGTATTGCAACTTTTCGGCATTTTGAGGCGAAATTGTTTCTTTGGGGGTATTGCAATTTTTTTTCCATTTTAAGGCGAAATTGTTCCTTTGGGGGGGTATTGCAACTTTTCGGCATTTTGAGGCGAAATTGTTCCTTTGGGCGGTATTGCAATTTTTTGGCATTTTAAAGCGAAATTGTTCCTTTGGGGGGGTATTGCAATTTTTTGCCATTTTGAGGCGAAATTGTTCCTTTGGGGGGGTATTGCAACTTTTGGCCATTTTGAAGCGAAATTGTTCCTTTGGGGGGGTATTGCAATTTTTTGCCATTTTGAGGCGAAATTGTTCCTTTGGGGGGGTATTGCAATTTTTTGCCATTTTGAGGCGAAATTGTTCCTTTGGGGGGGTATTGCAACTTTTGGGCATTTTGAGGCGAAATTGTTCCTTTGGGGGGGTATTGCAATTTTTTGCCATTTTGAGGCGAAATTGTTCCTTTGGGGGGGTATTGCAACTTTTGGCCATTTTGAACCGAAATTGTTCCTTTGGGGGGTATTGCAATTTTTAACCATTTTGAGGCGACATTGTTCCTTTGGGGGGGTATTGCAATTTTTTGCCATTTTGAGGCGAAATTGTTCCTTTGGGGGGGTATTGCAACTTTTGGCCATATTGAAGCGAAATTGTTCCTTTGCGGGGTATTGCAATTTTTAACCATTTTGAGGCGAAATTGTTCCTTTGGGGGGGTATTGCAACTTTTGGCTATTTTGAAGCGAAATTGTTCCTTTCGGGGGGTATTGCAACTTTTCAGCATTTTGAGGCGAAATTGTTCCTTTGGGGGAGTATTGCAATTTTTTGCCATTTTGAGGCGAAATTGTTCCTTTGGGGGGGTATTGCAACTTTTCGGCATTTTGAGGCGAAATTGTTTCTTTGGGGTATTGCAAGTTTTTTTTCCATTTTGAGGCGAAATTGTTCCTTTGGGGGGGTATTGCAACTTTTGGCAATTTTGAAGCGAAATTGTTCCTTTCGGGGGGTATTGCAACTTTTCGGCATTTTGAAGCGAAATTGTTCCTTTGGGGGGGTATTGCAATTTTTTGCCATTTTGAGGCGAAATTGTTCCTTTGGGGGGGTATTGCAATTTTTCGGCATTTTGAGGCGAAATTGTTCCTTTGGGGGGGTATTGCAACTTTTGGCCATTTTGAAGCGAAATTGTTCCTTTCGGGGGTATTGCAACTTTTCGGCATTTTGAGGCGAAATTGTTCCTTTGGGGGGTATTGCAATTTTTTTTCCATTTTGAGGCGAAATTGTTCCTTTGGGGGGGTATTTCCACTTTTGGCCATTTGGGGGGGGTATTGCAACTTTTCGGCATTTTGAAGCGAAATTGTTCCTTTGGGGGGGTATTGCAATTTTTTTTTCATTTTGAGGCGAAATTGTTCCTTTGGGGGGGGGTTTGCAACTTTTGGCCATTTTGAAACGAAATTGTTCCTTTGGGGGGGTAAAGCAACTTTAAGGCATTTTGAGGCGAAATTGTTCCTTTGGGGGGGTACTGCAACTTTTGGCCATTTTGAAGCGAAATTGTTCCTTTGGGGGGGTATTGCAATTTTTTCCCATTTTGAGGCGAAATTGTTCCTTTTGGGGGGTATTGCAACTTTTCGGCATTTTGAGGCGAAATTGTTCCTTTGGGGGGGTATTGCAATTTTTTGCCATTTTGAGGCGAAATTGTTCCTTTGGGGGGGTATTGACTCTTTTGGCCATTTTGAAGCGAAATTGTTCCTTTCGGGGGGTATTGCAACTTTTCAGCATTTTGAGGCGAAATTGTTCCTTTGGGGGGGTATTGCAATTTTTTGCCATTTTGAGGCGAAATTGTTCCTTTGGGGGGGTATTGCAACTTTTCGGCATTTTGAGGCGAAATTGTTCCTTTGGGCGGTATTGCAATTTTTTGGCATTTTGAAGCGAAATTGTTCCTTTGGGGGGTATTGCAATTTTTTGCCATTTTGAGGCGAAATTGTTCCTTTGGGGGGGTATTGCAACTTTTGGCCATTTTGAAGCGAAATTGTTCCTTTGGGGGGGTATTGCAATTTTTTGCCATTTTGAGGCGAAATTGTTCCTTTGGGGGGGTATTGCAACTTTTGGCCATTTTGAAGCGAAATTGTTCCTTTGGGGGGTATTGCAATTTTTTCCCATTTTGAGGCGAAATTGTTCCTTTTGGGGGGTATTGCAACTTTTCGGCATTTTGAGGCGAAATTGTTCCTTTGGGGGGGTATTGCAATTTTTTGCCATTTTGAGGCGAAATTGTTCCTTTGGGGGGGTATTGACTCTTTTGGCCATTTTGAAGCGAAATTGTTCCTTTCGGGGGGTATTGCAACTTTTCAGCATTTTGAGGCGAAATTGTTCCTTTGGGGGGGTATTGCAATTTTTTGCCATTTTGAGGCGAAATTGTTCCTTTGGGGGGGTATTGCAATTTTTTTTTCATTTTGAGGCGAAATTGTTCCTTTGGGGGGGGGTTTGCAACTTTTGGCCATTTTGAAACGAAATTGTTCCTTTGGGGGGGTAAAGCAACTTTAAGGCATTTTGAGGCGAAATTGTTCCTTTGGGGGGGTACTGCAACTTTTGGCCATTTTGAAGCGAAATTGTTCCTTTGGGGGGGTATTGCAATTTTTTCCCATTTTGAGGCGAAATTGTTCCTTTTGGGGGGTATTGCAACTTTTCGGCATTTTGAGGCGAAATTGTTCCTTTGGGGGGGTATTGCAATTTTTTGCCATTTTGAGGCGAAATTGTTCCTTTGGGGGGGTATTGACTCTTTTGGCCATTTTGAAGCGAAATTGTTCCTTTCGGGGGGTATTGCAACTTTTCAGCATTTTGAGGCGAAATTGTTCCTTTGGGGGGGTATTGCAATTTTTTGCCATTTTGAGGCGAAATTGTTCCTTTGGGGGGGTATTGCAACTTTTCGGCATTTTGAGGCGAAATTGTTCCTTTGGGCGGTATTGCAATTTTTTGGCATTTTGAAGCGAAATTGTTCCTTTGGGGGGTATTGCAATTTTTTGCCATTTTGAGGCGAAATTGTTCCTTTGGGGGGGTATTGCAACTTTTGGCCATTTTGAAGCGAAATTGTTCCTTTGGGGGGGTATTGCAATTTTTTGCCATTTTGAGGCGAAATTGTTCCTTTGGGGGGGTATTGCAACTTTTGGCCATTTTGAAGCGAAATTGTTCCTTTGGGGGGTATTGCAATTTTTTCCCATTTTGAGGCGAAATTGTTCCTTTTGGGGGGTATTGCAACTTTTCGGCATTTTGAGGCGAAATTGTTCCTTTGGGGGGGTATTGCAATTTTTTGCCATTTTGAGGCGAAATTGTTCCTTTGGGGGGGTATTGACTCTTTTGGCCATTTTGAAGCGAAATTGTTCCTTTCGGGGGGTATTGCAACTTTTCAGCATTTTGAGGCGAAATTGTTCCTTTGGGGGGGTATTGCAATTTTTTGCCATTTTGAGGCGAAATTGTTCCTTTGGGGGGGTATTGCAACTTTTGGCCATTTTGAAGCGAAATTGTTCCTTTCGGGGGGTATTGCAATTTTTTGCCATTTTGAGGCGAAATTGTTCCTTTGGGGGGGTATTGCAATTTTTTGCCATTTTGAGGCGAAATTGTTCCTTTGGGGGGGTATTGCAACTTTTGGGCATTTTGAGGCGAAATTGTTCCTTTGGGGGGGTATTGCAATTTTTTGCCATTTTGAGGCGAAATTGTTCCTTTGGGGGGGTATTGCAACTTTTGGCCATTTTGAACCGAAATTGTTCCTATGGGGGGTATTGCAACTTTTCGGCATTTTGAGGCGAAATTGTTCCTTTGGGGGGGTATTGCAACTTTTGGCCATTTTGAAGCGAAATTGTTCCTTTCGGGGGGTATTGCAATTTTTTGCCATTTTGAGGCGAAATTGTTCCTTTGGGGGGGTATTGCAACTTTTGGCCATTTTGAAGCGAAATTGTTCCTTTCGGGGGGTATTGCAACTTTTCGGCATTTTGAGGCGAAATTGTTCCTTTGGGGGGGTATTGCAACTTTCGGCATTTTGAAGCGAAATTGTTCCTTTGGGGGGGTATTGCAACTTTTCAGCATTTTGAGGCGAAATTGTTCCTTTGGGGGGGTATTGCAATTTTTTGCCATTTTGAGGCGAAATTGTTCCTTTGGGGGGGTATTGCAATTTTTTTGGCATTTTGAAGCGAAATTGTTCCTTTGGGAGGGTATTGCAATTTTTTGCCATTTTGAGGCGCGAAATTGTTCCTTTGGGGGGGGTATTGCGACTTTTGGCCATTTTGAAGCGAAATTGTTCCTTTGGGGGGGTATTGCAATTTTTTGCCATTTTGAGGCGAAATTGTTCCTTTGGGGGGTATTGCAATTTTTTGCTATTTTGAGGCGAAATTGTTCCATTGGGGGGGTTTTACAATTTTTGGCCATTTTGAGGCGAAATTGTTCCTTTCGGGGGGTATTGAAACTTTTCGGCATTTTGAAGCGAAATTGTTCCTTTCGGGGGGTATTGCAACTTTTCGGCATTTTGAGGCGAAAATGTTCCTTTGGGGGGGTATTGCAACTTTTCGGCATTTTGAGGCGAAATTGTTCCTTTGGGGGGGTATTGCAAATTTTTGCCATTTTGAGGCGAAATTGTTCCTTTGGGGGGTATTGCAACTTTTGGCCATTTTGAAGCGAAATTCTTCCTTTCGGGGGGTATTGCAACTTTTCAGGATTTTGAGGCGAAATTGTTCCTTTGGGGGGGTATTGCAACTTTTGGCCATATTGAAGCGAAATTGTTCCTTTGGGGGGGTATTGCAATTTTTAACCATTTTGAGGCGAAATTGTTCCTTTGGGGGGGTATTGCAACTTTTGGCCATTTTGAAGCGAAATTGTTCCTTTCGGGGGGTATTGCAACTTTTCAGCATTTTGAGGCGAAATTGTTCCTTTGGGGGGGTATTGCAATTTTTTGCCATTTTGAGGCGAAATTGTTCCTTTGGGGGGGTATTGCAACTTTTGGCCATTTTGAAGCGAAATTGTTCCTTTGGGGGGGTATTGCAATTTTTTGCCATTTTGAGGCGAAATTGTTCCTTTGGGGGGGTATTGCAACTTTTGGCCATTTTGAAGCGAAATTGTTCCTTTGGGGGGGTATTGCAACTTTTCGGCATTTTGAGGCGAAATTGTTCCTTTGGGGGGGTATTGCAACTTTTGGCCATTTTGAAGCGAAATTGTTCCTTTCGGGGGTATTGCAACTTTTCGGCATTTTGAGGCGAAATTGTTCCTTTGGGGGGTATTGCAATTTTTTTTCCATTTTGAGGCGAAATTGTTCCTTTGGGGGGGTATTTCCACTTTTGGCCATTTTGAAGCGAAATTGTACCTTTGGGAGGGTATTGCAACTTTTCGGCATTTTAAAGCGAAATTGTTCCTTTCGGGGGGTATTGCAACTTTTCGGCATTTTGAGGCGAAATTGTTCCTTTGGGGGGTATTGCAATTTTTTTTCCATTTTGAGGCGAAATTGTTCCTTTGGGGGGGTATTTCCACTTTTGGCCATTTTGAAGCGAAATTGTTCCTTTGGGGGGGTATTGCAACTTTTCGGCATTTTGAAGCGAAATTGTTCCTTTGGGAGAGTATTGCAATTTTTTGCCATTTTGAGGCGAAATTGTTCCTTTGGGGGGTATTGCAACTTTAAGGCATTTTGAGGCGAAATTGTTCCTTTGGGGGGGTATTGCAACTTTTGGCCATTTTGAAGCGAAATTGTTCCTTTGGGGGGGTATTGCAATTTTTTCCCATTTTGAGGCGAAATTGTTCCTTTGGGGGGGTATTGACTCTTTTGGCCATTTTGAAGCGAAATTGTTCCTTTCGGGGGGTATTGCAACTTTTCAGCATTTTGAGGCGAAATTGTTCCTTTGGGGGGGTATTGCAATTTTTTGCCATTTTGAGGCGAAATTGTTCCTTTGGGGGGGTATTGCAACTTTTCGGCATTTTGAGGCGAAATTGTTCCTTTGGGCGGTATTGCAGTTTTTTGGCATTTTGAAGCGAAATTGTTCCTTTGGGGGGGTATTGCAATTTTTTGCCATTTTGAGGCGAAATTGTTCCTTTGGAGGGGTATTGCAACTTTTGGCCATTTTGAAGCGAAATTGTTCCTTTGGGGAGGTATTGCAACTTTTGGCCTTTTTGAAGCGAAATTGTTCCTTTGGGGGGGTATTGCAATTTTTTGCCATTTTGAGGCGAAATTGTTCCTTTGGGGGGTATTGCAACTTTTCGGCATTTTGAGGCGAAATTGTTCCTTTGGGGGGGTATTGCAATTTTTTGCCATTTTGAGGCGAAATTGTTCCTTTGGGGGGTATTGCAACTTTTGGCCATTTTGAAGCGAAATTGTTCCTTTCGGGGGGTATTGCAACTTTTCGGCATTTTGAGGCGAAAATGTTCCTTTGGGGGGGTATTTCCACTTTTGGCCATTTTGAAGCGAAATTGTACCTTTGGGAGGGTATTGCAACTTTTCGGCATTTTAAAGCGAAATTGTTCCTTTCGGGGGGTATTGCAACTTTTGGCCATTTTGTAGCGAAATTGTACCTTTGGGGGGGGTATTGCAACTTTTCGGCATTTTGAAGCGAAATTGTTCCTTTCGGGGGGTATTGCAATTTTTTTTTCATTTTGAGGCGAAATTGTACCTTTGGGGGGGGGGGTTTGCAACTTTTGGCCATTTTGAAGCGAAATTGTTCCTTTGGGGGGGTAAAGCAACTTTAAGGCATTTTGAGGCGAAATTGTTCCTTTGGGGGGTATTGCAACTTTTGGCCATTTTGAAGCGAAATTGTTCCTTTGGGGGGGTATTGCAATTTTTTCCCATTTTGAGGCGAAATTGTTCCTTTTGGGGGGTATTGCAATTTTTTGCCATTTTGAGGCGAAATTGTTCCTTTGGGGGGGTATTGACTCTTTTGGCCATTTTGAAGCGAAATTGTTCCTTTCGGGGGGTATTGCAACTTTTCAGCATTTTGAGGCGAAATTGTTCCTTTGGGGGGGTATTGCAATTTTTTGCCATTTTGAGGCGAAATTGTTCCTTTGGGGGGGTATTGCAACTTTTGGCCATTTTGAAGCGAAATTGTTCCTTTCGGAAGGTATTGCAACTTTTCGGCATTTTGAAGCGAAATTGTTCCTTTGGGGGGTATTGCAATTTTTTGCCATTTTGAGGCGAAATTGTTCCTTTGGGGGGGTATTGCAACTTTTGGCCATTTTGAAGCGAAATTGTTCCTTTGGGGGGGTATTGCAACTTTTCGGCATTTTGAGGCGAAATTGTTCCTTTGGGGGGGTATTGCAACTTTTGGCCATTTTGAAGCGAAATTGTTCCTTTCGGGGGTATTGCAACTTTTCGGCATTTTGAGGCGAAATTGTTCCTTTGGGGGGTATTGCAATTTTTTTTCCATTTTGAGGCGAAATTGTTCCTTTGGGGGGGTATTTCCACTTTTGGCCATTTTGAAGCGAAATTGTACCTTTGGGAGGGTATTGCAACTCTTCGGCATTTTAAAGCGAAATTGTTCCTTTCGGGGGGTATTGCAACTTTTCGGCATTTTTAGGCGAAATTGTTCCTTTGGGGGGTATTGCAATTTTTTTTCCATTTTGAGGCGAAATTGTTCCTTTGGGGGGGTATTTCCACTTTTGGCCATTTTGAAGCGAAATTGTTCCTTTGGGGGGGTATTGCAACTTTTCGGCATTTTGAAGCGAAATTGTTCCTTTGGGAGAGTATTGCAATTTTTTGCTATTTTGAGGCGAAATTGTTCCTTTGGGGGGTATTGCAACTTTAAGGCATTTTGAGGCGAAATTGTTCCTTTGGGGGGGTATTGCAACTTTTGGCCATTTTGAAGCGAAATTGTTCCTTTGGGGGGGTATTGCAATTTTTTCCCATAATGAGGCGAAATTGTTCCTTTTGGGGGGTATTGCAACTTTTCGGCATTTTGAGGCGAAATTGTTCCTTTGGGGGGGTATTGCAATTTTTTGCCATTTTGAGGCGAAATTGTTCCTTTGGGGGGGTATTGCAACTTTTCGGCATTTTGAGGCGAAATTGTTCCTTTGGGCGGTATTGCAGTTTTTTGGCATTTTGAAGCGAAATTGTTCCTTTGGGGGGGTATTGCAATTTTTTGCCATTTTGAGGCGAAATTGTTCCTTTGGGGGGGTATTGCAACTTTTGGCCATTTTGAAGCGAAATTGTTCCTTTGGGGGGGTATTGCAATTTTTTGCCATTTTGAGGCAAAATTGTTCCTTCCGGGGGTGTTGTAACTTTTCGGCATTTTGAGGCGAAATTGTTCCTTTGGGGAGGTATTGCAACTTTTGGCCTTTTTGAAGCGAAATTGTTCCTTTGGGGGGGGTATTGCAATTTTTTGCCATTTTGAGGCGAAATTGTTCCTTTGGGGGGTATTGCAACTTTTCGGCATTTTGAGGCGAAATTGTTCCTTTGGGGGGGTATTGCAATTTTTTGCCATTTTGAGGCGAAATTGTTCCTTTGGGGGGGTATTTCCACTTTTGGCCATTTTGAAGCGAAATTGTACCTTTGGGAGGGTATTGCAACTTTTCGGCATTTTGAAGCGAAATTGTTCCTTTGGGGGGGTATTGCAATTTTTTTTTCATTTTGAGGCGAAATTGTTCCTTTGGGGGGGGGGTTTGCAACTTTTGGCCATTTTGAAGCGAAATTGTTCCTTTGGGGGGGTAAAGCAACTTTAAGGCATTTTGAGGCGAAATTGTTCCTTTGGGGGGTATTGCAACTTTTGGCCATTTTGAAGCGAAATTGTTCCTTTGGGGGGGTATTGCAATTTTTTCCCATTTTGAGGCGAAATTGTTCCTTTGGGGGGGTATTGCAATTTTTTGCCATTTTGAGGCGAAATTGTTCCTTTGGGGGGGTATTGACTCTTTTGGCCATTTTGAAGCGAAATTGTTCCTTTCGGGGGGTATTGCAACTTTTCAGCATTTTGAGGCGAAATTGTTCCTTTGGGGGGGTATTGCAATTTTTTGCCATTTTGAGGCGAAATTGTTCCTTTGGGGGGGTATTGCAACTTTTCGGCATTTTGAGGCGAAATTGTTCCTTTGGGCGGTATTGCAATTTTTTGGCATTTTGAAGCGAAATTGTTCCTTGGGGGGGTATTGCAATTTTTTGCCATTTTGAGGCGAAATTGTTCCTTTGGGGGGGTATTGCAACTTTTGGCCATTTTGAAGCGAAATTGTTCCTTTGGGGGGGTATTGCAATTTTTTGCCATTTTGAGGCGAAATTGTTCCTTTGGGGAGGTATTGCAACTTTTGGGCATTTTGAGGCGAAATTGTTCCTTTGGGGGGGTATTGCAATTTTTTGCCATTTTGAGGCGAAATTGTTCCTTTGGGGGGGTATTGCAACTTTTGGCCATTTTGAAGCGAAATTGTTCCTTTGGGGGGTATTGCAATTTTTTCCCATTTTGAGGCGAAATTGTTCCTTTGGGGGGGTATTGCAATTTTTTGCCATTTTGAGGCGAAATTGTTCCTTTGGGGGGGTATTGACTCTTTTGGCCATTTTGAAGCGAAATTGTTCCTTTCGGGGGGTATTGCAACTTTTCAGCATTTTGAGGCGAAATTGTTCCTTTGGGGGGGTATTGCAATTTTTTGCCATTTTGAGGCGAAATTGTTCCTTTGGGGGGGTATTGCAACTTTTCGGCATTTTGAGGCGAAATTGTTCCTTTAGGCGGTATTGCAATTTTTTGGCATTTTGAAGCGAAATTGTTCCTTTAGGGGGGTATTGCAATTTTTTGCCATTTTGAGGCGAAATTGTTCCTTTGGGGGGGTATTGCAACTTTTGGCCATTTTGAAGCGAAATTGTTCCTTTGGGGGGGTATTGCAATTTTTTGCCATTTTGAGGCGAAATTGTTCCTTTGGGGGGGTATTGCAATTTTTTGCCATTTTGAGGCGAAATTGTTCCTTTGGGGGGGTATTGCAACTTTTGGGCATTTTGAGGCGAAATTGTTCCTTTGGGGGGGTATTGCAATTTTTTGCCATTTTGAGGCGAAATTGTTCCTTTGGGGGGGTATTGCAACTTTTGGCCATTTTGAACCGAAATTGTTCCTTTGGGGGGTATTGCAACTTTTCGGCATTTTGAGGCGAAATTGTTCCTTTGGGGGGGTATTGCAACTTTTGGCCATTTTGAAGCGAAATTGTTCCTTTCGGGGGGTATTGCAATTTTTTGCCATTTTGAGGCGAAATTGTTCCTTTGGGGGGGTATTGCAACTTTTGGCCATTTTGAAGCGAAATTGTTCCTTTCGGGGGGTATTGCAACTTTTCGGCATTTTGAGGCGAAATTGTTCCTTTGGGGGGGTATTGCAACTTTTGGCCATTTTGAAGCGAAATTGTTCCTTTCGGGGGGTATTGCAACTTTTCAGCATTTTGAGGCGAAATTGTTCCTTTGGGGGGTATTGCAATTTTTTGCCATTTTGAGGCGAAATTGTTCCTTTGGGGGGGTATTGCAATTTTTTTGGCATTTTGAAGCGAAATTGTTCCTTTGGGAGGGTATGGCAATTTTTTGCCATTTTGAGGCGCGAAATTGTTCCTTTAAGGGGGTATTGCGACTTTTGGCCATTTTGAAGCGAAATTGTTCCTTTGGGGGGGTATTGCAATTTTTTGCCATTTTGAGGCGAAATTGTTCCTTTGGGGGGTATTGCAATTTTTTGCCATTTTGAGGCGAAATTGTTCCATTGGGGGGGTTTTACAATTTTTGGCCATTTTGAGGTGAAATTGTTCCTTTCGGGGGGTATTGAAACTTTTCGGCATTTTGAGGCGAAATTGTTCCTTTGGGGGGGTATTGCAACTTTTGGCCATTTTGAAGCGAAATTGTTCCTTTTGGGGGGGTATTACAATTTTTTGCCATTTTGAGGCGAAATTGTTCCTTTGGGGAGGTATTGCAACTTTTGGCCATTTTGAAGCGAAATTGTTCCTTTGGGGGGGTATTGCAACTTTTCAGCATTTTGAGGCGAAATTGTTCCTTTGGGGGGGTATTGCAACTTTTGGCCATATTGAAGCGAAATTGTTCCTTTGGGGGGGTATTGCAACTTTTGGCCATTTTGAAGCGAAATTGTTCCTTTCGGGGGGTATTGCAACTTTTCAGCATTTTGAGGCGAAATTGTTCCTTTGGGGGGGTATTGCAATTTTTTGCCATTTTGAGGCGAAATTGTTCCTTTGGGGGGGTATTGCAACTTTTCGGCATTTTGAGGCGAAATTGTTTCTTTGGGGGTATTGCAATTTTTTTTCCATTTTAAGGCGAAATTGTTCCTTTGGGGGGGTATTGCAACTTTTGGCCATTTTGAAGCGAAATTGTTCCTTTGGGGGGGTATTGCAATTTTTTGCCATTTTGAGGCGAAATTGTTCCTTTGGGGGGGTATTGCAACTTTTGGCCATTTTGAAGCGAAATTGTTCCTTTGGGGGGGTATTGCAACTTTTCGGCATTTTGAGGCGAAATTGTTCCTTTGGGGGGTATTGCAATTTTTTTTCCATTTTGAGGCGAAATTGTTCCTTTGGGGGGGTATTTCCACTTTTGGCCATTTTGAAGCGAAATTGTACCTTTGGGAGGGTATTGCAACTTTTCGGCATTTTAAAGCGAAATTGTTCCTTTCGGGGGGTATTGCAACTTTTCGGCATTTTGAGGCGAAATTGTTCCTTTGGGGGGTATTGCAATTTTTTTTCCATTTTGAGGCGAAATTGTTCCTTTGGGGGGGTATTTCCACTTTTGGCCATTTTGAAGCGAAATTGTTCCTTTGGGGGGGTATTGCAACTTTTCGGCATTTTGAAGCGAAATTGTTCCTTTGGGAGAGTATTGCAATTTTTTGCCATTTTGAGGCGAAATTGTTCCTTTGGGGGGGTATTGCAACTTTTGGCCATTTTGAAGCGAAATTGTTCCTTTGGGGGGTATTGCAATTTTTTCCCATTTTGAGGCGAAATTGTTCCTTTTGGGGGGTATTGCAACTTTTCGGCATTTTGAGGCGAAATTGTTCCTTTGGGGGGGTATTGCAATTTTTTGCCATTTTGAGGCAAAATTGTTCCTTTGGGGGGGTATTGACTCTTTTGGCCATTTTGAAGCGAAATTGTTCCTTTCGGGGGGTATTGCAACTTTTCAGCATTTTGAGGCGAAATTGTTCCTTTGGGGGGGTATTGCAACTTTTGGCCATTTTGAAGCGAAATTGTTCCTTTGGGGGGGTATTGCAATTTTTTGCCATTTTGAGGCAAAATTGTTCCTTCCGGGGGTGTTGCAACTTTTCGGCATTTTGAGGCGAAATTGTTCCTTTGGGGAGGTATTGCAACTTTTGGCCTTTTTGAAGCGAAATTGTTCCTTTGGGAGGGGTAATGCAATTTTTTGCCATTTTGAGGCGAAATTGTTCCTTTGGGGGGGTATTGCAACTTTTGGCCATTTTGAAGCGAAATTGTTCCTTTGGGGGGTATTGCAATTTTTTGCCATTTTGAGGCGAAATTGTTCCTTTGGGGGGGTATTGCAACTTTTCGGCATTTTGAAGCGAAATTGTTCCTTTGGGGGGGTATTGCAATTTTTTTTTCATTTTGAGGCGAAATTGTTCCTTTGGGGGGGGGTTTGCAACTTTTGGCCATTTTGAAGCGAAATTGTTCCTTTGGGGGGTATTGCAACTTTAAGGCATTTTGAGGCGAAATTGTTCCTTTGGGGGGGTATTGCAACTTTTGGCCATTTTGAAGCGAAATTGTTCCTTTGGGGGGGTATTGCAATTTTTTCGCATTTTGAGGCGAAATTGTTCCTTTTGGGGGGTATTGCAACTTTTCGGCATTTTGAGGCGAAATTGTTCCTTTGGGGGGGTATTGCAATTTTTTGCCATTTTGAGGCGAAATTGTTCCTTTGGGGGGGTATTGACTCTTTTGGCCATTTTGAAGCGAAATTGTTCCTTTCGGGGGGTATTGCAACTTTTCAGCATTTTGAGGCGAAATTGTTCCTTTGGGGGGGTATTGCAATTTTTTGCCATTTTGAGGCGAAATTGTTCCTTTGGGGGGGTATTGCAACTTTTCGGCATTTTGAGGCGAAATTGTTCCTTTGGGCGGTATTGCAATTTTTTTGGCATTTTGAAGCGAAATTGTTCCTTTCGGGGGGTATTGCAACTTTTGGCCATTTTGAAGCGAAATTGTTCCTTTGGGGGGGTATTGCAATTTTTTGCCATTTTGAGGCGAAATTGTTCCTTTGGGGGGGTATTGCAATTTTTTGCCATTTTGAGGCGAAATTGTTCCTTTGGGGGGGTATTGCAACTTTTGGCCATTTTGAAGCGAAATTGTTCCTTTCGGGGGGGTATTACAATTTTTTGCCATTTTGAGGCGAAATTGTTCCTTTGGGGAGGTATTGCAACTTTTGGCCATTTTGAAGCGAAATTGTTCCTTTGGGGGGTATTGCAATTTTTTGCCATTTTGAGGCGAAATTGTTCCTTTGGGGGGGTATTGCAACTTTTGGCCATTTTGAAGCGAAATTGTTCCTTTCGGGGGGGTATTACAATTTTTTGCCATTTTGAGGCGAAATTGTTCCTTTGGGGGGGTATTGCAACTTTTGGCCATTTTGAAGCGAAATTGTTCCTTTGGGGGGTATTGCAATTTTTTGCCATTTTGAGGCGAAATTGTTCCTTTGGGGGGGTATTGCAACTTTTGGCCATTTTGAAGCGAAATTGTTCCTTTCGGGGGGTATTGCAACTTTTCGGCATTTTGAGGCGAAAATGTTCCTTTGGGGGGGTATTGCAACTTTTGGCCATTTTGAAGCGAAATTGTTCCTTTGGGGGGGTATTGCAATTTTTTACCATTTTGAGGCAAAATTGTTCCTTTCGGGGGTATTGCAACTTTTCGGCATTTTGAGGCGAAATTGTTCCTTTGGGGGGGTATTGCAACTTTTGGCCATTTTGAAGCGAAATTCTTCCTTTCGGGGGGTATTGCAACTTTTCAGGATTTTGAGGCGAAATTGTTCCTTTGGGGGGGTATTGCAACTTTTGGCCATATTGAAGCGAAATTGTTCCTTTGGGGGGGTATTGCAACTTTTGGCCATTTTGAAGCGAAATTGTTCCTTTCGGGGGGTATTGCAACTTTTCAGCATTTTGAGGCGAAATTGTTCCTTTGGGGGGGTATTGCAATTTTTTGCCATTTTGAGGCGAAATTGTTCCTTTGGGGGGGTATTGCAACTTTTCGGCATTTTGAGGCGAATTTGTTTCTTTGGGGGTATTGCAATTTTTTTTCCATTTTGAGGCGAAATTGTTCCTTTGGGGGGGTATTGCAACTTTTGGCCATTTTGAAGCGAAATTGTTCCTTTGGGGGGGTATTGCAATTTTTTGCCATTTTGAGGCGAAATTGTTCCTTTGGGGGGGTATTGCAACTTTTCGGCATTTTGAGGCGAAATTGTTCCTTTGGGGGGTATTGCAACTTTTGGCCATTTTGAAGCGAAATTGTTCCTTTGGGGGGGTATTGCAACTTTTCGGCATTTTGAGGCGAAATTGTTCCTTTGGGGGGTATTGCAATTTTTTTTCCATTTTGAGGCGAAATTGTTCCTTTGGGGGGGTATTTCCACTTTTGGCCATTTTGAAGCGAAATTGTACCTTTGGGAGGGTATTGCAACTTTTCGGCATTTTAAAGCGAAATTGTTCCTTTCGGGGGGTATTGCAACTTTTCGGCATTTTGAGGCGAAATTGTTCCTTTGGGGGGTATTGCAACTTTTGGCCATTTTGAAGCGAAATTGTTCCTTTGGGGGGGTATTGCAACTTTTCGGCATTTTGAGGCGAAATTGTTCCTTTGGGGGGTATTGCAATTTTTTTTCCATTTTGAGGCGAAATTGTTCCTTTGGGGGGGTATTTCCACTTTTGGCCATTTTGAAGCGAAATTGTTCCTTTGGGGGGGTATTGCAACTTTTCGGCATTTTGAAGCGAAATTGTTCCTTTGGGAGAGTATTGCAATTTTTTGCCATTTTGAGGCGAAATTGTTCCTTTGGGGGGGTATTGCAACTTTTGGCCATTTTGAAGCGAAATTGTTCCTTTGGGGGGTATTGCAATTTTTTCCCATTTTGAGGCGAAATTGTTCCTTTTGGGGGGTATTGCAACTTTTCGGCATTTTGAGGCGAAATTGTTCCTTTGGGGGGGTATTGCAATTTTTTGCCATTTTGAGGCAAAATTGTTCCTTTGGGGGGGTATTGACTCTTTTGGCCATTTTGAAGCGAAATTGTTCCTTTCGGGGGGTATTGCAACTTTTCAGCATTTTGAGGCGAAATTGTTCCTTTGGGGGGGTATTGCAATTTTTTGCCATTTTGAGGCGAAATTGTTCCTTTGGTAGGGTATTGCAACTTTTCGGCATTTTGAGGCGAAATTGTTCCTTTGGGCGGTATTGCAATTTTTTGCCATTTTGAGGCGAAATTGTTCCTTTGGGGGGGTATTGCAACTTTTTGCCATTTTGAAGCGAAATTGTTTCTTGGGGGGTATTGCAATTTTTTGCCATTTTGAGGCAAAATTGTTCCTTCCGGGGGTGTTGCAACTTTTCGGCATTTTGAGGCGAAATTGTTCCTTTGGGGAGGTATTGCAACTTTTGGCCTTTTTGAAGCGAAATTGTTCCTTTGGGGGGTATTGCAATTTTTTGCCATTTTGAGGCGAAATTGTTCCTTTGGGGGGGTATTGCAACTTTTGGCCATTTTGAAGCGAAATTGTTCCTTTGGGGGGTATTGCAATTTTTTGCCATTTTGAGGCGAAATTGTTCCTTTGGGGGGGTATTGCAACTTTTCGGCATTTTGAAGCGAAATTGTTCCTTTGGGGGGGTATTGCAATTTTTTTTTCATTTTGAGGCGAAATTGTTCCTTTGGGGGGGGGGTTTGCAACTTTTGGCCATTTTGAAGCGAAATTGTTCCTTTGGGGGGGTATTGCAACTTTAAGGCATTTTGAGGCGAAATTGTTCCTTTGGGGGGTATTGCAACTTTTGGCCATTTTGAAGCGAAATTGTTCCTTTGGGGGGGTATTGCAACTTTTCGGCATTTTGAGGCGAAATTGTTCCTTTGGGGGGGTATTGCAATTTTTTGCCATTTTGAGGCGAAATTGTTCCTTTGGGGGGGTATTGACTCTTTTGGCCATTTTGAAGCGAAATTGTTCCTTTCGGGGGGTATTGCAACTTTTCAGCATTTTGAGGCGAAATTGTTCTTTGGGGGGGTATTGCAATTTTTTGCCATTTTGAGGCGAAATTGTTCCTTTGGGGGGGTATTGCAACTTTTCGGCATTTTGAGGCGAAATTGTTCCTTTGGGCGGTATTGCAATTTTTTGGCATTTTGAAGCGAAATTGTTCCTTTGGGGGGGTATTGCAATTTTTTGCCATTTTGAGGCGAAATTGTTCCTTTGGGGGGATATTGCAACTTTTGGCCATTTTGAAGCCAAATTGTTCCTTTGGGAGGGGGTATTGCAATTTTTTGCCATTTTGAAGCGAAATTGTTCCTTTCGGGGGGTATTGCAACTTTTCAGCATTTTGAGGCGAAATTGTTCCTTTGGGGGGGTATTGCAATTTTTTGCCATTTTGAGGCGAAATTGTTCCTTTGGGGGGGTATTGCAACTTTTCGGCATTTTGAGGCGAAATTGTTCCTTTGGGCGGTATTGCAATTTTTTTGGCATTTTGAAGCGAAATTGTTCCTTTGGGGGGGTATTGCAATTTTTTGACATTTTGAGGCGAAATTGTTCCATTGGGGGGTTTTACAATTTTTGGCCATTTTGAGGCGAAATTGTTCCTTTGGGGGGGTATTGCAATTTTTTGCCATTTTGAGGCGAAATTGTTCCTTTGGGGGGGTATTGCAACTTTTGGCCATTTTGAAGCGAAATTGTTCCTTTCGGGGGGTATTGCAACTTTTCGGCATTTTGAGGCGAAAATGTTCCTTTGGGGGGGTATTGCAACTTTTGGCCATTTTGAAGCGAAATTGTTCCTTTGGGGGGGTATTGCAATTTTTTGCCATTTTGAGGCAAAATTGTTCCTTTCGGGGGTGTTGCAACTTTTCGGCATTTTGAGGCGAAATTGTTCCTTTGGGGGGGTATTGCAACTTTTGGCCTTTTTGAAGCGAAATTGTTCCTTTGGGGGGGTATTGCAATTTTTTGCCATTTTGAGGCGAAATTGTTCCTTTGGGGGGTATTGCAACTTTTCGGCATTTTGAGGCGAAATTGTTCCTTTGGGGGGGTATTGCAATTTTTTGACATTTTGAGGCGAAATTGTTCCTTTGGGGGGGTATTGCAACTTTTGGCCATTTTGAAGCGAAATTGTTCCTTTCGGGGGGTAATGCAACTTTTCGGCATTTTGAGGCGAAAATGTTCCTTTTGGGGGGTATTGCAACTTTTGGCCATTTTGAAGCGAAATTGTTCCTTTGGGGGGGGTATTGCAATTTTTTGCCATTTTGAGGCGAAATTGTTCCTTTGGGGGGGTATTGCAACTTTTGGCCATTTTGAAGCGAAATTGTTCCTTTGGGGGCTATTGCAATTTTTTGCCATTTTGAGGCGAAATTGTTCCTTTGGGGGGGTATTGCAACTTTTGTCCATATTGAAGCGAAATTGTTCCATTGGGGGGGTTTTACAACTTTTCGGCATTTTGAGGCGAAATTGTTCCTTTGGGGGGGTATTGCAACTTTTGGCCATATTGAAGCGAAATTGTTCCTTTGGGGGGGTTTTACAATTTTTGGCCATTTTGAGGCGAAATTGTTCCTTTCGGGGGGTATTGCAACTTTTCGGCATTTTGAGGCGAAATTGTTCCTTTGGGGGGTATTGCAATTTTTTGCCATTTTGAGGCGAAATTGTTCCTTTGGAGGGGTATTGCAACTTTTGGCCATTTTGAAGCGAAATTGTTCCTTTCGGGGGGTATTGCAACTTTTCGGCATTTTGAGGCGAAAATGTTCCTTTGGGGGGGTATTGCAACTTTTGGCCATTTTGAAGCGAAATTGTTCCTTTGAGGGGGTATTGCAATTTTTTGCCATTTTGAGGCGAAATTGTTCCTTTGGGGGGGTATTGCAACTTTTGGCCATTTTGAAGCGAAATTGTTCCTTTGGGGGGTATTGCAATTTTTTGCCATTTTGAGGCGAAATTGTTCCTTTGGGGAGGTATTGCAACTTTTGGCCATTTTGAAGCGAAATTGTTCCTTTGGGGGATATTGCAATTTTTTGCCATTTTAAGGCGAAATTGTTCCTTTGGGGGGGTATTGCAAGTTTTGGCCATATTGAAGCGAAATTGTTCCATTGGGGGGGTATTGCAATTTTTTGCCATTTTGAGGCGAAATTGTTCCTTTGGGGGGGTATTGCAACTTTTGGCCATTTTGAAGCGAAATTGTTCCTTTCGGGGGGTATTGCAACTTTTCGGCATTTTGAGGCGAAAATGTTCCTTTGGGGGGTATTGCAACTTTTGGCCATTTTGAAGCGAAATTGTTCCATTGGGGGGGTATTGCAATTTTTTGCCATTTTGAGGCGAAATTGTTCCTTTGGGGGGGTATTGCAACTTTTGGCCATTTTGAAGCGAAATTGTTCCTTTGGGGGGTATTGCAATTTTTTGCCATTTTGAGGCGAAATTGTTCCTTTGGGGGGGTATTGCAACTTTTGTCCATATTGAAGCGAAATTGTTCCATTGGGGGGGTTTTACAATTTTTGGCCATTTTGAGACGAAATTGTTCCTTTCGGGGGGTATTGCAACTTTTCGGCATTTTGAGGCGAAATTGTTCCTTTGGGGGGGGGGTATTGCAACTTTTGGCCATTTTGAAGCGAAATTGTTCCTTTGGGGGGGTATTGCAATTTTTTGCCATTTTGAGGCGAAATTGTTCCTTTGGGGGGGTATTGCAACTTTTGGCCATATTGAAGCGAAATTGTTCCTTTGGGGGGGTTTTACAATTTTTGGCCATTTTGAGGCGAAATTGTTCCGTTCGGGGGGTATTGAAACTTTTCGGCATTTTGAGGCGAAATTGTTCCTTTGGGGGGGTATTGCAATTTTTTGCCATTTTGAGGCGAAATTGTTCCTTTGGGGGGGTATTGCAACTTTTGGCCATTTTGAAGCGAAATTGTTCCTTTGGGGGGTATTGCAATTTTTTGCCATTTTGAGGCGAAATTGTTCCTTTGGGGAGGTATTGCAACTTTTGGCCATTTTAAAGCGAAATTGTTCCTTTGGGGGGTATTGCAATTTTTTGCCATTTTGAGGCGAAATTGTTCCTTTGGGGGGGTATTGCAAGTTTTGGCCATATTGAAGCGAAATTGTTCCATTGGGGGGGTATTGCAATTTTTTGCCATTTTGAGGCGAAATTGTTCCTTTGGGGGGGTATTGCAACTTTTGGCCATTTTGAAGCGAAATTGTTCCTTTGGGGGGTATTGCAATTTTTTGCCATTTTGAGGCGAAATTGTTCCTTTGGGGGGGTATTGCAAGTTTTGGCCATATTGAAGCGAAATTGTTCCATTGGGGGGGTATTGCAATTTTTTGCCATTTTGAGGCGAAATTGTTCCTTTGGGGGGGTATTGCAACTTTTGGCCATTTTGAAGCGAAATTGTTCCTTTCGGGGGGTATTGCAACTTTTCGGCATTTTGAGGCGAAAATGTTCCTTTGGGGGGGTATTGCAACTTTTGGCCATTTGGAAGCGAAATTGTTCCTTTGGGGGGGGTATTGCAATTTTTTGCCATTTTGAGGCGAAATTGTTCCTTTGGGGGGGTATTGCAACTTTTGGCCATTTTGAAGCGAAATTGTTCCTTTGGGGGGTATTGCAATTTTTTGCCATTTTGAGGCGAAATTGTTCCTTTGGGGGGGTATTGCAACTTTTGTCCATATTGAAGCGAAATTGTTCCATGGGGGGGTTTTACAATTTTTGGCCATTTTGAGGCGAAATTGTTCCTTTCGGGGGGTATTGCAACTTTTCGGCATTTTGAGGCGAAATTGTTCCTTTGGGGGGGTATTGCAACTTTTGGCCATATTGAAGCGAAATTGTTCCTTTGGGGGGGTATTGCAATTTTTTGCCATTTTGAGGCGAAATTGTTCCTTTCGGGGGGTATTGCAACTTTTCGGCATTTTGAGGCGAAATTGTTCCTTTGGGGGGGTATTGCAATTTTTTGCCATTTTGAGGCGAAATTGTTCCTTTGGAGGGGTATTGCAACTTTTGGCCATTTTAAAGCGAAATTGTTCCTTTTGGGGGGTATTTCAACTTTTCGGCATTTTGAGGCGAAAATGTTCCTTTGGGGGGATATTGCAACTTTTGGCCATTTTGAAGCGAAATTGTTCCTTTGAGGGGGTATTGCAATTTTTTGCCATTTTGAGGCGAAATTGTTCCTTTGGGGGGGTATTGCAACTTTTGGCCATTTTGAAGCGAAATTGTTCCTTTGGGGGGTATTGCAATTTTTTGCCATTTTGAGGCGAAATTGTTCCTTTGGGGGGTATTGCAAGTTTTTGCCATATTGAAGCGAAATTGTTCCATTGGGGGGGGGGTTTACAATTTTTGGCCATTTTGAGGCGAAATTGTTCCTTTCGGGGGGTATTGCAACTTTTCGGCATTTTGAGGCGAAATTGTTCCTTTGGGGGTGTATTGCAACTTTTGGCCATTTTGAAGCGAAATTGTACCTTTGGGGGGGTATTGCAACTTTTCGGCATTTTGAAGCGAAATTGTTGCTTTGGGGGGGTATTGCAATTTTTTGCCATTTTGAGGCGAAATTGTTCCTTTGGGGGGGTATTGCAACTTTTGGCCATTTTGTAGCGAAATTGTACCTTTGGGGGGGTATTGCAACTTTTCGGCATTTTGAAGCGAAATTGTTCCTTTGGGGGGGTATTGCAATTTTTTTTTCATTTTGAGGCGAAATTGTTCCTTTGGGGGGGGTTTTGCAACTTTTGGCCATTTTGAAGCGAAATTGTTCCTTTTGGGGGTATTGCAATTTTTTGCCTTTTTGAGGCGAAATTGTTCCTTTTGGGGGGTATTGCAACTTTTCGGCATTTTGAGGCGAAATTGTTCCTTTGGGGGGGTATTGCAATTTTTTGCCATTTTGAGGCGAAATTGTTCCTTTGGGGGGGTATTGCAATTTTTTGCCATTTTGAGGCGAAATTGTTCCTTTGGGGGGGTATTGCAACTTTTCGGCATTTTGAGGCGAAATTGTTCCTTTGGAGGGGGTTTTGCAACTTTGGGCCATTTTGAAGCGAAATTGTACCTTTTGGGGGGGTATTGCAACTTTTCGGCATTTTGAAGCGAAATTGTTCCTTTGGGGGGGTATTGCAACTTTTGGCCATTTTAAAGCGAAATTGTTCCTTTCGGGGGTATTGCAACTTTTCGGCATTTTGAGGCGAAATTGTTCCTTTGGGGGGGTATTGCAATTTTTTTTCCATTTTGAGGCGAAATTGTTCCTTTGGGGGGGTATTGCCACTTTGGGCCATTTTGAAGCGAAATTGTACCTTTGGGGGGGTATTGCAACTTTTCGGCATTTTGAAGCGAAATTGTTCCTTTGGGGGGTATTGCAATTTTTTGCCATTTTGAGGCGAAATTGTTTCTTTGGGGGGGTATTGCAACTTTTGGCCATTTTGTATCGAAATTGTACCTTTGGGGGGGTATTGCAACTTTTCGGCATTTTGAAGCAAAATTGTTCCTTTGGGGGGGTATTGCAATTTTTTTTTCATTTTGAGGCGAAATTGTTCCTTTGGGGGGGATTTTGCAACTTTTGTCCATTTTGAAGCGACATTGTTCCTTTGGGGGGGTATTGCAACTTTAAGGCATTTTGAGGCGAAATTGTTCCTTTGGGGGGGTATTGCAACTTTTGGCCATTTTGAAGCGAAATTGTTCCTTTGGGGGGGTATTGCAATTTTTTTCCATTTTGAGGCGAAATTGTTCCTTTGGGGGGGTATTGCGACTTTTGGCCATTTTGAAGCGAAATTGTTCCTTTGGGGGGGTATTGCAACTTTTTGGCATTTTGAGGCGAAATTGTTCCTTTGGGGGGGTATTGCAATTTTTTGCCATTTTGAGGCGAAATTGTTCCTTTGGGGGGGTATTGCAACTTTTCGGCATTTTGAGGCGAAATTGTTCCTTTGGGGGGTATTGCAACTTTTGGCCATTTTGAAGCGAAATTGTTCCTTTGGGGGGGTATTGCAATTTTTTGCCATTTTGAGGCGAAATTGTTCCTTTGGGGGGGTATTGCAACTTTTGGCCATTTTGAAGCGAAATTGTTCCTTTGGGGGGGTATTGCAACTTTTGGCCATTTTGAAGCGAAATTGTTACTTTGGGGGGGTATTGCAATTTTTTGCCATTTTGAGGCGAAATTGTTCTTTTGGGGGGGTATTGCAACTTTTGGCCATTTTGAAGCGAAATTGTTCCTTTGGGGGTATTGCAATTTTTTGCCATTTTGAGGCGAAATTGTTCCTTTGGGGGGGTATTGCAATTTTTTGCCATTTTGAGGCGAAATTGTTCCTTTGGGGGGGTATTGCAACTTTTCGGCATTTTGAGGCGAAATTGTTCCTTTGGGGGGGTATTGCAATTTTTTGCCATTTTGAGGCGAAATTGTTCCTTTGGGGGGGTATTGCAACTTTTGGCCATTTTGAAGAGAAATTGTTCTTTTGGGGGGGTATTGCAATTTTTTGACATTTTGAGGCGAAATTGTTCCTTTGGGGGGGGTTTTGCAACTTTTGGCCATTTTGAAGCGAAATTGTTCCTTTGGGGGGGTATTGCAACTTTTGGCCATTTTGAAGCGAAATTGTTCCTTTGGGGGGGTATTGCAACTTTTCGGCATTTTGAGGCGAAATTGTTCCTTGGGGGGGTATTGCAATTTTTTGCCATTTTGAGGCGAAATTGTTCCTTTGGGGGGGTATTGCAACTTTTGGCCATTTTGAAGCGAAATTGTTCCTTTCGGTGGGTATTGCAACTTTTCGGCATTTTGAGGCGAAATTGTTCCTTTGGGGGGGTATTGCAACTTTTGGCCATTTTGAAGCGAAATTGTTCCTTTGGGGGGGTATTGCAATTTTTTGCCATTTTGAGGCGAAATTGTTCCTTTCGGGGGGTATTGCAACTTTTCGGCATTTTGAGGCGAAATTGTTCCTTTGGGGGGGTATTGCAACTTTTGGCCATTTTGAAGCGAAATTGTTCCTTTGGGGGGGTATTGCAATTTTTTGCCATTTTGAGGCGAAATTGTTCCTTTGGGGGGGTATTGCAACTTTTGGCCATTTTGTAGCGAAATTGTACCTTTGGGGGGGTATTGAAACTTTTCGGCATTTTGAAGCGAAATTGTTCCTTTGGGGGGGTATTGCAATTTTTTTTTCATTTTGAGGCGAAATTGTTCCTTTGGGGGGGTTTGCAACTTTTGGCCATTTTGAAGCGAAATTGTTCCTTTGGGGGGGTATTGCAACTTTAAGGCATTTTGAGGCGAAATTGTTCCTTTGGGGGGGTATTGCAACTTTTGGCCATTTTGAAACGAAATTGTTCCTTTGGGGGGTATTGCAATTTTTTCCCATTTTGAGGCGAAATTGTTCCTTTGGGGGGGTATTGCAACTTTTGGCCATTTTGAAACGAAATTGTTCCTTTGGGGGGGTATTGCAACTTTTCGGCATTTTGAGGCGAAATTGTTCCTTTGGGGGGTATTGCAATTTTTTGCCATTTTGAGGCGAAATTGTTCCTTTGGGGGGGTATTGCAATTTTTTGCCATTTTGAGGCGAAATTGTTCCTTTGGGGGGGTATTGCAACTTTTCGGCATTTTGAGGCGAAATTGTTCCTTTGGGGGGGTATTGCAATTTTTTGCCATTTTGAGGCGAAATTGTTCCTTTGGGGGGTATTGCAACTTTTGGCCATTTTGAAGCGAAATTGTTCCTTTCGGGGGGTATTGCAACTTTTCTGCATTTTGAGGCGAAATTGTTCCTTTTGGGGGTATTGCAATTTTTTGCCATTTTGAGGCGAACTTGTTCCTTTGGGGGGGTATTGCAACTTTTGGCCATTTTGAAGCGAAATTGTTCCTTTCGGGGGGTATTGCAACTTTTCGGCATTTTGAGGCGAAATTGTTCCTTTGGGGGGGTATTGCAACTTTTGGCCATTTTGAAGCGAAATTGTTCCTTTGGGGGGGTATTGCAATTTTTTGCCATTTTGAGGCGAAATTGTTCCTTTGGGGGGGTATTGCAACTTTTGGCCATTTTGAAGCGAAATTGTTCCTTTGGGGGTATTGCAATTTTTTGCCATTTTGAGGCGAAATTGTTCCTTTGGGGGGGTATTGCAATTTTTTGCCATTTTGAGGCGAAATTGTTCCTTTGGGGGGGTATTGCAACTTTTCGGCATTTTGAGGCGAAATTGTTCCTTTGGGGGGGTATTGCAACTTTTGGCCATTTTGAAGCGAAATTGTTCCTTTGGGGGGGTATTGCAATTTTTTGCCATTTTGAGGCGAAATTGTTCCTTGGGGGGGTATTGCAACTTTTGGCCATTTTGAAGCGAAATTGTTCTTTTCGGGGGGTATTGCAACTTTTCGGCATTTTGAGGCGAAATTGTTCCTTTGGGGGGGTATTGCAATTCTTTTTCCATTTTGAGGCGAAATTGTTCATTTGGGGGGGGTATTGCCACTTTTGGCCATTTTGAAGCGAAATTGTACCTTTGGGGGGGTATTGCAACTTTTCGTCATTTTGAAGCGAAATTGTTCCTTTAGGGGGGTATTGCAACTTTTGGCCATTTTGAGGCGAAATTGTTCCTTTGAGGGGGTTTTGCAACTTTTGGCCATTTTGAAGCGAAATTGTTCCTTTGGGGGGGTATTGCAACGTTTGGCCATTTTGAAGCGAAATTGTTCCTTTGGGGGGGTATTGCAACTTTTCGGCATTTTGAGGCGAAATTGTTCCTTTGGGGGGGTATTGCAATTTTTTGCCATTTTGAGGCGAAATTGTTCCTTTGGGGGGGTATTGCAACTTTTGGCCATTTTGAAGCGAAATTGTTCCTTTCGGGGGGTATTGCAACTTTTCGGCATTTTGAGGCGAAATTGTTCCTTTGGGGGGGTATTGCAATTTTTTTTTCATTTTGAGGCGAAATTGTTCCTTTGGGGGAGGTTTTGCAACTTTTGGCCATTTTGAAGCGAAATTGTTCCTTTGGGGGGGTATTGCAACTTTAAGGCATTTTGAGGCGAAATTGTTCCTTGGGGGGTATTGCAACTTTTGGCCATTTTGAAATGAAATTGTTCCTTTGGGGGGTATTGCAATTTTTTCCCATTTTGAGGCGAAATTGTTCCTTTGGGGGGGTATTGCAACTTTTGGCCATTTTGAAACGAAATTGTTCCTTTGGGGGGGTATTGCAACTTTTCGGCATTTTGAGGCGAAATTGTTCCTTTGGGGGGGTATTGCAATTTTTTGCCATTTTGAGGCGAAATTGTTCCTTTGGGGGGTATTGCAACTTTAGGCCATTTTGAAGCGAAATTGTTCCTTTGGGGGTATTGCAATTGTTTGCCATTTTGAGGCGAAATTGTTCCTTTGGGGGGGTATTGCAATTTTTTGCCATTTTGAGGCGAAATTGTTCCTTGGGGGGGTATTGCAACTTTTCGGCATTTTGAGGCGAAATTGTTCCTTTGGGGGGGTATTGCAATTCTTTTTCCATTTTGAGGCGAAATTGTTCCTTTGGGGGGGTATTGCCACTTTTGGCCATTTTGAAGCGAAATTGTACCTTTGGGGGGGTATTGCAACTTTTCGTCATTTTGAAGCGAAATTGTTCCTTTAGGGGGGTATTGCAATTTTTTGCCATTTTGAGGCGAAATTGTTCCTTTGGGGGGGTATTGCAACTTTTGGCCATTTTGTAGCGAAATTGTACCTTTGGGGGGGTATTGCAACTTTTCGGCATTTTGAAGCGAAATTGTTCCTTTGGGGGGGTATTGCAATTTTTTTTTCATTTTGAGGCGAAATTGTTCCTTTGGGGGGGGTTTTGCAACTTTTGGCCATTTTGAAGCGAAATTGTTCCTTTGGGGGGGTATTGCAACGTTTGGCCATTTTGAAGCGAAATTGTTCCTTTGGGGGGGTATTGCAACTTTTCGGCATTTTGAGGCGAAATTTTTCCTTTGGGGGGGTATTGCAATTTTTTGCCATTTTGAGGCGAAATTGTTCCTTTGGGGGGGTATTGCAACTTTTGGCCATTTTGAAGCGAAATTGTTCCTTTCGGGGGGTATTGCAACTTTTCGGCATTTTGAGGCGAAATTGTTCCTTTGGGGGGTATTGCAACTTTTGGCCATTTTGAAGCGAAATTGTTCCTTTGGGGGGGTATTGCAATTTTTTGCCATTTTGAGGCGAAATTGTTCCTTTGGGGGGGTATTGCAACTTTTGGCCATTTTGTAGCGAAATTGTACCTTTGGGGGGGTATTGCAACTTTTCGGCATTTTGAAGCGAAATTGTTCCTTTGGGGGGGTATTGCAATTTTTTTTTCATTTTGAGGCGAAATTGTTCCTTTGGGGGGGTTTTGCAACTTTTGGCCATTTTGAAGCGAAATTCTTCCTTTGGGGGGGTATTGCAACTTTTCGGCATTTTGAGGCTAAATTGTTCTTTTGGGGGGGTATTGCAATTTTTTGCCATTTTGAGGCGAAATTGTTCCTTTGGGGGGGTATTGCAACTTTTGGCCATTTTGAAGCGAAATTGTTCTTTTCGGGGGGTATTGCAACTTTTCGGCATTTTGAGGCGAAATTGTTCCTTTGGGGGGGTATTGCAATTCTTTTTCCATTTTGAGGCGAAATTGTTCCTTTGGGGGGGTATTGCCACTTTTGGCCATTTTGAAGCGAAATTGTACCTTTGGGGGGGTATTGCAACTTTTCGTCATTTTGAAGCGAAATTGTTCCTTTAGGGGGGTATTGCAATTTTTTGCCATTTTGAGGCGAAATTGTTCCTTTGGGGGGGTATTGCAACTTTTGGCCATTTTGTAGCGAAATTGTACCTTTGGGGGGGGTATTGCAACTTTTCGGCATTTTGAAGCGAAATTGTTCCTTTGGGGGGGTATTGCAATTTTTTTTTCATTTTGAGGCGAAATTGTTCCTTTGGGGGGGGTTTTGCAACTTTTGGCCATTTTGAAGCGAAATTGTTCCTTTGGGGGGGTATTGCAACGTTTGGCCATTTTGAAGCGAAATTGTTCCTTTGGGGGGGTATTGCAACTTTTCGGCATTTTGAGGCGAAATTTTTCCTTTGGGGGGGTATTGCAATTTTTTGCCATTTTGAGGCGAAATTGTTCCTTTGGGGGGGTATTGCAACTTTTGGCCATTTTGAAGCGAAATTGTTCCTTTCGGGGGGTATTGCAACTTTTCGGCATTTTGAGGCGAAATTGTTCCTTTGGGGGGTATTGCAACTTTTGGCCATTTTGAAGCGAAATTGTTCCTTTGGGGGGGTATTGCAATTTTTTGCCATTTTGAGGCGAAATTGTTCCTTTGGGGGGGTATTGCAACTTTTGGCCATTTTGTAGCGAAATTGTACCTTTGGGGGGGTATTGCAACTTTTCGGCATTTTGAAGCGAAATTGTTCCTTTGGGGGGGTATTGCAATTTTTTTTTCATTTTGAGGCGAAATTGTTCCTTTGGGGGGGTTTTGCAACTTTTGGCCATTTTGAAGCGAAATTCTTCCTTTGGGGGGGTATTGCAACTTTAAGGCATTTTGAGGCGAAATTGTTCCTTTGGGGGGGTATTGCAACTTTTGGCCATTTTGAAACGAAATTGTTTTTTTGGGGGGTATTGCAATTTTTTCCCATTTTGAGGCGAAATTGTTCCTTTGGGGGGGTATTGCAACTTTTGGCCATTTTGAAACGAAATTGTTCCTTTGGGGGGGTATTGCAACTTTTCGGCATTTTGAGGCGAAATTGTTCCTTTGGGGGGGTATTGCAATTTTTTTGCCATTTTGAGGCGAAATTGTTCCTTTGGGGGGGTATTGCAACTTTTGGCCATTTTGAAGCGAAATTGTTCCTTTCGGGGGGTATTGCAACTTTTCGGCATTTTGAGGCGAAATTGTTCCTTTGGGGGGGTATTGCAATTTTTTGCCATTTTGAGGCGAAATTGTTCCTTTGGGGGGGTATTGCAACTTTTGGCCATTTTGAAGCGAAATTGTTCCTTTCGGGGGGTATTGCAACTTTTCGGCATTTTAGGCGAAATTGTTCCTTTGGGGGGGGTATTGCAACTTTTGGCCATTTTGAAGCGAAATTGTTCCTTTGGGGGGGTATTGCAATTTTTTGCCATTTTGAGGCGGAATTGTTCCTTTGGGGGGGTATTGCAATTTTTTGCCATTTTGAGGCGAAATTGTTCCTTTGGGGGGGTATTGCAACTTTTCGGCATTTTGAGGCGAAATTGTTCCTTTGGGGGGTATTGCAATTTTTTGCCATTTTGAGGCGAAATTGTTCCTTTGGGGGGTATTGCAACTTTTGGCCATTTTGAAGAGAAATTGTTCTTTTGGGGGGGTATTGCAATTTTTTGCCATTTTGAGGCGAAATTGTTCCTTTGGGGGGGTATTGCAACTTTTGGCCATTTTGAAGTGAAATTGTTCCTTTGGGGGGGTATTGCAATTTTTTGCCATTTTGAGGCGAAATTGTTCCTTTGGGGGGGTATTGCAACTTTTGGCCATTTTGAAGCGAAATTGTTCTTTTCGGGGGGTATTGCAACTTTTCGGCATTTTGAGGCGAAATTGTTCCTTTGGGGGGGTATTGCAATTTTTTTTCCATTTTGAGGCGAAATTGTTCCTTTGGGGGGGTATTGCCACTTTTGGCCATTTTGAAGCGAAATTGTACCTTTGGGGGGGTATTGCAACTTTTCGGCATTTTAAAGCGAAATTGTTCCATTGGGGGGGTATTGCAATTTTTTGCCATTTTGAGGCGAAATTGTTCCTTTGGGGGGGTATTGCAACTTTTGGCCATTTTGTAGCGAAATTGTACCTTTGGGGGGGTATTGCAACTTTTCGGCATTTTGAAGCGAAATTGTTCCTTTGGGGGGGTATTGCAATTTTTTTTTCATTTTGAGGCGAAATTGTTCCTTTGGGGGGGGTTTGCAACTTTTGGCCATTTTGAAGCGAAATTGTTCCTTTGGGGGGGTATTGCAACTTTTCGGCATTTTGAAGCGAAATTGTTCCTTTGGGGGGGTATTGCAATTTTTTTTTCATTTTGAGGCGAAATTGTTCCTTTGGGGGGGGTTTGCAACTTTAAGGCATTTTGAGGTGAAATTGTTCCTTTGGGGGGGTATTGCAACTTTTGGCCATTTTGAAGCAAAATTGTTCCTTGGGGGGGTATTGCAACTTTTGGCCATTTTGAAGCGAAATTGTTCTTTTCGGGGGGTATTGCAACTTTTCGGCATTTTGAGGCGAAATTGTTCCTTTGGGGGGGTATTGCAAATTTTTTTCCATTTTGAGGCGAAATTGTTCCTTTGGGGGGGTATTGCCACTTTTGGCCATTTTGAAGCGAAATTGTACCTTTGGGGGGGTATTTCAACTTTTCGTCATTTTGAAGCGAAATTGTTCCTTTGGGGGGGTATTGCAATTTTTTGCCATTTTGAGGCGAAATTGTTCCTTTGGGGGGGTATTGCAACTTTTGGCCATTTTGAAGCGAAATTGTTCCTTTGGGGGGGTATTGCAATTTTTTGCCATTTTGAGGCAAAATTGTTCCTTTGGGGGGGTATTGCAACTTTTGGCCATTTTGTAGCGAAATTGTACCTTTGGGGGGGTATTGCAACTTTTCGGCATTTTGAAGCGAAATTGTTCCTTTGGGGGGGTATTGCAATTTTTTTTTCATTTTGAGGCGAAATTGTTCCTTTGGGGGGGGTTTTGCAACTTTTGGCCATTTTGAAGCGAAATTGTTCCTTTGGGGGGGTATTGCAACTTTAAGGCATTTTGAGGCGAAATTGTTCCTTTGGGGGGGTATTGCAACTTTTGGCCATTTTGAAGCGAAATTGTTCCTTTCGGGGGGTATTGCAACTTTTCGGCATTTTGAGGCGAAATTGTTCCTTTGGGGGGGTATTGCAATTTTTTGCCATTTTGAAGCGAAATTGTTCCTTTGGGGGGTATTGCAATTTTTTCCCATTTTGAGGCGAAATTGTTCCTTTGGGGGGGTATTGCAACTTTTGGCCATTTTGAAGCGAAATTGTTCCTTTGGGGGGGTATTGCAACTTTTCGGCATTTTGAGGCGAAATTGTTCCTTTGGGAGGGTATTGCAATTTTTTGCCATTTTGAGGCGAAATTTTTCCTTTCGGGGGGTATTGCAACTTTTCGGCATTTTGAGGCGAAATTGTTCCTTTGGGGGGGTATTGCAACTTTTGGCCATTTTGAAGCGAAATTGTTCCTTTGGGGGGGTATTGCAATTTTTTGCCATTTTGAGGCAAAATTGTTCCTTTGGGGGGGTATTGCAACTTTTGGCCATTTTGTAGCGAAATTGTACCTTTGGGGGGGGGTATTGCAACTTTTCGGCATTTTGAAGCGAAATTGTTCCTTTGGGGGGGTATTGCAATTTTTTGCCATTTTGAGGCGAAATTGTTCCTTTGGGGGAATATTGCAACTTTTGGCTATTTTGAAGCGAAATTGTTCCTTTCGGGGGGTATTGCAACTTTTCGGCATTTTGAGGCGAAATTGTTCCTTTGGGGGGGTATTGCAACTTTTGGCCATTTTGAAGCGAAATTTTTCCTTTGGGGGGGTATTGCAATTTTTTGCCATTTTGAGGCGAAATTGTTCCTTTGGGGGAGTATTGCAACTTTTGGCCATTTTGAAGCGAAATTGTTCCTTTGGGGGGGTATTGCAATTTTTTGCCATTTTGAGGCGAAATTGTTCCTTTGGGGGGGTATTGCAATTTTTTGCCATTTTGAGGCGAAATTGTTCCTTTGGGGGGGTATTGCAACTTTTCGGCATTTTGAGGCGAAATTGTTCCTTTGGGGGGGTATTGCAATTTTTTGCCATTTTGAGGCGAAATTGTTCCTTTGAGGGGGTATTGCAACTTTTGGCCATTTTGAAGCGAAATTGTTCCTTTGGGGGGTATTGCAATTTTTTGCCATTTTGAGGCGAAATTGTTCCTTTGGGGGGTATTGCAACTTTTCGGCATTTTGAAGCGAAATTGTTCCTTTGGGGGGGTATTGCAATTTTTTTTCCATTTTGAGGCGAAATTGTTCCTTTGGGGGGGTATTGCCACTTTTGGCCATTTTGAAGTGAAATTGTTCCTTTGGGGGGGTATTGCAACTTTTCGGCATTTTGAAGTGAAATTGTTCCTTTTGGGGGGTTTTACAATTTTTGGCCATTTTGAGGCAAAATTGTTCCTTTTGGGGGGTATTGCAACTTTTCGGCATTTTGAGGCGAAATTGTTCCTTTGAGGGGTATTGCAATTTTTTTTCCATTTTGAGGCGAAATTATTCCTTTGGGGGGGTATTGCCACTTTTGGCCATTTTGAAGCGAAATTGTACCTTTGGGGGGGTATTGCAACTTTTCGGCATTTTGAAGCGAAATTGTTCCTTTGGGGGGGTATTGCAATTTTTTGCCATTTTGAGGCGAAATTGTTCCTTTGGGGGGGTATTGCAATTTTTTGCCATTTTGAGGCGAAATTGTTCCTTTGGGGGGTTATTGCAACTTTTGGCCATTTTGAAGCGAAATTGTTCCTTTGGGGGGGTATTGCAATTTTTTGCCATTTTGAGGCGAAATTGTTCCTTTCGGGGGGTATTGCAACTTTTCGGCATTTTGAGGCGAAATTGTTCCTTTGGGGGGGTATTGCAACTTTTGGCCATTTTGAAGCGAAATTGTTCCTTTGGGGGGGTATTGCAACTTTTGGCCATTTTGAAGCGAAATTGTTCCTTTGGGGGGGTTTTACAATTTTTGGCCATTTTGAGGCAAAATTGTTCCTTTTGGGGGGTATTGCAACTTTTCGGCATTTTGAGGCGAAATTGTTCCTTTGGGGGGGTATTGCAACTTTTGGCCATTTTGAAGCGAAATTGTTCCTTTGGGGGGTATTGCAATTTTTTGCCATTTTGAGGCAAAATTGTTCCTTTGGGTGGGTATTGCAACTTTTGGCCATTTTGAAGCGAAATTGTTCCTTTGGGAGGGTATTGCAATTTTTTGCCATTTTGAGGCGAAATTGTTCCTTTGGGGGGGTATTGCAACTTTTGGCCATTTTGTAGCGAAATTGTACCTTTGGGAAGGTATTGCAACTTTTCGGCATTTTGAAGCGAAATTGTTCCTTTCGGGGGGTATTGCAACTTTTCGGCATTTTGAGGCGAAATTGTTCCTTTGGGGTGGTATTGCAACTTTTGGCCATTTTGAAGCGAAATTGCTCCTTTGGGGGGTATTGCAATTTTTTGCCATTTTGAGGCGAAATTGTTCCTTTGGGGGGTATTGCAATTTTTTTTCCATTTTGAGGCGAAATTGTTCCTTTGGGGGGGTATTGCAACTTTTGGCCATTTTGAAGCGAAATTGTACCTTTGGGGGGGTATTGCAACTTTTCGGCATTTTGAAGCGAAATTGTTCCTTTGGGGGGGTATTGCAATTTTTTTTCCATTTTGAGGCGAAATTGTTCCTTTGGGGGGGTATTGCCACTTTTGGCCATTTTGAAGTGAAATTGTACCTTTGGGGGGGTATTGCAACTTTTCGGCATTTTGAAGCGAAATTGTTCCTTTTGGGGGGGTATTGCAATTTTTTGCCATTTTGAGGCGAAATTGTTCCTTTTGGGGGGTATTGCAACTTTTCGGCATTTTAAGGCGAAATTGTTCCTTTGGGGGGGTATTGCAACTTTTGGCCATTTTGAAGCGAAATTGTTCCTTTGGGGGGTATTGCAATTTTTTGCCATTTTGAGGCAAAATTTTTCCTTTGGGGGGGTATTGCAACTTTTGGCCATTTTGAAGCGAAATTGTTCCTTTGGGAGGGTATTGCAATTTTTTGCCATTTTGAGGCGAAATTGTTCCTTTGGGGGGTATTGCAACTTTTCGGCATTTTAAAGCGAAATTGTTCCTTTGGGGGGGTATTGCAATTTTTTTTCCAATTTGAGGCGAAATTGTTCCTTTGGGGGGGTATTGCCACTTTTGGCCATTTTGAAGCGAAATTGTTCCTTTGGGGGGTATTGCAATTTTTTGCCATTTTGAGGCAAAATTGTTCCTTTGGGGGGGTATTGCAACTTTTAGCCATTTTGAAGCGAAATTGTTCCTTTGGGGGGGTATTGCAATTTTTTGCCATTTTGAGGCGAAATTGTTCCTTTGGGGGGGTATTGCAACTTTTCGGCATTTTGAGGCGAAATTGTTCCTTTGGGGGGTATTGCAATTTTTTGCCATTTTGAGGCAAAATTGTTCCTTTGGGGGGGTATTGCCACTTTTGGCCATTTTGAAGTGAAATTGTACCTTTGGGGGGGTATTGCAACTTTTCGGCATTTTGAAGCGAAATTGTTCCTTTTGGGGGGGTATTGCAATTGTTTGCCATTTTGAGGCGAAATTGTTCCTTTTGGGGGGTATTGCAACTTTTCGGCATTTTAAGGCGAAATTGTTCCTTTGGGGGGGTATTGCAACTTTTGGCCATTTTGAAGCGAAATTGTTCCTTTGGGGGGTATTGCAATTTTTTGCCATTTTGAGGCAAAATTTTTCCTTTGGGGGGGTATTGCAACTTTTGGCCATTTTGAAGCGAAATTGTTCCTTTGGGAGGGTATTGCAATTTTTTGCCATTTTGAGGCAAAATTGTTCCTTTGGGGGGTATTGCAACTTTTCAGCATTTTAAAGCGAAATTGTTCCTTTGGGGGGTATTGCAATTTTTTTTCCAATTTGAGGCGAAATTGTTCCTTTGGGGGGGTATTGCCACTTTTGGCCATTTTGAAGCGAAATTGTTCCTTTGGGGGGTATTGCAATTTTTTGCCATTTTGAGGCAAAATTGTTCCTTTGGGGGGGTATTGCAACTTTTGGCCATTTTGAAGCGAAATTGTTCCTTTGGGGGGGTATTGCAATTTTTTGCCATTTTGAGGCGAAATTGTACCTTTGGGGGGGTATTGCAACTTTTCGGCATTTTGAAGCGAAATTGTTCCTTTGGGCAGGTATTGCAATTTTTTTTTCATTTTGAGGCGAAATTGTTCCTTTGGGGGGGGTATTGCAATTTTTGGCCATTTTGAAGCGAAATTGTTCCTTTGGGGGGTTATTGCAACTTTTGGCCATTTTGAAGCGAAATTGTTCCTTTGGGGGGGTATTGCAACTTTTCGGCATTTTGAGGTGAAATTGTTCCTTGGGGGGGTATTGCAATTTTTTGCCATTTTGAGGCGAAATTGTTCCTTTGGGGGAATATTGCAACTTTTGGCCATTTTGAAGCGAAATTGTTCCTTTGGGGGGGTATTGCAACTTTTCGGCATTTTGAGGCGAAATTGTTCCTTGGGGGGGTATTGCAACTTTTGGCCATTTTGAAGCGAAATTGTTCCTTTCGGGGGGTATTGCAACTTTTGGCCATTTTGAAGCGAAATTGTTCCTTTGGGGGGGTATTGCAACTTTTCGGCATTTTGAGGCGAAATTGTTCCTTTGGGGGGGTATTGCAATTTTTTGCCATTTTGAGGCGAAATTGTTCCTTTGGGGGGGTATTGCAACTTTTGGCCATTTTGAAGCGAAATTGTTCCTTTGGGGGGGTATTGCAATTTTTTGCCATTTTGAGGTGAAATTGTTCCTTTGGGGGGGTATTGCAACTTTTGGCCATATTGAAGCGAAATTGTTCCTTTGGGAGGGTATTGCAATTTTTAACCATTTTGAGGCGAAATTGTTCCTTTGGGGGGGTATTGCAATTTTTTGCCATTTTGAGGTGAAATTGTTCCTTTGGGGGGGTATTGCAACTTTTGGCCATTTTGAAGCGAAATTGTTCCTTTGGGGGGTATTGCATTTTTTTGCCATTTTGAGGCGAAATTGTTCCTTTGGGGGGGTATTGCAACTTTTGGCCTTTTTGAGGCGAAATTGTTCCTTTGGGGGGGTATTGCAACTTTTCGGCATTTTGAGGCGAAATTGTTCCTTTGGGGGGGTATTGCAATTTTTTGCCATTTTGAGGCGAAATTGTTCCTTTGGGGGGTATTGCAATTTTTGGCCATTTTGAAGCGAAATTGTTCCTTTCGGGGGGTATTGCAACTTTTCGGCATTTTGAGGCGAAATTGTTCCTTTGGGGGGGTATTGCAACTTTTGGCCATTTTGAAGCGAAATTGTTCCTTTGGGGGGGTATTGCAACTTTTCGGCATTTTGAGGCGAAATTGTTCCTTTGGGGGGGTATTGCAACTTTTGGCCATTTTGAAGCGAAATTGTTCCTTTGGGGGGGTAGTGCAATTTTTTGCCATTTTGAGGCGAAATTGTTCCTTTCGGGGGGTATTGCAACTTTTCAGCATTTTAAAGCGAAATTGTTCCTTTGGGGGGGTATTGCAACTTTTGGCCATTTTGAAGCGAAATTGTTCCTTTGGGGGGGTATTGCAATTTTTTGCCATTTTGAGGCGAAATTGTTCCTTTGGGGGGGTATTGCAACTTTTGGCCATATTGAAGCGAAATTGTTCCTTTGGGGGGTTTTTACAATTTTTGGCCATTTTGAGGCGAAATTGTTCCTTTGGGGGGGTATTGCAACTTTTGGCCATATTGAAGCGAAATTGTTCCTTTGGGGGGTATTGCAACTTTTGGCCATTTTGAAGCGAAATTGTTCCTTTGGGGGGGGTATTGCAACTTTTCGGCATTTTGAGGCGAAATTGTTCCTTTGGGGGGGTATTGCAATTTTTTGCCATTTTGAGGCGAAATTGTTCCTTTGGGGGGGTATTGCAACTTTTGGCCATTTTGAAGCGGAATTGTTCCTTTCGGGGGGTATTGCAACTTTTCGGCATTTTGAGGCGAAATTGTTCCTTTGGGGGGGTATTGCAATTTTTTGCCATTTTGAGGCGAAATTGTTCCTTTGGGGGGGTATTGCAACTTTTGGCCATTTTAAAGCGAAATTGTTCCTTTGGGGGGGTATTACAATTTTTTGCCATTTTGAGGCGAAATTGTTCCTTTGGGGGGGTATTGCAACTTTTGGCCATTTTGAAGCTAAATTGTTCCTTTCGGGGGGTATTGCAACTTTTCGGCATTTTGAGGCAAAATTGTTCCTTTAGGGGGGTATTGCAACTTTTGGCCATATTGAAGCAAAATTGTTCCTTTGGGGGGTATTGCAATTTTTAACCATTTTGAGGCGAAATTGTTCCTTTGGGGGGTATTGCAACTTTTGGCCATTTTGAAGCGAAATTGTTCCTTTGGGGGGGTATTGCAACTTTTGGCCTTTTTGAGGCGAAATTGTTCCTTTGGGGGGGTATTGCAACTTTTCGGCATTTTGAGGCGAAATTGTTCCTTTGGGGGGGTATTGCAATTTTTTGCCATTTTGAGGCGAAATTGTTCCTTTGGGGGGTATTGCAACTTTTGGCCATTTTGAAGCGAAATTGTTCCTTTCGGGGGGTATTGCAACTTTTCGGCATTTTGAGGCGAAATTGTTCCTTTGGGGGGGTATTGCAACTTTTGGCCATTTTGAAGCGAAATTGTTCCTTTGGGGGGGTATTGCAACTTTTCGGCATTTTGAGGCGAAATTGTTCCTTTGGGGGGGTATTGCAACTTTTGGCCATTTTGAAGCGAAATTGTTCCTTTGGGGGGGTAGTGCAATTTTTTGCCATTTTGAGGCGAAATTGTTCCTTTCGGGGGGTATTGCAACTTTTCAGCATTTTAAAGCGAAATTGTTCCTTTGGGGGGGTATTGCAACTTTTGGCCATTTTGAAGCGAAATTGTTCCTTTGGGGGGGTATTGCAATTTTTTGCCATTTTGAGGCGAAATTGTTCCTTTGGGGGGGTATTGCAACTTTTGGCCATATTGAAGCGAAATTGTTCCTTTGGGGGGTTTTTACAATTTTTGGCCATTTTGAGGCGAAATTGTTCCTTTGGGGGGGTATTGCAACTTTTGGCCATATTGAAGCGAAATTGTTCCTTTGGGGGGTATTGCAACTTTTGGCCATTTTGAAGCGAAATTGTTCCTTTGGGGGGGGTATTGCAACTTTTCGGCATTTTGAGGCGAAATTGTTCCTTTGGGGGGGTATTGCAATTTTTTGCCATTTTGAGGCGAAATTGTTCCTTTGGGGGGGTATTGCAACTTTTGGCCATTTTGAAGCGGAATTGTTCCTTTCGGGGGGTATTGCAACTTTTCGGCATTTTGAGGCGAAATTGTTCCTTTGGGGGGGTATTGCAATTTTTTGCCATTTTGAAGCGAAATTGTTCCTTTGGGGGGGTATTGCAACTTTTGGCCATTTTAAAGCGAAATTGTTCCTTTGGGGGGGTATTACAATTTTTTGCCATTTTGAGGCGAAATTGTTCCTTTGGGGGGGTATTGCAACTTTTGGCCATTTTGAAGCTAAATTGTTCCTTTCGGGGGGTATTGCAACTTTTCGGCATTTTGAGGCAAAATTGTTCCTTTAGGGGGGTATTGCAACTTTTGGCCATATTGAAGCAAAATTGTTCCTTTGGGGGGTATTGCAATTTTTAACCATTTTGAGGCGAAATTGTTCCTTTGGGGGGTATTGCAACTTTTGGCCATTTTGAAGCGAAATTGTTCCTTTCGGGGGGTATTGCAACTTTTCAGCATTTTGAGGCGAAATTGTTCCTTTGGGGGGGTATTGCAATTTTTTGCCATTTTGAGGCGAAATTGTTCCTTTGTGGGGTATTGCAATTTTTTTTCCATTTTGAGGCGAAATTGTTCCTTTGGGGGGGTATTGCAACTTTTGGCCATTTTGAAGCGAAATTGTTCCTTTCGGGGGGTATTGCAACTTTTTGGCATTTTAAAGCGAAATTGTTCCTTTAGGGGGTATTGCATTTTTTTGCCATTTTGAGGCGAAATTGTTTCTTTTGGGGGGTTTTGCAACTTTTGGCCATTTTGAACTGAAATTGTTCCTTTGGGGGGGTATTGCAATTTTTTTTTCATTTTGAGGCGAAATTGTTCATTTGGGGGGGTATTGCAAATTTTGGCCATTTTGAAGCGAAATTGTTCCTTTGGGGGGGTATTGCAATTTTTTACCATTTTGAGGCGAATTTGTTCCTTTGGGGGGGTATTGCAACTTTTCGGCATTTTGAGGCGAAATTGTTCCTTTGGGGGGGTATTGCAATTTTTTGCCATTTTGAGGTGAAATTGTTCCTTTGGGGGGGTATTGCAACTTTTGGCCATTTGGAAGCGAAATTGTTCCTTTGGGGGGTATTGCATTTTTTTGCCATTTTGAGGTGAAATTGTTCCTTTGGGGGGTATTGCAACTTTTGGCCATTTTGAAGCGAAATTGTTCCTTTGGGGGGTATTGCATTTTTTTGCCATTTTGAGGCGAAATTGTTTTTTTGGGGGGGTATTGCAACTTTTCGGCATTTTGAGGCGAAATTGTTCCTTTGGGGGGGTATTGCAATTTTTTGCCATTTTGAGGTGAAATTGTTCCTTTGGGGGGGTATTGCAACTTTTGGCCATTTGGAAGCGAAATTGTTCCTTTGGGGGGTATTGCATTTTTTTGCCATTTTGAGGTGAAATTGTTCCTTTGGGGGGTATTGCAACTTTTGGCCATTTTGAAGCGAAATTGTTCCTTTGGGGGGTATTGCATTTTTTTGCCATTTTGAGGCGAAATTGTTTTTTTGGGGGGGTATTGCAAATTTTGGGCATTTTGAAGCAAAACTGTTCCTTTGGGGGGGTATTGCAATTTTTCGGCATTTTGAGGCGAAATTGTTCCTTTGGGGGGTATTGCAATTTTTTGCCATTTTGAGGTGAAATTGTTCCTTTGGGGGGTATTGCAACTTTTGGCCATTTTGAAGCGAAATTGTTCCTTTGGGGGGTATTGCATTTTTTTGCCATTTTGAGGCGAAATTGTTCCTTTGGGGGGGTATTGCAACTTTTGGCCATTTTGAAGCGAAATTGTTCCTTTGGGGGGGGTATTGCAATTTTTTGCCATTTTGAGGCGAAATTGTTCCTTTGGGGGGGTATTGCAACTTTTGGCCTTTTTGAGGCGAAATTGTTCCTTTGGGGGGGTATTGCAACTTTTGGCCATTTTGAAGTGAAATTGTTCCTTTCGGGGGGTATTGCAACTTTTCAGCATTTTGAAGCGAAATTGTTCCTTTGGGGGGGTATTGCAACTTTTCTGCATTTTGAGGCGAAATTGTTCCTTTGGGGGGGTATTGCAATTTTTAACCATTTTGAGGCGAAATTGTTCCTTTGGGGGGTATTGCAACTTTTGGCCATTTTGAAGTGAAATTGTTCCTTTCGGGGGGTATTGCAACTTTTCAGCATTTTGAAGCGAAATTGTTCCTTTGGGGGGGTATTGCAATTTTTTGCCTTTTTGAGGTGAAATTGTTCCTTTGGGGGGGTATTGCAATTTTTTGCCATTTTCAGGCGAAATTGTTCCTTTGGGGGGGTATTGCAACTTTTGGCCATTTTGAAGCGAAATTGTTCCTTTGGGGGGGTATTGCAATTTTTTGCCATTTTGAGGCGAAATTGTTCCTTTGGGGGGGTATTGCAACTTTTGGCCATATTGAAGCGAAATTGTTCCTTTGGGGGGTTTCTACAATTTTTGGCCATTTTGAGGCGAAATTGTTCCTTTCGGGGGGTATTGCAACTTTTCGGCATTTTGAGGCGAAATTGTTCCTTTGGGGGGGTATTGCAACTTTTGGCCATTTTGAAGCGAAAATGTTCCTTTGGGGGGTATTGCAATTTTTTGCCATTTTGAGGCGAAATTGTTCCTTTGGGGGGTATTGCAACTTTTGGCCATTTTGAAGCGAAATTGTTCCTTTGGGGGGTATTGCAACTTTTCGGCATTTTGAGGCGAAATTGTTCCTTTGGGGGGGTATTGCAATTTTTTGCCATTTTGAGGCGAAATTGTTCCTTTGGGGGGGTATTGCAACTTTTGGCCATTTTGAAGCGGAATTGTTCCTTTCGGGGGGTATTGCAACTTTTCGGCATTTTGAGGCGAAATTGTTCCTTTGGGGGGGTATTGCAATTTTTTGCCATTTTGAGGCGAAATTGTTCCTTTGGGGGGGTATTGCAACTTTTGGCCATTTTGAAGCGAAATTGTTCCTTTGGGGGGGTATTGCAATTTTTTGCCATTTTGAGGCGAAATTGTTCCTTTGGGGGGGTATTGCAACTTTTGGCCATTTTGAAGCGAAATTGTTCCTTTCGGGGGGTATTGCAACTTTTCGGCATTTTGAGGCAAAATTGTTCCTTTAGGGGGGTATTGCAACTTTTGGCCATATTGAAGCAAAATTGTTCCTTTGGGGGGGTATTGCAATTTTTAACCATTTTGAGGCGAAATTGTTCCTTTGGGGGGTATTGCAACTTTTGGCCATTTTGAAGCGAAATTGTTCCTTTCGGGGGGTATTGCAACTTTTCAGCATTTTGAGGCGAAATTGTTCCTTTGGGGGGGTATTGCAATTTTTTGCCATTTTGAGGCGAAATTGTTCCTTTGTGGGGTATTGCAATTTTTTTTCCATTTTGAGGCGAAATTGTTCCTTTGGGGGGGTATTGCAACTTTTGGCCATTTTGAAGCGAAATTGTTCCTTTGGGGGGTGTATTGCAATTTTTAACCATTTTGAGGCGAAATTGTTCCTTGGGGGGGTATTGCAACTTTTGGCCATTTTAAAGTGAAATTGTTCCTTTCGGGGGGTATTGCAACTTTTCAGCATTTTTGCATTGAAATTGTTCCTTTGGGGGGGTATTGTAATTTTTTGCCATTTTAAAGCGAAATTGTTCCTTTGGGGGGGTATTGCAACTTTTGGCCATTTTAAAGCGAAATTGTTCCTTTGGGGGGTATTGCAATTTTTTGCCATTTTGAGGCGAAATTGTTCCTTTGGGGGGGTATTGCAACTTTTGGCCATATTGAAGCGAAATTGTTCCTTTGGGGGGTTTTTACAATTTTTGTCCATTTTGAGGCGAAATTGTTCCTTTCGGGGGGTATTGCAACTTTTCGGCATTTTGAGGCGAAATTGTTCCTTTGGGGGGGTATTGCAACTTTTGGCCATTTTGAAGCGAAATTGTTCCTTTGGGGGGGTATTGCAATTTTTTGCCATTTTGAGGCGAAATTGTTCCTTTGGGAGGGTATTGCAACTTTTGGCCATTTTGAAGCGAAATTGTTCCTTTGGGGGGGTATTGCAACTTTTCGGCATTTTGAGGCGAAATTGTTCCTTTGGGGGGGTATTGCAATTTTTTGCCATTTTGAGGCGAAATTGTTCCTTGGGGGGGATTGCAACTTTTGGCCATTTTGAGGCGAAATTGTTCCTTTGGGGGGGTATTGCAACTTTTTGCCATTTTGAAGCGAAATTGTTCCTTTGGGGGGTACTGCATTTTTTTGCCATTTTGAGGCGAAATTGTTCCTTTGGGGGGGTATTGCAACTTTTGGCCTTTTTGAGGCGAAATTGTTCCTTTGGGGGGGTATTGCAACTTTTGGCCATTTTGAAGCGAAATTGTTCCTTTGGGGGGGTATTGCAATTTTTTGCCATTTTGAGGCGAAATTGTTCCTTTGGGGGAGTATTGCAACTTTTGGCCATTTTGAAGCGAAATTGTTCCTTTGGGGGGGTATTGCAACTTTTCGGCATTTTGAGGCGAAATTGTTCCTTGGGGGGGTATTGCAACTTTTGGCCATTTTGAAGCAAAATTGTTCCTTGGGGGGTATTGCAATTTTTAACCATTTTAAGGCGAAATTGTTCCTTTGGGGGGGTATTGCAACTTTTGGCCATTTTGAAGTGAAATTGTTCCTTTCGGGGGGTATTGCAACTTTTCAGCATTTTGAAGCGAAATTGTTCCTTTGGGGGGTATTGCAATTTTTTGCCATTTTGAGGCGAAATTGTTCCTTTGGGGGGTATTGCAATTTTTTGCCATTTTGAGGCGAAATTGTTCCTTTGGGGGGGTATTGCAACTTTTGGTCATTTTGAAGCGAAATTGTTCCTTTGGGGGGGGTATTGCAACTTTTGGCCATATTGAAGCGAAATTGTTCCTTTGGGGGGTTTTTACAATTTTTGGCCATTTTGAGGCGAAATTGTTCCTTTCGGGGGGTATTGCAACTTTTCGGCATTTTGAGGCGAAATTGTTCCTTTGGGGGGGTATTGCAACTTTTGGCCATTTTGAAGCGAAATTGTTCCTTTGGGGGGGTATTGCAATTTTTTGCCATTTTGAGGCGAAATTGTTCCTTTGGGGGGGTATTGCAACTTTTGGCCATTTTGAAGCGAAATTGTTCCTTTGGGGGGTATTGCAACTTTTCGGCATTTTGAGGCGAAATTGTTCCTTTGGGGGGGTATTGCAATTTTTTGCCATTTTGAGGCGAAATTGTTCCTTTGGGGGGGTATTGCAACTTTTGGCCATTTTGAAGCGAAATTGTTCCTTTGGGGGGGTATTGCAACTTTTGGCCATTTTGAGGCGAAATTGTTCCTTTGGGGGGGTATTGCAACTTTTTGCCATTTTGAAGCGAAATTGTTCCTTTGGGGGGTATTGCATTTTTTTGCCATTTTGAGGCGAAATTGTTCCTTTGGGGGGGTATTGCAACTTTTGGCCTTTTTGAGGCGAAATTGTTCCTTTGGGGGGGGTATTGCAACTTTTGGCCATTTTGAAGCGAAATTGTTCCTTTGGGGGGGTATTGCAATTTTTTGCCATTTTGAGGCGAAATTGTTCCTTTTGGGGGGTATTGCAACTTTTGGCCATATTGAAGCGAAATTGTTCCTTTGGGAGGTTTTTACAATTTTTGGCCATTTTGAGGCGAAATTGTTCCTTTCGGGGGGTATTGCAACTTTTCGGCATTTTGAGGCAAAATTGTTCCTTTGGGGGGGTATTGCAACTTTTGGCCATTTTGAAGCGAAATTGTTCCTTTGGGGGGGTATTGCAATTTTTTGCCATTTTGAGGCGAAATTGTTCCTTTGGGGGGGTATTGCAACTTTTGGCCATTTTGAAGCGAAATTGTTCCTTTGGGGGGGTATTGCAACTTTTCGGCATTTTGAGGCGAAATTGTTCCTTTGGGGGGGTATTGCAATTTTTTGCCATTTTGAGGCGAAATTGTTCCTTTGGGGGGGTATTGCAACTTTTGGCCATTTTGAAGCGAAATTGTTCCTTTGGGGGGGTATTGCAATTTTTTGCCATTTTGAGGCGAAATTGTTCCTTTGGGGGGGTATTGCAACTTTTGGCCATATTGAAGCGAAATTGTTCCTTTGGGGGGGTATTGCAATTTTTAACCATTTTGAGGCGAAATTGTTCCTTTGGGGGGGTATTGCAACTTTTGGCCATTTTGAAGCGAAATTGTTCCTTTCGGGGGGTATTGCAACTTTTCAGCATTTTGAGGCGAAATTGTTCCTTTGGGGGGGTATTTCAATTTTTTTGCTATTTTGAGGCGAAATTGTTCCTTTGGGGGGGTATTGCAACTTTTCGGCATTTTGAGGCGAAATTGTTCCTTTGGGGGGTATTGCAATTTTTTTTCCATTTTGAGGCGAAATTGTTCCTTTGGGGGGGTATTGCAACTTTTGGCCATTTTGAAGCGAAAATGTTCCTTTCGGGGGATATTGCAACTTTTCGGCATTTTGAAGCGAAATTGTTCCTTTGGGGGGTATTGCAATTTTTTGCCATTTTGAGGCGAAATTGTTCCTTTGGGGGGGTATTGCAACTTTTGGCCATTTTGAAGCGAAATTGTTCCTTTGGGGGGGGTATTGCAACTTTTGGCCATTTTGAAGCGAAATTGTTCCTTTGGGGGGGTATTGCAATTTTTTGCCATTTTGAGGCGAAATTGTTCCTTTGGGGGAGTATTGCAATTTTTTGCCATTTTGAGGCGAAATTGTTCTTTTGGGGGGGTATTGCAACTTTTGGCCATTTTGAGGCGAAATTGTTCCTTTGGGGGGGTATTGCAACTTTTGGCCATTTTGAAGCGAAATTGTTCCTTTGGGGGGGTATTGCAACTTTTTGGCATTTTGAGGCGAAATTGTTCCTTTGGGGGGGTATTGCAATTTTTTGCCATTTTGAGGCGAAATTGTTCCTTTGGGGGGGTATTGCAACTTTTGGCCATTTTGAAGCGAAATTGTTCCTTTGGGGGGGTATTGCAATTTTTTTTCTATTTTGAGGCGAAATTGTTCCTTTGGGGGGGTATTGCAACTTTTCGGCATTTTGAGGCGAAATTGTTCCTTTGGGGGGTATTGCAATTTTTTTTCCATTTTGAGGCGAAATTGTTCCTTTGGGGGGGTATTGCAACTTTTGGCCATTTTGAAGCGAAAATGTTCCTTTCGGGGGGTATTGCAACTTTTCGGCATTTTGAAGCGAAATTGTTCCTTTGGGGGGTATTGCAATTTTTTGCCATTTTGAGGCGAAATTGTTCCTTTGGGGGGGTATTGCAACTTTTGGCCATTTTGAAGCGAAATTGTTCCTTTGGGGGGGTATTGCAACTTTTGGCCATTTTGAAGCGAAATTGTTCCTTTGGGGGGGTATTGCAATTTTTTGCCATTTTGAGGCGAAATTGTTCCTTTGGGGGAGTATTGCAATTTTTTGCCATTTTGAGGCGAAATTGTTCTTTTGGGGGGGTATTGCAACTTTTGGCCATTTTGAAGCGAAATTGTTCCTTTGGGAGGGTATTGCAATTTTTTGCCATTTTGAGGCGAAATTGTTCCTTTGGGGGGGTATTGCAACTTTTCGGCATTTTGAAGCGAAATTGTTCCTTTGGGGGGGTATTGCAATTTTTTGCCATTTTGAGGCGAAATTGTTCCTTTGGGGGGGTATTGCAACTTTTGGCCATTTTGAAGCGAAATTGTTCCTTTGGGGGGGGTATTGCAATTTTTTGCCATTTTGAGGCGAAATTGTTCCTTTCGGGGGGTATTGCAACTTTTCGGCATTTTGAGGCGAAATTGTTCCTTTGGGGGGTATTGCAACTTTTGGCCATTTTGAAGCGAAATTGTTCCTTTGGGGGGGTATTGCAACTTTTGGCCATTTTGAAGCGAAATTGTTCCTTTGGGGGGGTTTTACAATTTTTGGCCATTTTGAGGCAAAATTGTTCCTTTTGGGGGGTATTGCAACTTTTCGGCATTTTGAGGCGAAATTGTTCCTTTGGGGGGTATTGCAACTTTTGGCCATTTTGAAGCGAAATTGTTCCTTTGGGGGGTATTGCAATTTTTTGCCATTTTGAGGCAAAATTGTTCCTTTGGGGGGGTATTGCAACTTTTGGCCATTTTGAAGCGAAATTGTTCCTTTGGGAGGGTATTGCAATTTTTTGCCATTTTGAGGCGAAATTGTTCCTTTGGGGGGGTATTGCAACTTTTCGGCATTTTGAAGCGAAATTGTTCCTTTGGGGGGGTATTGCAATTTTTTTTCCATTTTGAGGCGAAATTGTTCCTTTGGGGGGGTATTGCCACTTTTGGCCATTTTGAAGCGAAATTGTACCTTTGGGGGGGGTATTGCAACTTTTCGGCATTTTGAAGCGAAATTGTTCCTTTGGGGGGGTATTGCAATTTTTTTTCCATTTTGAGGCGAAATTGTTCCTTTGGGGGGGTATTGCCACTTTTGGCCATTTTGAAGTGAAATTGTACCTTTGGGGGGGTATTGCAACTTTTCGGCATTTTGAAGCGAAATTGTTCCTTTTGGGGGTGTATTGCAATTTTTTGCCATTTTGAGGCGAAATTGTTCCTTTTGGGGGGTATTGCAACTTTTCGGCATTTTGAGGCGAAATTGTTCCTTTGGGGGGGTATTGCAACTTTTGGCCATTTTGAAGCGAAATTGTTCCTTTGGGGGGTATTGCAATTTTTTGCCATTTTGAGGCAAAATTGTTCCTTTGGGGGGGTATTGCAATTTTTTGCCATTTTGAGGCGAAATTGTTCCTTTGGGGGGGTATTGCAACTTTTCGGCATTTTGAAGCGAAATTGTTCCTTTGGGGGGGTATTGCAACTTTTGGCCATTTTGAAGCGAAATTGTTCCTTTGGGGGGGTATTGCAACTTTTCGGCATTTTGAGGTGAAATTGTTCCTTGGGGGGGTATTGCAATTTTTTGCCATTTTGAGGCGAAATTGTTCCTTTGGGGGAATATTGCAACTTTTGGCTATTTTGAAGCGAAATTGTTCCTTTCGGGGGGTATTGCAACTTTTCGGCATTTTGAGGCGAAATTGTTCCTTTGGGGGGGTATTGCAACTTTTGGCCATTTTGAAGCGAAATTTTTCCTTTGGGGGGGTATTGCAATTTTTAACCATTTTGAGGCGAAATTGTTCCTTTGGGGGGGTATTGCAACTTTTGGCCATTTTGAAGTGAAATTGTTCCTTTCGGGGGGGTATTGCAACTTTTCAGCATTTTGAAGCGAAATTGTTCCTTTGGGGGTATTGCAATTTTTTGCCATTTTGAGGGGAAATTGTTCCTTTGGGGGGTATTGCAATTTTTTGCCATTTTGAGGCGAAATTGTTCCTTTGGGGGGGTATTGCAACTTTTGGCCATTTTGAAGCGAAATTGTTCCTTTGGGGGGTATTGCAATTTTTTGCCATTTTGAGGCGAAATTGTTCCTTTGGGGGGGTATTGCAACTTTTGGCCATATTGAAGCGAAATTGTTCCTTTGGGGGGTTTTTACAATTTTTGGCCATTTTGAGGCGAAATTGTTCCTTTCGGGGGGTATTGCAACTTTTCGGCATTTTGAGGCGAAATTGTTCCTTTGGGGGGTATTGCAACTTTTGGCCATTTTGAAGCGAAATTGTTCCTTTGGGGGGTTTTTACAATTTTTGGCCATTTTGAGGCGAAATTGTTCCTTTCGGGGGGTATTGCAACTTTTCGGCATTTTGAGGCGAAATTGTTCCTTTGGGGGGGTATTGCAACTTTTGGCCATTTTGAAGCGAAATTGTTCCTTTGGGGGGGTATTGCAATTTTTTGCCATTTTGAGGCGAAATTGTTCCTTTGGGGGGGTATTGCAACTTTTGGCCATTTTGAAGCGAAATTGTTCCTTTGGGGGGGTATTGCAACTTTTCGGCATTTTGAGGCGAAATTGTTCCTTTGGGGGGGTATTGCAATTTTTTGCCATTTTGAGGCGAAATTGTTCCTTTGGGGGGGTATTGCAACTTTTGGCCATTTTGAAGCGAAATTGTTCCTTTGGGGGGGTATTGCAACTTTTGGCCATTTTGAGGCGAAATTGTTCCTTTGGGGGGGTATTGCAACTTTTTGCCATTTTGAAGCGAAATTGTTCCTTTGGGGGGTATTGCATTTTTTTGCCATTTTGAGGCGAAATTGTTCCTTTGGGGGGGTATTGCAACTTTTGGCCTTTTTGAGGCGAAATTGTTCCTTTGGGGGGGTATTGCAACTTTTGGCCATTTTGAAGCGAAATTGTTCCTTTGGGGGGGTATTGCAATTTTTTGCCATTTTGAGGCGAAATTTTTCCTTTTGGGGGGTATTGCAACTTTTGGCCATATTGAAGCGAAATTGTTCATTTGGGAGGTTTTTACAATTTTTGGCCATTTTGAGGCGAAATTGTTCCTTTCGGGGGGTATTGCAACTTTTCGGCATTTTGAGGTAAAATTGTTCCTTTGGGGGGGTATTGCAACTTTTGGCCATTTTGAAGCGAAATTGTTCCTTTGGGGGGGTATTGCAATTTTTTGCCATTTTGAGGCGAAATTGTTCCTTTGGGGGGGTATTGCAACTTTTGGCCATTTTGAAGCGAAATTGTTCCTTTGGGGGGGTATTGCAACTTTTCGGCATTTTGAGGCGAAATTGTTCCTTTGGGGGGGTATTGCAATTTTTTGCCATTTTGAGGCGAAATTGTTCCTTTGGGGGGGTATTGCAACTTTTGGCCATTTTGAAGCGAAATTGTTCCTTTGGGGGGGTATTGCAATTTTTTGCCATTTTGAGGCGAAATTGTTCCTTTGGGGGGGTATTGCAACTTTTGGCCATATTGAAGCGAAATTGTTCCTTTGGGGGGGTATTGCAATTTTTAACCATTTTGAGGCGAAATTGTTCCTTTGGGGGGGTATTGCAACTTTTGGCCATTTTGAAGCGAAATTGTTCCTTTCGGGGGGTATTGCAACTTTTCAGCATTTTGAGGCGAAATTGTTCCTTTGGGGGGGTATTTCAATTTTTTTGCTATTTTGAGGCGAAATTGTTCCTTTGGGGGGGTATTGCAACTTTTCGGCATTTTGAGGCGAAATTGTTCCTTTGGGGGGTATTGCAATTTTTTTTCCATTTTGAGGCGAAATTGTTCCTTTGGGGGGGTATTGCAACTTTTGGCCATTTTGAAGCGAAAATGTTCCTTTCGGGGGGTATTGCAACTTTTCGGCATTTTGAAGCGAAATTGTTCCTTTGGGGGGTATTGCAATTTTTTGCCATTTTGAGGCGAAATTGTTCCTTTGGGGGGGTATTGCAACTTTTGGCCATTTTGAAGCGAAATTGTTCCTTTGGGGGGGTATTGCAACTTTTGGCCATTTTGAAGCGAAATTGTTCCTTTGGGGGGGTATTGCAATTTTTTGCCATTTTGAGGCGAAATTTTTCCTTTGGGGGAGTATTGCAATTTTTTGCCATTTTGAGGCGAAATTGTTCTTTTGGGGGGGTATTGCAACTTTTGGCCATTTTGAAGCGAAATTGTTCCTTTGGGAGGGTATTGCAATTTTTTGCCATTTTGAGGCGAAATTGTTCCTTTGGGGGGGTATTGCAACTTTTGGCCATTTTGTAGCGAAATTGTACCTTTGGGGGGGTATTGCAACTTTTCGGCATTTTGAAGCGAAATTGTTCCTTTGGGGGGGTATTGCAACTTTTGGCCATTTTGAAGCGAAATTGTTCCTTTGGGGGGGTATTGCAATTTTTTGCCATTTTGAGGCGAAATTGTTCCTTTCGGGGGGTATTGCAACTTTTCGGCATTTTGAGGCGAAATTGTTCCTTTGGGGGGTATTGCAACTTTTGGCCATTTTGAAGCGAAATTGTTCCTTTGGGGGGGTATTGCAACTTTTGGCCATTTTGAAGCGAAATTGTTCCTTTGGGGGGGTTTTACAATTTTTGGCCATTTTGAGGCAAAATTGTTCCTTTTGGGGGGTATTGCAACTTTTCGGCATTTTGAGGCGAAATTGTTCCTTTGGGGGGTATTGCAACTTTTGGCCATTTTGAAGCGAAATTGTTCCTTTGGGGGGTATTGCAATTTTTTGCCATTTTGAGGCAAAATTGTTCCTTTGGGGGGGTATTGCAACTTTTGGCCATTTTGAAGCGAAATTGTTCCTTTGGGAGGGTATTGCAATTTTTTGCCATTTTGAGGCGAAATTGTTCCTTTGGGGGGGTATTGCAACTTTTCGGCATTTTGAAGTGAAATTGTTCCTTTGGGGGGGTATTGCAATTTTTTTTCCATTTTGAGGCGAAATTGTTCCTTTGGGGGGGTATTGCCACTTTTGGCAATTTTGAAGCGAAATTATTCCTTTGGGGGGTATTGCAATTTTTTGCCATTTTGAGGCAAAATTGTTCCTTTGGGGGGGTATTGCAACTTTTGGCCATTTTGAAGCGAAATTGTTCCTTTGGGGGGTATTGCAATTTTTTGCCATTTTGAGGCAAAATTGTTCCTTTGGGGGGGTATTGCAACTTTTGGCCATTTTGAAGCGAAATTGTTCCTTTGGGGGGGTATTGCAATTTTTTGCCATTTTGAGGCGAAATTGTTCCTTTGGGGGGTATTGCAACTTTTCGGCATTTTGAGGCGAAATTGTTCCTTTGGGGGGTATTGCAATTTTTTTTCCATTTTGAGGCGAAATTGTTCCTTTGGGGGGGTATTGCCACTTTTGGCCATTTTGAAGCGAAATTGTACCTTTGGGGGGGTATTGCAACTTTTCGGCATTTTGAAGCGAAATTGTTCCTTTGGGGGGGTATTGCAATTTTTTTTCCATTTTGGGGCGAAATTGTTCCTTTGGGGGGGTATTGCCACTTTTGGCCATTTTGAAGTGAAATTGTACCTTTGGGGGGGTATTGCAACTTTTCGGCATTTTGAAGCGAAATTGTTCCTTTTGGGGGTGTATTGCAATTTTTTGCCATTTTGAGGCGAAATTGTTCCTTTTGGGGGGTATTGCAACTTTTCGGCATTTTGAGGCGAAATTGTTCCTTTGGGGGGGTATTGCAACTTTTGGCCATTTTGAAGCGAAATTGTTCCTTTGGGGGGTATTGCAATTTTTTGCCATTTTGAGGCAAAATTGTTCCTTTGGGGGGGTATTGCAATTTTTTGCCATTTTGAGGCGAAATTGTTCCTTTGGGGGGGTATTGCAACTTTTCGGCATTTTGAAGCGAAATTGTTCCTTTGGGGGGGTATTGCAATTTTTTTTCCATTTTGAGGCGAAATTGTTCCTTTGGGGGGGTATTGCAATTTTTGGCCATTTTGAAGCGAAATTGTTCCTTTGGGGGGTTATTGCAACTTTTGGCCATTTTGAAGCGAAATTGTTCCTTTGGGGGGGTATTGCAACTTTTCGGCATTTTGAGGTGAAATTGTTCCTTGGGGGGGTATTGCAATTTTTTGCCATTTTGAAGCGAAATTTTTCCTTTGGGGGGGTATTGCAATTTTTTGCCATTTTGAGGCGAAATTGTTCCTTTGGGGGGGTATTGCAACTTTTGGCCATTTTGAAGCGAAATTGTTCCTTTGGGGGGGTATTGCAATTTTTTGCCATTTTGAGGCGAAATTGTTCCTTTGGGGGGGTATTGCAATTTTTTGCCATTTTGAGGCGAAATTGTTCCTTTGGGGGGGTATTGCAACTTTTCGGCATTTTGAGGCGAAATTGTTCCTTTGGGGGGGTATTGCAATTTTTTGCCATTTTGAGGCGAAATTGTTCCTTTGAGGGGGTATTGCAACTTTTGGCCATTTTGAAGCGAAATTGTTCCTTTGGGGGGTATTGCAATTTTTTGCCATTTTGAGGCGAAATTGTTCCTTTGAGGGGTATTGCAATTTTTTGCCATTTTGAGGCGAAATTGTTCCTTTGGGGGGGTATTGCAACTTTTCGGCATTTTGAAGTGAAATTGTTCCTTTGGGGGGTTTTACAATTTTTTTTCCATTTTGAGGCGAAATTGTTCCTTTGGGGGGGTATTGCCACTTTTGGCCATTTTGAAGTGAAATTGTACCTTTGGGGGGGTATTGCAACTTTTCGGCATTTTGAAGCGAAATTGTTCCTTTTGGGGGGGTATTGCAACTTTTCGGCATTTTAAGGCGAAATTGTTCCTTTGGGGGGGTATTGCAACTTTTGGCCATTTTGAAGCGAAATTGTTCCTTTGGGGGGTATTGCAATTTTTTTTCCATTTTGAGGCGAAATTGTTCCTTTGGGGGGGTATTGCAATTTTTGGCCATTTTGAAGCGAAATTGTTCCTTTGGGGGGTTATTGCAACTTTTGGCCATTTTGAAGCGAAATTGTTCCTTTGGGGGGGTATTGCAACTTTTCGGCATTTTGAGGTGAAATTGTTCCTTGGGGGGGTATTGCAATTTTTTGCCATTTTGAGGCGAAATTGTTCCTTTGGGGGAATATTGCAACTTTTGGCTATTTTGAAGCGAAATTGTTCCTTTCGGTGGGTATTGCAACTTTTCGGCATTTTGAGGCGAAATTGTTCCTTTGGGGGGGTATTGCAACTTTTGGCCATTTTGAAGCGAAATTTTTCCTTTGGGGGGGTATTGCAATTTTTTGCCATTTTGAGGCGAAATTGTTTCTTTGGGGGAGTATTGCAACTTTTGGCCATTTTGAAGCGAAATTGTTCCTTTGGGGGGGTATTGCAATTTTTTGCCATTTTGAGGCGAAATTGTTCCTTTGGGGGGGTATTGCAATTTTTTGCCATTTTGAGGCGAAATTGTTCCTTTGGGGGGGTATTGCAACTTTTCGGCATTTTGAGGCGAAATTGTTCCTTTGGGGGGTATTGCAATTTTTTGCCATTTTGAGGCGAAATTGTTTCTTTGGGGGAGTATTGCAACTTTTGGCCATTTTGAAGCGAAATTGTTCCTTTGGGGGGTATTGCAATTTTTTGCCATTTTGAGGCGAAATTGTTCCTTTGGGGGGTATTGCAATTTTTTGCCATTTTGAGGCGAAATTGTTCCTTTGGGGGGGTATTGCAACTTTTCGGCATTTTGAAGTGAAATTGTTCCTTTGGGGGGGTTTTACAATTTTTTTTCCATTTTGAGGCGAAATTGTTCCTTTGGGGGGGTATTGCCACTTTTGGCCATTTTGAAGTGAAATTGTACCTTTGGGGGGGTATTGCAACTTTTCGGCATTTTGAAGCGAAATTGTTCCTTTTGGGGGGGTATTGCAATTTTTTGCCATTTTGAGGCGAAATTGTTCCTTTTGGGGGGTATTGCAACTTTTCGGCATTTTAAGGCGAAATTGTTCCTTTGGGGGGGTATTGCAACTTTTGGCCATTTTGAAGCGAAATTGTTCCTTTGGGGGGTATTGCAATTTTTTTTCCAATTTGAGGCGAAATTGTTCCTTTGGGGGGGTATTGCCACTTTTGGCCATTTTGAAGCGAAATTGTTCCTTTGGGGGGTATTGCAATTTTTTGCCATTTTGAGGCAAAATTGTTCCTTTGGGGGGGTATTGCAACTTTTGGCCATTTTGAAGCGAAATTGTTCCTTTTGGGGGTGTATTGCAATTTTTTGCCATTTTGAGGCGAAATTGTTCCTTTTGGGGGGTATTGCAACTTTTCGGCATTTTGAGGCGAAATTGTTCCTTTGGGGGGGTATTGCAACTTTTGGCCATTTTGAAGCGAAATTGTTCCTTTGGGGGGTATTGCAATTTTTTGCCATTTTGAGGCAAAATTGTTCCTTTGCGGGGGTATTGCAACTTTTGGCCATTTTGAAGCGAAATTGTTCCTTTGGGGGGGTATTGCAATTTTTTGCCATTTTGAGGCGAAATTGTTCCTTTGGGGGGTATTGCAACTTTTCGGCATTTTGAGGCGAAATTGTTCCTTTGGGGGGTATTGCAATTTTTTTTCCATTTTGAGGCGAAATTGTTCCTTTGGGGGGGTATTGCCACTTTTGGCCATTTTGAAGCGAAATTGTACCTTTGGGGGGGTATTGCAACTTTTCGGCATTTTGAAGCGAAATTGTTCCTTTGGGGGGGTATTGCAATTTTTTTTCCATTTTGAGGCGAAATTGTTCCTTTGGGGGGGTATTGCCACTTTTGGCCATTTTGAAGTGAAATTGTACCTTTGGGGGGGTATTGCAACTTTTCGGCATTTTGAAGCGAAATTGTTCCTTTTGGGGGTGTATTGCAATTTTTTGCCATTTTGAGGCGAAATTGTTCCTTTTGGGTGGTATTGCAACTTTTCGGCATTTTGAGGCGAAATTGTTCCTTTGGGGGGGTATTGCAACTTTTGGCCATTTTGAAGCGAAATTGTTCCTTTGGGGGGTATTGCAATTTTTTGCCATTTTGAGGCAAAATTGTTCCTTTGGGGGGGTATTGCAATTTTTTGCCATTTTGAGGCGAAATTGTTCCTTTGGGGGGGTATTGCAACTTTTCGGCATTTTGAAGCGAAATTGTTCCTTTGGGGGGGTATTGCAATTTTTTTTCCATTTTGAGGCGAAATTGTTCCTTTGGGGGGGTATTGCAATTTTTGGCCATTTTGAAGCGAAATTGTTCCTTTGGGGGGTTATTGCAACTTTTGGCCATTTTGAAGCGAAATTGTTCCTTTGGGGGGGTATTGCAACTTTTCGGCATTTTGAGGTGAAATTGTTCCTTGGGGGGGTATTGCAATTTTTTGCCATTTTGAAGCGAAATTTTTCCTTTGGGGGGGTATTGCAATTTTTTGCCATTTTGAGGCGAAATTGTTCCTTTGGGGGGGTATTGCAACTTTTGGCCATTTTGAAGCGAAATTGTTCCTTTGGGGGGGCATTGCAATTTTTTGCCATTTTGAGGCGAAATTGTTCCTTTGGGGGGGTATTGCAATTTTTTGCCATTTTGAGGCGAAATTGTTCCTTTGGGGGGTATTGCAACTTTTCGGCATTTTGAGGCGAAATTGTTCCTTTGGGGGGGTATTGCAATTTTTTGCCATTTTGAGGCGAAATTGTTCCTTTGAGGGGGTATTGCAACTTTTGGCCATTTTGAAGCGAAATTGTTCCTTTGGGGGGTATTGCAATTTTTTGCCATTTTGAGGCGAAATTGTTCCTTTTGGGGGGTATTGCAACTTTTCGGCATTTTAAGGCGAAATTGTTCCTTTGGGGGGGTATTGCAACTTTTGGCCATTTTGAAGCGAAATTGTTCCTTTGGGGGGTATTGCAATTTTTTTTCCATTTTGAGGCGAAATTGTTCCTTTGGGGGGGTATTGCAATTTTTGGCCATTTTGAAGCGAAATTGTTCCTTTGGGGGGTTATTGCAACTTTTGGCCATTTTGAAGCGAAATTGTTCCTTTGGGGGGGTATTGCAACTTTTCGGCATTTTGAGGTGAAATTGTTCCTTGGGGGGGTATTGCAATTTTTTGCCATTTTGAGGCGAAATTGTTCCTTTGGGGGAATATTGCAACTTTTGGCTATTTTGAAGCGAAATTGTTCCTTTCGGTGGGTATTGCAACTTTTCGGCATTTTGAGGCGAAATTGTTCCTTTGGGGGGGTATTGCAACTTTTGGCCATTTTGAAGCGAAATTTTTCCTTTGGGGGGGTATTGCAATTTTTTGCCATTTTGAGGCGAAATTGTTTCTTTGGGGGAGTATTGCAACTTTTGGCCATTTTGAAGCGAAATTGTTCCTTTGGGGGGGTATTGCAATTTTTTGCCATTTTGAGGCGAAATTGTTCCTTTGGGGGGGTATTGCAATTTTTTGCCATTTTGAGGCGAAATTGTTCCTTTGGGGGGGTATTGCAACTTTTCGGCATTTTGAGGCGAAATTGTTCCTTTGGGGGGGTATTGCAATTTTTTGCCATTTTGAGGCGAAATTGTTCCTTTGAGGGGGTATTGCAACTTTTGGCCATTTTGAAGCGAAATTGTTCCTTTGGGGGGTATTGCAATTTTTTGCCATTTTGAGGCGAAATTGTTCCTTTGGGGGGTATTGCAATTTTTTGCCATTTTGAGGCGAAATTGTTCCTTTTGGGGGGTATTGCAACTTTTCGGCATTTTAAGGCGAAATTGTTCCTTTGGGGGGGTATTGCAACTTTTGGCCATTTTGAAGCGAAATTGTTCCTTTGGGGGGTATTGCAATTTTTTTTCCATTTTGAGGCGAAATTGTTCCTTTGGGGGGGTATTGCAATTTTTGGCCATTTTGAAGCGAAATTGTTCCTTTGGGGGGTTATTGCAACTTTTGGCCATTTTGAAGCGAAATTGTTCCTTTGGGGGGGTATTGCAACTTTTCGGCATTTTGAGGTGAAATTGTTCCTTGGGGGGGTATTGCAATTTTTTGCCATTTTGAGGCGAAATTGTTCCTTTGGGGGAATATTGCAACTTTTGGCTATTTTGAAGCGAAATTGTTCCTTTCGGTGGGTATTGCAACTTTTCGGCATTTTGAGGCGAAATTGTTCCTTTGGGGGGGTATTGCAACTTTTGGCCATTTTGAAGCGAAATTTTTCCTTTGGGGGGGTATTGCAATTTTTTGCCATTTTGAGGCGAAATTGTTTCTTTGGGGGAGTATTGCAACTTTTGGCCATTTTGAAGCGAAATTGTTCCTTTGGGGGGGTATTGCAATTTTTTGCCATTTTGAGGCGAAATTGTTCCTTTGGGGGGGTATTGCAATTTTTTGCCATTTTGAGGCGAAATTGTTCCTTTGGGGGGGTATTGCAACTTTTCGGCATTTTGAGGCGAAATTGTTCCTTTGGGGGGGTATTGCAATTTTTTGCCATTTTGAGGCGAAATTGTTCCTTTGAGGGGGTATTGCAACTTTTGGCCATTTTGAAGCGAAATTGTTCCTTTGGGGGGTATTGCAATTTTTTGCCATTTTGAGGCGAAATTGTTCCTTTGGGGGGTATTGCAATTTTTTGCCATTTTGAGGCGAAATTGTTCCTTTGGGGGGGTATTGCAACTTTTCGGCATTTTGAAGTGAAATTGTTCCTTTGGGGGGGTTTTACAATTTTTTTTCCATTTTGAGGCGAAATTGTTCCTTTGGGGGGGTATTGCCACTTTTGGCCATTTTGAAGTGAAATTGTACCTTTGGGGGGGTATTGCAACTTTTCGGCATTTTGAAGCGAAATTGTTCCTTTTGGGGGGGTATTGCAATTTTTTGCCATTTTGAGGCGAAATTGTTCCTTTTGGGGGGTATTGCAACTTTTCGGCATTTTAAGGCGAAATTGTTCCTTTGGGGGGGTATTGCAACTTTTGGCCATTTTGAAGCGAAATTGTTCCTTTGGGGGGTATTGCAATTTTTTGCCATTTTGAGGCAAAATTTTTCCTTTGGGGGGGTATTGCAACTTTTGGCCATTTTGAAGCGAAATTGTTCCTTTGGGAGGGTATTGCAATTTTTTGCCATTTTGAGGCGAAATTGTTCCTTTGGGGGGTATTGCAACTTTTCGGCATTTTAAAGCGAAATTGTTCCTTTGGGGGGGTATTGCAATTTTTTTTCCAATTTGAGGCGAAATTGTTCCTTTGGGGGGGTATTGCCACTTTTGGCCATTTTGAAGCGAAATTGTTCCTTTGGGGGGTATTGCAATTTTTTGCCATTTTGAGGCAAAATTGTTCCTTTGGGGGGGTATTGCAACTTTTGGCCATTTTGAAGCGAAATTGTTCCTTTTGGGGGTGTATTGCAATTTTTTGCCATTTTGAGGCGAAATTGTTCCTTTTGGGGGGTATTGCAACTTTTCGGCATTTTGAGGCGAAATTGTTCCTTTGGGGGGGTATTGCAACTTTTCGGCATTTTGAAGCGAAATTGTTCCTTTGGGGGGGTATTGCAATTTTTTTTCCATTTTGAGGCGAAATTGTTCCTTTGGGGGGGTATTGCAATTTTTGGCCATTTTGAAGCGAAATTGTTCCTTTGGGGGGTTATTGCAACTTTTGGCCATTTTGAAGCGAAATTGTTCCTTTGGGGGGGTATTGCAACTTTTCGGCATTTTGAGGTGAAATTGTTCCTTGGGGGGGTATTGCAATTTTTTGCCATTTTGAAGCGAAATTTTTCCTTTGGGGGGGTATTGCAATTTTTTGCCATTTTTAGGCGAAATTGTTCCTTTGGGGGGGTATTGCAACTTTTGGCCATTTTGAAGCGAAATTGTTCCTTTGGGGGGGTATTGCAATTTTTTGCCATTTTGAGGCGAAATTGTTCCTTTGGGGGGGTATTGCAACTTTTCGGCATTTTGAGGCGAAATTGTTCCTTTGGGGGGGATTGCAATTTTTTGCCATTTTGAGGCGAAATTGTTCCTTTGAGGGGGTATTGCAACTTTTGGCCATTTTGAAGCGAAATTGTTCCTTTGGGGGGTATTGCAATTTTTTGCCATTTTGAGGCGAAATTGTTCCTTTGAGGGGTATTGCAATTTTTTGCCATTTTGAGGCGAAATTGTTCCTTTGGGGGGGTATTGCAACTTTTCGACATTTTGAAGTGAAATTGTTCCTTTGGGGGGGTTTTACAATTTTTTTTCCATTTTGAGGCGAAATTGTTCCTTTGGGGGGGTATTGCCACTTTTGGCCATTTTGAAGTGAAATTGTACCTTTGGGGGGGTATTGCAACTTTTCGGCATTTTGAAGCGAAATTGTTCCTTTTGGGGGGGTATTGCAATTTTTTGCCATTTTGAGGCGAAATTGTTCCTTTTGGGGGGTATTGCAACTTTTCGGCATTTTAAGGCGAAATTGTTCCTTTGGGGGGGTATTGCAACTTTTGGCCATTTTGAAGCGAAATTGTTCCTTTGGGGGGTATTGCAATTTTTTTTCCATTTTGAGGCGAAATTGTTCCTTTGGGGGGGTATTGCAATTTTTGGCCATTTTGAAGCGAAATTGTTCCTTTGGGGGGTTATTGCAACTTTTGGCCATTTTGAAGCGAAATTGTTCCTTTGGGGGGGTATTGCAACTTTTCGGCATTTTGAGGTGAAATTGTTCCTTGGGGGGGTATTGCAATTTTTTGCCATTTTGAGGCGAAATTGTTCCTTTGGGGGAATATTGCAACTTTTGGCTATTTTGAAGCGAAATTGTTCCTTTCGGTGGGTATTGCAACTTTTCGGCATTTTTTGAGGCGAAATTGTTCCTTTGGGGGGGTATTGCAACTTTTGGCCATTTTGAAGCGAAATTTTTCCTTTGGGGGGGTATTGCAATTTTTTGCCATTTTGAGGCGAAATTGTTTCTTTGGGGGAGTATTGCAACTTTTGGCCATTTTGAAGCGAAATTGTTCCTTTGGGGGGGTATTGCAATTTTTTGCCATTTTGAGGCGAAATTGTTCCTTTGGGGGGGTATTGCAATTTTTTGCCATTTTGAGGCGAAATTGTTCCTTTGGGGGGGTATTGCAACTTTTCGGCATTTTGAGGCGAAATTGTTCCTTTGGGGGGGTATTGCAATTTTTTGCCATTTTGAGGCGAAATTGTTCCTTTGAGGGGGTATTGCAACTTTTGGCCATTTTGAAGCGAAATTGTTCCTTTGGGGGGTATTGCAATTTTTTGCCATTTTGAGGCGAAATTGTTCCTTTGGGGGTATTGCAATTTTTTGCCATTTTGAGGCGAAATTGTTCCTTTGGGGGGGTATTGCAACTTTTCGGCATTTTGAAGTGAAATTGTTCCTTTGGGGGGGTTTTACAATTTTTTTTCCATTTTGAGGCGAAATTGTTCCTTTGGGGGGGTATTGCCACTTTTGGCCATTTTGAAGTGAAATTGTACCTTTGGGGGGGTATTGCAACTTTTCGGCATTTTGAAGCGAAATTGTTCCTTTTGGGGGGGTATTGCAATTTTTTGCCATTTTGAGGCGAAATTGTTCCTTTTGGGGGGTATTGCAACTTTTCGGCATTTTAAGGCGAAATTGTTCCTTTGGGGGGGTATTGCAACTTTTGGCCATTTTGAAGCGAAATTGTTCCTTTGGGGGGTATTGCAATTTTTTGCCATTTTGAGGCAAAATTTTTCCTTTGAGGGGGTATTGCAACTTTTGGCCATTTTGAGGCGAAATTGTTCCTTTGGGGGGTATTGCAACTTTTCGGCATTTTAAAGCGAAATTGTTCCTTTGGGGGGGTATTGCAATTTTTTTTCCAATTTGAGGCGAAATTGTTCCTTTGGGGGGGTATTGCCACTTTTGGCCATTTTGAAGCGAAATTGTTCCCTTGGGGGGTATTGCAATCTTTTGCCATTTTGAGGCAAAATTGTTCCTTTGGGGGGGTATTGCAACTTTTGGCCATTTTGAAGCGAAATTGTTCCTTTGGGGGGGTATTGCAATTTTTTGCCATTTTGAGGCGAAATTGTACCTTTGGGGGGGTATTGCAACTTTTCGGCATTTTGAAGCAAAATTGTTCCTTTGGGGGGGTATTGCAATTTTTTTTTCATTTTGAGGCGAAATTGTTCCTTTGGGGGGGGTATTGCAATTTTTGGCCATTTTGAAGCGAAATTGTTCCTTTGGGGGGTTATTGCAACTTTTGGCCATTTTGAAGCGAAATTGTTCCTTTGGGGGGGTATTGCAACTTTTCGGCATTTTGAAGCGAAATTGTTCCTTTGGGGGGTATTGCAATTTTTTGCCATTTTGAGGCAAAATTGTTCCTTTGGGGGGGTATTGCAACTTTTGGCCATTTTGAAGCGAAATTGTTCCTTTGGGGGGGTATTGCAATTTTTTGCCATTTTGAGGCGAAATTGTTCCTTTGGGGGGGTATTGCAACTTTTCGGCATTTTGAGGCGAAATTGTTCCTTTGGGGGGTATTGCAATTTTTTGCCATTTTGAGGCGAAATTGTTCCTTTGAGGGGTATTGCAATTTTTTGCCATTTTGAGGCGAAATTGTTCCTTTGGGGGGTATTGCAACTTTTCGGCATTTTGAAGTGAAATTGTTCCTTTGGGGGGGTTTTACAATTTTTTTTCCATTTTGAGGCGAAATTGTTCCTTTGGGGGGGTATTGCCACTTTTGGCCATTTTGAAGTGAAATTGTACCTTTGGGGGGGTATTGCAACTTTTCGGCATTTTGAAGCGAAATTGTTCCTTTTGGGGGGGTATTGCAATTTTTTGCCATTTTGAGGCGAAATTGTTCCTTTTGGGGGGTATTGCAACTTTTCGGCATTTTAAGGCGAAATTGTTCCTTTGGGGGGGTATTGCAACTTTTGGCCATTTTGAAGCGAAATTGTTCCTTTGGGGGGTATTGCAATTTTTTTTCCATTTTGAGGCGAAATTGTTCCTTTGGGGGGGTATTGCAATTTTTGGCCATTTTGAAGCGAAATTGTTCCTTTGGGGGGTTATTGCAACTTTTGGCCATTTTGAAGCGAAATTGTTCCTTTGGGGGGGTATTGCAACTTTTCGGCATTTTGAGGTGAAATTGTTCCTTGGGGGGGTATTGCAATTTTTTGCCATTTTGAGGCGAAATTGTTCCTTTGGGGGAATATTGCAACTTTTGGCTATTTTGAAGCGAAATTGTTCCTTTCGGTGGGTATTGCAACTTTTCGGCATTTTGAGGCGAAATTGTTCCTTTGGGGGGGTATTGCAACTTTTGGCCATTTTGAAGCGAAATTTTTCCTTTGGGGGGGTATTGCAATTTTTTGCCATTTTGAGGCGAAATTGTTTCTTTGGGGGAGTATTGCAACTTTTGGCCATTTTGAAGCGAAATTGTTCCTTTGGGGGGGTATTGCAATTTTTTGCCATTTTGAGGCGAAATTGTTCCTTTGGGGGGGTATTGCAATTTTTTGCCATTTTGAGGCGAAATTGTTCCTTTGGGGGGGTATTGCAACTTTTCGGCATTTTGAGGCGAAATTGTTCCTTTGGGGGGGTATTGCAATTTTTTGCCATTTTGAGGCGAAATTGTTCCTTTGAGGGGGTATTGCAACTTTTGGCCATTTTGAAGCGAAATTGTTCCTTTGGGGGGTATTGCAATTTTTTGCCATTTTGAGGCGAAATTGTTCCTTTGGGGGGTATTGCAATTTTTTGCCATTTTGAGGCGAAATTGTTCCTTTGGGGGGGTATTGCAACTTTTCGGCATTTTGAAGTGAAATTGTTCCTTTGGGGGGGTTTTACAATTTTTTTTCCATTTTGAGGCGAAATTGTTCCTTTGGGGGGGTATTGCCACTTTTGGCCATTTTGAAGTGAAATTGTACCTTTGGGGGGGTATTGCAACTTTTCGGCATTTTGAAGCGAAATTGTTCCTTTTGGGGGGGTATTGCAATTTTTTGCCATTTTGAGGCGAAATTGTTCCTTTTGGGGGGTATTGCAACTTTTCGGCATTTTAAGGCGAAATTGTTCCTTTGGGGGGGTATTGCAACTTTTGGCCATTTTGAAGCGAAATTGTTCCTTTGGGGGGTATTGCAATTTTTTGCCATTTTGAGGCAAAATTTTTCCTTTGAGGGGGTATTGCAACTTTTGGCCATTTTGAAGCGAAATTGTTCCTTTGGGAGGGTATTGCAATTTTTTGCCATTTTGAGGCGAAATTGTTCCTTTGGGGGGTATTGCAACTTTTCGGCATTTTAAAGCGAAATTGTTCCTTTGGGGGGGTATTGCAATTTTTTTTCCAATTTGAGGCGAAATTGTTCCTTTGGGGGGGTATTGCCACTTTTGGCCATTTTGAAGCGAAATTGTTCCTTTGGGGGGTATTGCAATCTTTTGCCATTTTGAGGCAAAATTGTTCCTTTGGGGGGGTATTGCAACTTTTGGCCATTTTGAAGCGAAATTGTTCCTTTGGGGGGGTATTGCAATTTTTTGCCATTTTGAGGCGAAATTGTACCTTTGGGGGGGTATTGCAACTTTTCGGCATTTTGAAGCAAAATTGTTCCTTTGGGGGGGTATTGCAATTTTTTTTTCATTTTGAGGCGAAATTGTTCCTTTGGGGGGGGTATTGCAATTTTTGGCCATTTTGAAGCGAAATTGTTCCTTTGGGGGGTTATTGCAACTTTTGGCCATTTTGAAGCGAAATTGTTCCTTTGGGGGGGTATTGCAACTTTTCGGCATTTTGAAGCGAAATTGTTCCTTTGGGGGGTATTGCAATTTTTTGCCATTTTGAGGCAAAATTGTTCCTTTGGGGGGGTATTGCAACTTTTGGCCATTTTGAAGCGAAATTGTTCCTTTGGGGGGGTATTGCAATTTTTTGCCATTTTGAGGCGAAATTGTTCCTTTGGGGGGGTATTGCAACTTTTCGGCATTTTGAGGCGAAATTGTTCCTTTGGGGGGTATTGCAATTTTTTTTCCATTTTGAGGCGAAATTGTTCCTTTGGGGGGGTATTGCCACTTTTGGCCATTTTGAAGCGAAATTGTACCTTTGGGGGGGTATTGCAACTTTTCGGCATTTTGAAGCGAAATTGTTCCTTTGGGGGGTATTGCAATTTTTTTTCCATTTTGAGGCGAAATTGTTCCTTTGGGGGGGTATTGCCACTTTTGGCCATTTTGAAGTGAAATTGTACCTTTGGGGGGGTATTGCAACTTTTCGGCATTTTGAAGCGAAATTGTTCCTTTTGGGGGGTATTGCAATTTTTTGCCATTTTGAGGCGAAATTGTTCCTTTTGGGGGGTATTGCAACTTTTCGGCATTTTAAGGCGAAATTGTTCCTTTGGGGGGGTATTGCAACTTTTGGCCATTTTGAAGCGAAATTGTTCCTTTGGGGGGTATTGCAATTTTTTGCCATTTTGAGGCAAAATTTTTCCTTTGGGGGGGTATTGCAACTTTTGGCCATTTTGAAGCGAAATTGTTCCTTTGGGAGGGTATTGCAATTTTTTGCCATTTTGAGGCGAAATTGTTCCTTTGGGGGGTATTGCAACTTTTCGGCATTTTAAAGCGAAATATTTCCTTTGGGGGGGTATTGCAATTTTTTTTCCAATTTGAGGCGAAATTGTTCCTTTGGGGGGGTATTGCCACTTTTGGCCATTTTGAAGCGAAATTGTTCCTTTGGGGGGTATTGCAATTTTTTGCCATTTTGAGGCAAAATTGTTCCTTTGGGGGGGTATTGCAACTTTTGGCCATTTTGAAGCGAAATTGTTCCTTTGGGGGGGTATTGCAATTTTTTGCCATTTTGAGGCGAAATTGTACCTTTGGGGGGGTATTGCAACTTTTCGGCATTTTGAAGCGAAATTGTTCCTTTGGGGGGGTATTGCAATTTTTTTTTCATTTTGAGGCGAAATTGTTCCTTTGGGGGGGGTATTGCAATTTTTGGCCATTTTGAAGCGAAATTGTTCCTTTGGGGGGTTATTGCAACTTTTGGCCATTTTGAAGCGAAATTGTTCCTTTGGGGGGGTATTGCAACTTTTCGGCATTTTGAGGTGAAATTGTTCCTTGGGGGGTATTGCAATTTTTTGCCATTTTGAGGCGAAATTGTTCCTTTGGGGGAATATTGCAACTTTTGGCCATTTTGAAGCGAAATTGTTCCTTTCGGGGGGTATTGCAACTTTTCGGCATTTTGAGGCGAAATTGTTCCTTTGGGGGGGTATTGCAACTTTTGGCCATTTTGAAGCGAAATTGTTCCTTTGGGGGGGTATTGCAACTTTTCGGCATTTTGAGGCGAAATTGTTCCTTGGGGGGGTATTGCAACTTTTGGCCATTTTGAAGCGAAATTGTTCCTTTCGGGGGGCATTGCAACTTTTGGCCATTTTGAAGCGAAATTGTTCCTTTGGGGGGGTATTGCAACTTTTCGGCATTTTGAGGCGAAATTGTTCCTTTGGGGGGGTATTGCAATTTTTTGCCATTTTGAGGCGAAATTGTTCCTTTGGGGGGGTATTGCAACTTTTGGCCATTTTGAAGCGAAATTGTTCCTTTGGGGGGGTATTGCAATTTTTTGCCATTTTGAGGTGAAATTGTTCCTTTGGGGGGGTATTGCAACTTTTGGCCATATTGAAGCGAAATTGTTCCTTTGGGAGGGTATTGCAATTTTTAACCATTTTGAGGCGAAATTGTTCCTTTGGGGGGGTATTGCAATTTTTTGCCATTTTGAGGTGAAATTGTTCCTTTGGGGGGGTATTGCAACTTTTGGCCATTTTGAAGCGAAATTGTTCCTTTGGGGGGTATTGCATTTTTTTGCCATTTTGAGGCGAAATTGTTCCTTTGGGGGGGTATTGCAACTTTTGGCCTTTTTGAGGCGAAATTGTTCCTTTGGGGGGGTATTGCAACTTTTCGGCATTTTGAGGCGAAATTGTTCCTTTGGGGGGGTATTGCAATTTTTTGCCATTTTAAGGCGAAATTGTTCCTTTGGGGGGTATTGCAACTTTTGGCCATTTTGAAGCGAAATTGTTCCTTTCGGGGGGTATTGCAACTTTTCGGCATTTTGAGGCGAAATTGTTCCTTTGGGGGGGTATTGCAACTTTTGGCCATTTTGAAGCGAAATTGTTCCTTTGGGGGGGGTAGTGCAATTTTTTGCCATTTTGAGGCGAAATTGTTCCTTTCGGGGGGTATTGCAACTTTTCAGCATTTTAAAGCGAAATTGTTCTTTTGGGGGGGTATTGCAACTTTTGGCCATTTTGAAGCGAAATTGTTCCTTTGGGGGGGTATTGCAATTTTTTGCCATTTTGAGGCGAAATTGTTCCTTTGGGGGGGTATTGCAACTTTTGGCCATATTGAAGCGAAATTGTTCCTTTGGGGGTTTTTTACAATTTTTGGCCATTTTGAGGCGAAATTGTTCCTTTCGGGGGGTATTGCAACTTTTCGGCATTTTGAGGCGAAATTGTTCCTTTGGGGGGGTATTGCAACTTTTGGCCATTTTGAAGCGAAATTGTTCCTTTGGGGGGTATTGCAATTTTTTGCCATTTTGAGGCGAAATTGTTCCTTTGGGGGGTATTGCAACTTTTGGCCATTTTGAAGCGAAATTGTTCCTTTGGGGGGGTATTGCAACTTTTCGGCATTTTGAGGCGAAATTGTTCCTTTGGGGGGGTATTGCAATTTTTTGCCATTTTGAGGCGAAATTGTTCCTTTGGGGGGGTATTGCAACTTTTGGCCATTTTGAAGCGGAATTGTTCCTTTCGGGGGGTATTGCAACTTTTCGGCATTTTGAGGCGAAATTGTTCCTTTGGGGGGGTATTGCAATTTTTTGCCATTTTGAGGCGAAATTGTTCCTTTGGGGGGGTATTGCAACTTTTGGCCATTTTGAAGCGAAATTGTTCCTTTGGGGGGGTATTACAATTTTTTGCCATTTTGAAGCTAAATTGTTCCTTTCGGGGGGTATTGCAACTTTTCGGCATTTTGAGGCAAAATTGTTCCTTTAGGGGGGTATTGCAACTTTTGGCCATATTGAAGCAAAATTGTTCCTTTGGGGGGTATTGCAATTTTTAACCATTTTGAGGCGAAATTGTTCCTTTGGGGGGTATTGCAACTTTTGGCCATTTTGAAGCGAAATTGTTCCTTTCGGGGGGTATTGCAACTTTTCAGCATTTTGAGGCGAAATTGTTCCTTTGGGGGGGTATTGCAATTTTTTGCCATTTTGAGGCGAAATTGTTCCTTTGTGGGGTATTGCAATTTTTTTTCCATTTTGAGGCGAAATTGTTCCTTTGGGGGGGTATTGCAACTTTTGGCCATTTTGAAGCGAAATTGTTCCTTTCGGGGGGTATTGCAACTTTTTGGCATTTTGAAGCGAAATTGTTCCTTTAGGGGGTATTGCATTTTTTTGCCATTTTGAGGCGAAATTGTTTCTTTTGGGGGGTTTTGCAACTTTTGGCCATTTTGAACTGAAATTGTTCCTTTGGGGGGGTATTGCAATTTTTTTTTCATTTTGAGGCGAAATTGTTCATTTGGGGGGGTATTGCAAATTTTGGCCATTTTGAAGCGAAATTGTTCCTTTGGGGGGGTATTGCAATTTTTTACCATTTTGAGGCGAATTTGTTCCTTTGGGGGGGTATTGCAACTTTTCGGCATTTTGAGGCGAAATTGTTCCTTTGGGGGGGTATTGCAATTTTTTGCCATTTTGAGGTGAAATTGTTCCTTTGGGGGGGTATTGCAACTTTTGGCCATTTTGAAGCGAAATTGTTCCTTTGGGGGGTATTGCATTTTTTTGCCATTTTGAGGTGAAATTGTTCCTTTGGGGGGTATTGCAACTTTTGGCCATTTTGAAGCGAAATTGTTCCTTTGGGGGGTATTGCATTTTTTTGCCATTTTGAGGCGAAATTGTTTTTTTGGGGGGGTATTGCAAATTTTGGGCATTTTGAAGCAAAATTGTTCCTTTGGGGGGGTATTGCAATTTTTCGGCATTTTGAGGCGAAATTGTTCCTTTGGGGGGGTATTGCAATTTTTTGCCATTTTGAGGTGAAATTGTTCCTTTGGGGGGTATTGCAACTTTTGGCCATTTTGAAGCGAAATTGTTCCTTTGGGGGGTATTGCATTTTTTTGCCATTTTGAGGCGAAATTGTTCCTTTGGGGGGGTATTGCAACTTTTGGCCATTTTGAAGCGAAATTGTTCCTTTGGGGGGGTATTGCAATTTTTTGCCATTTTGAGGCGAAATTGTTCCTTTGGGGGGGTATTGCAACTTTTGGCCTTTTTGAGGCGAAATTGTTCCTTTGGGGGGGTATTGCAACTTTTGGCCATTTTGAAGCGAAATTGTTCCTTTGGGGGGGTATTGCAACTTTTCGGCATTTTGAGGCGAAATTGTTCTTTTGGGGGGGTATTGCAATTTTTTGCCATTTTGAGGCGAAATTGTTCCTTTGGGGGGGTATTGCAACTTTTGGCCATTTTGAAGCGAAATTGTTCCTTTGGGGGGGTATTGCAACTTTTCTGCATTTTGAGGCGAAATTGTTCCTTTGGGGGGGTATTGCAATTTTTAACCATTTTGAGGCGAAATTGTTCCTTTGGGGGGTATTGCAACTTTTGGCCATTTTGAAGTGAAATTGTTCCTTTCGGGGGGTATTGCAACTTTTCAGCATTTTGAAGCGAAATTGTTCCTTTGGGGGGGGTATTGCAATTTTTTGCCATTTTGAGGCGAAATTGTTCCTTTGGGGGGGTATTGATATTTTTTGCCATTTTCAGGCGAAATTGTTCCTTTGGGGGGGTATTGCAACTTTTGGCCATTTTGAAGCGAAATTGTTCCTTTGGGGGGGTATTGCAATTTTTTGCCATTTTGAGGCGAAATTGTTCCTTTGGGGGGGTATTGCAACTTTTGGCCATATTGAAGCGAAATTGTTCCTTTGGGGGGTTTCTACAATTTTTGGCCATTTTGAGGCGAAATTGTTCCTTTCGGGGGGTATTGCAACTTTTCGGCATTTTGAGGCGAAATTGTTCCTTTGGGGGGGTATTGCAACTTTTGGCCATTTTGAAGCGAAATTGTTCCTTTGGGGGGTATTGCAATTTTTTGCCATTTTGAGGCGAAATTGTTCCTTTGGGGGGTATTGCAACTTTTGGCCATTTTGAAGCGAAATTGTTCCTTTGGGGGGTATTGCAACTTTTCGGCATTTTGAGGCGAAATTGTTCCTTTGGGGGGGTATTGCAATTTTTTGCCATTTTGAGGCGAAATTGTTCCTTTGGGGGGGTATTGCAACTTTTGGCCATTTTGAAGCGGAATTGTTCCTTTCGGGGGGTATTGCAACTTTTCGGCATTTTGAGGCGAAATTGTTCCTTTGGGGGGGTATTGCAATTTTTTGCCATTTTTAGGCGAAATTGTTCCTTTGGGGGGGTATTGCAACTTTTGGCCATTTTGAAGCGAAATTGTTCCTTTGGGGGGGTATTGCAATTTTTTGCCATTTTGAGGCGAAATTGTTCCTTTGGGGGGGTATTGCAACTTTTGGCCATTTTGAAGCGAAATTGTTCCTTTCGGGGGGTATTGCAACTTTTCGGCATTTTGAGGCAAAATTGTTCCTTTAGGGGGGTATTGCAACTTTTGGCCATATTGAAGCAAAATTGTTCCTTTGGGGGGGTATTGCAATTTTTAACCATTTTGAGGCGAAATTGTTCCTTTGGGGGGTATTGCAACTTTTGGCCATTTTGAAGCGAAATTGTTCCTTTCGGGGGGTATTGCAACTTTTCAGCATTTTGAGGCGAAATTGTTCCTTTGGGGGGGTATTGCAATTTTTTGCCATTTTGAGGCGAAATTGTTCCTTTGTGGGGTATTGCAATTTTTTTTCCATTTTGAGGCGAAATTGTTCCTTTGGGGGGGTATTGCAACTTTTGGCCATTTTGAAGCGAAATTGTTCCTTTCGGGGGGTATTGCAACTTTTTGGCATTTTGAAGCGAAATTGTTCCTTTGGGGGGTATTGCAATTTTTTGCCATTTTGAGGCGAAATTGTTCCTTTGGGGGGGTATTGCAACTTTTGGCCATTTTGAAGCGAAATTGTTCCTTTGGGGGGGTATTGCAATTTTTTTTTCATTTTGAGGCGAAATTGTTCATTTGGGGGGGTATTGCAAATTTTGGCCATTTTGAAGCGAAATTGTTCCTTTCGGGGGGTATTGCAAATTTTGGCCATTTTGAAGCGAAATTGTTCCTTTGGGGGGGGTATTGCAATTTTTTGCCATTTTGAGGCGAAATTGTTCCTTTGGGGGGGTATTGCAACTTTTCGGCATTTTGAGGCGAAATTGTTCCTTTGGGGGGGTATTGCAATTTTTTGCCATTTTGAGGTGAAATTGTTCCTTTGGGGGGGTATTGCAACTTTTGGCCATTTTGAAGCGAAATTGTTCCTTTGGGGGGTATTGCATTTTTTTGCCATTTTGAGGCGAAATTGTTCCTTTGGGGGGGTATTGCAACTTTTGGCCATTTTGAAGCGAAATTGTTCCTTTCGGGGGGTATTGCAACTTTTTGGCATTTTGAAGCGAAATTGTTCCTTTGGGGGGTATTGCAATTTTTTGCCATTTTGAGGCGAAATTGTTCCTTTGGGGGGGTATTGCAACTTTTGGCCATTTTGAAGCGAAATTGTTCCTTTGGGGGGGTATTGCAATTTTTTTTTCATTTTGAGGCGAAATTGTTCATTTGGGGGGGTATTGCAAATTTTGGCCATTTTGAAACGAAATTGTTCCTTTCGGGGGGTATTGCAACTTTTCGGCATTTTGAAGCGAAATTGTTCCTTTGGGGGGTATTGCAAATTTTGGCCATTTTGAAGCGAAATTGTTCCTTTGGGGGGGTATTGCAATTTTTTGCCATTTTGAGGCGAAATTGTTCCTTTGGGGGGGTATTGCAACTTTTCGGCATTTTGAGGCGAAATTGTTCCTTTGGGGGGGTATTGCAATTTTTTGCCATTTTGAGGTGAAATTGTTCCTTTGGGGGGGTATTGCAACTTTTGGCCATTTTGAAGCGAAATTGTTCCTTTGGGGGGTATTGCATTTTTTTGCCATTTTGAGGCGAAATTGTTCCTTTGGGGGGGTATTGCAACTTTTGGCCATTTTGAAGCGAAATTGTTCCTTTGGGGGGGTATTGCAATTTTTTGCCATTTTGAGGCAAAATTGTTCCTTTGGGGGGTATTGCAACTTTTGGCCTTTGAGGCGAAATTGTTCCTTTGGGGGGGTATTGCAACTTTTGGCCTTTTTGAGGCGAAATTGTTCCTTTGGGGGGGTATTGCAACTTTTGGCCATTTTGAAGCGAAATTGTTCCTTTGGGGGGTATTGCAACTTTTGGCCATTTTGAAGTGAAATTGTTCCTTTCGGGGGGTATTGCAACTTTTCGGCATTTTGAGGCGAAATTGTTCCTTTGGGGGGGTATTGCAACTTTTGGCCATTTTGAGGCGAAATTGTTCCTTTGGGGGGGTATTGCAATTTTTTGCCATTTTGAGGCGAAATTGTTCCTTTGGGGGGGTATTGCAACTTTTGGCCATTTTGAAGCGAAATTGTTCCTTTCGGGGGGTATTGCAACTTTTCGGCATTTTGAGGCGAAATTGTTCCTTTGGGGGGGTATTGCAATTTTTTGCCATTTTGAGGCGAAATTGTTCCTTTGGGGGGGTATTGCAACTTTTCGGCATTTTGAGGCGAAATTGTTCCTTTGTGGGGGAATTGCAACTTTTGGCCATTTTGAAGCGAAATTGTTCCTTTCGGGGGTTATTGCAACTTTTCGGCATTTTGAAGCGAAATTGTTCCTTTGGGGGGTATTGCAATTTTTTGCCATTTTGAGGCGAAATTGTTCCTTTGGGGGGGGGTATTGCAAATTTTGGCCATTTTGAAGCGAAATTGTTCCTTTGGGGGGGTATTGCAATTTTTTGCCATTTTGAGGCGAAATTGTTCCTTTGGGGGGGTATTGCAACTTTTCGGCATTTTGAGGCGAAATTGTTCCTTTGGGGGGTATTGCATTTTTTTGCCATTTTGAGGCGAAATTGTTCCTTTGGGGGGGTATTGCAACTTTTCGGCATTTTGAGGCGAAATTGTTCCTTTGGGGGGTATTGCATTTTTTTGCCATTTTGAGGCGAAATTGTTCCTTTGGGGGGGTATTGCAACTTTTGGCCATTTTGAAGCGAAATTGTTCCTTTGGGGGGGTATTGCAATTTTTTGCCATTTTGAGGCGAAATTGTTCCTTTGGGGGGGTATTGCAACTTTTGGCCATTTTGAAGCGAAATTGTTCCTTTGGGGGGGTATTGCAACTTTTCGGCATTTTGAGGCGAAATTGTTCCTTTGGGGGGGTATTGCAACTTTTCGGCATTTTGAGGCGAAATTGTTCCTTTGGGGGGTATTGCAACTTTTGGCCATTTTGAAGTGAAATTGTTCCTTTGGGGGGTATTGCAACTTTTCGGCATTTTGAGGCAAAATTGTTCCTTGGGGGGGTATTGCAACTTTTGGCCATATTGAAGCGAAATTGTTCCTTTGGGGGGTTTTTACAATTTTTGGCCATTTTGAGGCGAAATTGTTCCTTTCGGGGGGTATTGCAACTTTTCGGCATTTTGAGGCGAAATTGTTCCTTTGGGGGGGTATTGCAACTTTTGGCCATTTTGAAGCGAAATTGTTCCTTTGGGGGGTATTGCAATTTTTTGCCATTTTGAGGCGAAATTGTTCCTTTGGGGGGTATTGCAACTTTTGGCCATTTTGAGGCGAAATTGTTCCTTTGGGGGGGTATTGCAATTTTTTTCCATTTTGAGGCGAAATTGTTCCTTTGGGGGGGTATTGCAACTTTTCGGCATTTTGAGGCGAAATTGTTCCTTTGGGGGGTATTGCAATTTTTTTTCCATTTTGAGGCGAAATTGTTCCTTTGGGGGGGTATTGCAACTTTTGGCCATTTTGAGGCGAAATTGTTCCTTTGGGGGGGTATTGCAACTTTTGGCCATTTTGAAGCGAAATTGTTCCTTTCGGGGGGTATTGCAACTTTTCGGCATTTTGAGGCGAAATTGTTCCTTTGGGGGGGTATTGCAATTTTTTGCCATTTTGAGGCGAAATTGTTCCTTTGGGGGGGTATTGCAACTTTTCGGCATTTTGAGGCGAAATTGTTCCTTTGGGGGGTATTGCAATTTTTTTTCCATTTTGAGGCGAAATTGTTCCTTTGGGGGGGTATTGCAACTTTTGGCCATTTTGAGGCGAAATTGTTCCTTTGGGGGGGTATTGCAACTTTTGGCCATTTTGAAGCGAAATTGTTCCTTTCGGGGGGTATTGCAACTTTTCGGCATTTTGAGGCGAAATTGTTCCTTTTGGGGGGTATTGCAATTTTTTGCCATTTTGAGGCGAAATTGTTCCTTTGGGGGGGTATTGCAACTTTTCGGCATTTTGAGGCGAAATTGTTCCTTTGTGGGGGAATTGCAACTTTTGGCCATTTTGAAGCGAAATTGTTCCTTTCGGGGGTTATTGCAACTTTTCGGCATTTTGAAGCGAAATTGTTCCTTTGGGGGGTATTGCAATTTTTTGCCATTTTGAGGCGAAATTGTTCCTTTGGGGGGGGGTATTGCAAATTTTGGCCATTTTGAAGCGAAATTGTTCCTTTGGGGGGGTATTGCAATTTTTTGCCATTTTGAGGCGAAATTGTTCCTTTGGGGGGGTATTGCAACTTTTCGGCATTTTGAGGCGAAATTGTTCCTTTGGGGGGTATTGCATTTTTTTGCCATTTTGAGGCGAAATTGTTCCTTTGGGGGGGTATTGCAACTTTTCGGCATTTTGAGGCGAAATTGTTCCTTTGGGGGGTATTGCATTTTTTTGCCATTTTGAGGCGAAATTGTTCCTTTGGGGGGGTATTGCAACTTTTGGCCATTTTGAAGCGAAATTGTTCCTTTGGGGGGGTATTGCAATTTTTTGCCATTTTGAGGCGAAATTGTTCCTTTGGGGGGGTATTGCAACTTTTGGCCATTTTGAAGCGAAATTGTTCCTTTGGGGGGGTATTGCAACTTTTCGGCATTTTGAGGCGAAATTGTTCCTTTGGGGGGGTATTGCAACTTTTCGGCATTTTGAGGCGAAATTGTTCCTTTGGGGGGTATTGCAACTTTTGGCCATTTTGAAGTGAAATTGTTCCTTTGGGGGGTATTGCAACTTTTCGGCATTTTGAGGCAAAATTGTTCCTTGGGGGGGTATTGCAACTTTTGGCCATATTGAAGCGAAATTGTTCCTTTGGGGGGTTTTTACAATTTTTGGCCATTTTGAGGCGAAATTGTTCCTTTCGGGGGGTATTGCAACTTTTCGGCATTTTGAGGCGAAATTGTTCCTTTGGGGGGGTATTGCAACTTTTGGCCATTTTGAAGCGAAATTGTTCCTTTGGGGGGTATTGCAATTTTTTGCCATTTTGAGGCGAAATTGTTCCTTTGGGGGGTATTGCAACTTTTGGCCATTTTGAGGCGAAATTGTTCCTTTGGGGGGGTATTGCAATTTTTTTCCATTTTGAGGCGAAATTGTTCCTTTGGGGGGGTATTGCAACTTTTCGGCATTTTGAGGCGAAATTGTTCCTTTGGGGGGTATTGCAATTTTTTTTCCATTTTGAGGCGAAATTGTTCCTTTGGGGGGGTATTGCAACTTTTGGCCATTTTGAAGCGAAATTGTTCCTTTCGGGGGGTATTGCAACTTTTCGGCATTTTGAAGCGAAATTGTTCCTTTGGGGGGTATTGCAATTTTTTGCCATTTTGAGGCGAAATTGTTCCTTTGGGGGGGTATTGCAACTTTTGGCCATTTTGAAGCGAAATTGTTCCTTTGGGGGGGTATTGCAATTTTTTTTTCATTTTGAGGCGAAATTGTTCCTTTGGGGGGGGTATTGCAAATTTTGGCCATTTTGAAGCGAAATTGTTCCTTTGGGGGGGTATTGCAATTTTTTGCCATTTTGAGGCGAAATTGTTCCTTTGGGGGGGTATTGCAATTTTTTGCCATTTTGAGGTGAAATTGTTCCTTTGGGGGGTATTGCAACTTTTGGCCATTTTGAAGCGAAATTGTTCCTTTGGGGGGTATTGCATTTTTTTGCCATTTTGAGGCGAAATTGTTTTTTTGGGGGGGTATTGCAAATTTTGGGCATTTTGAAGCAAAATTGTTCCTTTGGGGGGGTATTGCAATTTTTCGGCATTTTGAGGCGAAATTGTTCCTTTGGGGGGGTATTGCAATTTTTTGCCATTTTGAGGTGAAATTGTTCCTTTGGGGGGTATTGCAACTTTTGGCCATTTTGAAGCGAAATTGTTCCTTTGGGGGGTATTGCATTTTTTTGCCATTTTGAGGCGAAATTGTTCCTTTGGGGGGGTATTGCAACTTTTGGCCATTTTGAAGCGAAATTGTTCCTTTGGGGGGGGTATTGCAATTTTTTTCCATTTTGAGGCGAAATTGTTCCTTTGGGGGGGTATTGCAACTTTGGCCTTTTTGAGGCGAAATTGTTCCTTTGGGGGGGTATTGCAACTTTTGGCCATTTTGAAGCGAAATTGTTCCTTTGGGGGGGTATTGCAACTTTTCGGCATTTTGAGGCGAAATTGTTCTTTTGGGGGGGTATTGCAATTTTTTGCCATTTTGAGGCGAAATTGTTCCTTTGGGGGGGTATTGCAACTTTTGGCCATTTTGAAGCGAAATTGTTCCTTTGGGGGGGTATTGCAACTTTTCTGCATTTTGAGGCGAAATTGTTCCTTTGGGGGGGTATTGCAATTTTTAACCATTTTGAGGCGAAATTGTTCCTTTGGGGGGTATTGCAACTTTTGGCCATTTTGAAGTGAAATTGTTCCTTTCGGGGGGTATTGCAACTTTTCAGCATTTTGAAGCGAAATTGTTCCTTTGGGGGGGTATTGCAATTTTTTGCCATTTTGAGGCGAAATTGTTCCTTTGGGGGGGTATTGCAATTTTTTGCCATTTTCAGGCGAAATTGTTCCTTTGGGGGGGTATTGCAACTTTTGGCCATTTTGAAGCGAAATTGTTCCTTTGGGGGGGTATTGCAATTTTTTGCCATTTTGAGGCGAAATTGTTCCTTTGGGGGGGTATTGCAACTTTTGGCCATATTGAAGCGAAATTGTTCCTTTGGGGGGTTTCTACAATTTTTGGCCATTTTGAGGCGAAATTGTTCCTTTCGGGGGGTATTGCAACTTTTCGGCATTTTGAGGCGAAATTGTTCCTTTGGGGGGGTATTGCAATTTTTTGCCATTTTGAGGCGAAATTGTTCCTTTGGGGGGGTATTGCAACTTTTGGCCATTTTGAAGCGGAATTGTTCCTTTCGGGGGGTATTGCAACTTTTCGGCATTTTGAGGCGAAATTGTTCCTTTGGGGGGGTATTGCAATTTTTTGCCATTTTGAGGCGAAATTGTTCCTTTGGGGGGGTATTGCAACTTTTGGCCATTTTGAAGCGAAATTGTTCCTTTGGGGGGGTATTGCAATTTTTTGCCATTTTGAGGCGAAATTGTTCCTTTGGGGGGGTATTGCAACTTTTGGCCATTTTGAAGCGAAATTGTTCCTTTCGGGGGGTATTGCAACTTTTCGGCATTTTGAGGCAAAATTGTTCCTTTAGGGGGGTATTGCAACTTTTGGCCATATTGAAGCAAAATTGTTCCTTTGGGGGGGTATTGCAATTTTTAACCATTTTGAGGCGAAATTGTTCCTTTGGGGGGTATTGCAACTTTTGGCCATTTTGAAGCGAAATTGTTCCTTTCGGGGGGTATTGCAACTTTTCAGCATTTTGAGGCGAAATTGTTCCTTTGGGGGGGTATTGCAATTTTTTCCCATTTTGAGGCGAAATTGTTCCTTTGTGGGGTATTGCAATTTTTTTTCCATTTTGAGGCGAAATTGTTCCTTTGGGGGGGTATTGCAACTTTTGGCCATTTTGAAGCGAAATTGTTCCTTTCGGGGGGTATTGCAACTTTTTGGCATTTTGAAGCGAAATTGTTCCTTTGGGGGGTATTGCAATTTTTTGCCATTTTGAGGCGAAATTGTTCCTTTGGGGGGGTATTGCAACTTTTGGCCATTTTGAAGCGAAATTGTTCCTTTGGGGGGGTATTGCAATTTTTTTTTCATTTTGAGGCGAAATTGTTCATTTGGGGGGGGTATTGCAAATTTTGGCCATTTTGAAGCGAAATTGTTCCTTTGGGGGGGTATTGCAATTTTTTACCATTTTGAGGCGAAATTGTTCCTTTGGGGGGGTATTGCAACTTTTCGGCATTTTGAGGCGAAATTGTTCCTTTGGGGGGGTATTGCAATTTTTTGCCATTTTGAGGCGAAATTGTTCCTTTGGGGGGTATTGCAACTTTTGGCCATTTTAAAGCGAAATTGTTCCTTTCGGGGGGTATTGCAACTTTTCGGCATTTTGAGGCGAAATTGTTCCTTTGGGGGGGTATTGCAACTTTTGGCCATTTTGAAGCGAAATTGTTCCTTTGGGGGGGTATTGCAACTTTTCGGCATTTTGAGGCGAAATTGTTCCTTTGGGGGGGTATTGCAACTTTTGGCCATTTTGAAGCGAAATTGTTCCTTTGGGGGGGTAGTGCAATTTTTTGCCATTTTGAGGCGAAATTGTTCCTTTGGGGGGGTATTGCAACTTTTGGCCATTTTGAAGCGAAATTGTTCCTTTGGGGGGTATTGCAATTTTTTGCCATTTTGAGGCGAAATTGTTCCTTTGGGGGGTATTGCAACTTTTGGCCATTTTGAAGCGAAATTGTTCCTTTGGGGGGGTATTGCAACTTTTCGGCATTTTGAGGCGAAATTGTTCCTTTGGGGGGGTATTGCAATTTTTTGCCATTTTGAGGCGAAATTGTTCCTTTGGGGGGGTATTGCAACTTTTGGCCATTTTGAAGCTAAATTGTTCCTTTCGGGGGGTATTGCAACTTTTCGGCATTTTGAGGCAAAATTGTTCCTTTAGGGGGGTATTGCAACTTTTGGCCATATTGAAGCAAAATTGTTCCTTTGGGGGGTATTGCAATTTTTAACCATTATGAGGCGAAATTGTTCCTTTGGGGGGTATTGCAACTTTTGGCCATTTTGAAGCGAAATTGTTCCTTTCGGGGGGTATTGCAACTTTTCAGCATTTTGAGGCGAAATTGTTCCTTTGGGGGGGTATTGCAATTTTTTGCCATTTTGAGGCGAAATTGTTCCTTTGTGGGGTATTGCAATTTTTTTTCCATTTTGAGGCGAAATTGTTCCTTTGGGGGGGTATTGCAACTTTTGGCCATTTTGAAGCGAAATTGTTCCTTTCGGGGGTTATTGCAACTTTTTGGCATTTTGAAGCGAAATTGTTCCTTTAGGGGGTATTGCATTTTTTTGCCATTTTGAGGCGAAATTGTTTCTTTTGGGGGGTTTTGCAACTTTTGGCCATTTTGAACTGAAATTGTTCCTTTGGGGGGGTATTGCAATTTTTTTTTCATTTTGAGGCGAAATTGTTCATTTGGGGGGGTATTGCAAATTTTGGCCATTTTGAAGCGAAATTGTTCCTTTGGGGGGGTATTGCAATTTTTTACCATTTTGAGGCGAAATTGTTCCTTTGGGGGGGTATTGCAACTTTTCGGCATTTTGAGGCGAAATTGTTCCTTTGGGGGGGTATTGCAATTTTTTGCCATTTTGAGGTGAAATTGTTCCTTTGGGGGGGTATTGCAACTTTTGGCCATTTTGAAGCGAAATTGTTCCTTTGGGGGGTATTGCATTTTTTTGCCATTTTGAGGCGAAATTGTTCCTTTGGGGGGGTATTGCAACTTTTGGCCTTTTTGAGGCGAAATTGTTCCTTTGGGGGGGTATTGCAACTTTTCGGCATTTTGAGGCGAAATTGTTCCTTTGGGGGGGTATTGCAATTTTTTGCCATTTTGAGGCGAAATTGTTCCTTGGGGGGGTATTGCAACTTTTGGGCATTTTGAAGCGAAATTGTTCCTTTCGGGGGGTATTGCAACTTTTCGGCATTTTGAGGCGAAATTGTTCCTTTGGGGGGGTATTGCAACTTTTGGCCATTTTGAAGCGAAATTGTTCCTTTGGGGAATATTGCAACTTTTCGGCATTTTGAGGCGAAATTGTTCCTTTGGGGGGGTATTGCAATTTTTTGCCATTTTGAGGCGAAATTGTTCCTTTGGGGGGGTATTGCAACTTTTGGCCATTTTGAAGCGAAATTGTTCCTTTGGGGGGGGTAGTGCAATTTTTTGCCATTTTGAGGCGAAATTGTTCCTTTCGGGGGGCATTGCAACTTTTCGGCATTTTGAGGCGAAATTGTTCCTTTGGGGGGGTATTGCAATTTTTTTTATATTTTGAGGCGAAATTGTTCATTTGGGGGGGGTATTGCAAATTTTGGCCATTTTGAAGCGAAATTGTTCCTTTGGGGGGGTATTGCAATTTTTTGCCATTTTGAGGCGAAATTGTTCCTTTGGGGGGGTATTGCAACTTTTCGGCATTTTGAGGCGAAATTGTTCCTTTGGTGGGGTATTGCAACTTTTGGCCATTTTGAAGCGAAATTGTTCCTTTCGGGGGGCATTGCAACTTTTCGGCATTTTGAGGCGAAATTGTTCCTTTGGGGGGGTATTGCAAATTTTTTTATATTTTGAGGCGAAATTGTTCATTTGGGGGGGGTATTGCAAATTTTGGCCATTTTGAAGCGAAATTGTTCCTTTGGGGGGGTATTGCAACTTTTCGGCATTTTGAGGCGAAATTGTTCCTTTGGTGGGGTATTGCAATTTTTTGCCATTTTAAGGTGAAATTGTTCCTTTGGGGGGGTATTGCAACTTTTGGCCATTTTGAAGCGAAATTGTTCCTTTGGGGGATATTGCATTTTTTTGCCATTTTGAGGCGAAATTGTTCCTTTGGGGGGGTATTGCAACTTTTGGCCATTTTGAAGCGAAATTGTTCCTTTGGGGGGGTATTGCAATTTTTTGCCATTTTGAGGCGAAATTGTTCCTTGGGGGGGGTATTGCAACTTTTGGCCTTTTTGAGGCGAAATTGTTCCTTTGGGGGAGTATTGCAACTTTTCGGCATTTTGAGGCGAAATTGTTCCTTTGGGGGGGTATTGCAATTTTTTGCCATTTTGAGGCGAAATTGTTCCTTTGGGAGGGTATTGCAACTTTTGGCCATTTTGAAGCGAAATTGTTCCTTTGGGGGGGTATTGCAATTTTTAATCATTTTGAGGTGAAATTGTTCCTTTGGGGGGGTATTGCAACTTTTGGCCATTTTGAAGTGAAATTGTTACTTTCGGGGGGTATTGCAACTTTTCAGCGTTTTGAAGTGAAATTGTTCCTTTGGGGGGGTATTGCCATTTTTTGCCATTTTGAGGCGAAATTGTTCCTTTGGGGGGTATTTCAACTTTTGGCCATTTTGAAGCGAAATTGTTCCTTTGGGGGGGTATTGCAATTTTTTGCCATTTTGAGGTGAAATTGTTCCTTTGGGGGGGTATTGCAACTTTTGGCCATATTGAAGCGAAATTGTTCCTTTGGGGGGTTTTTACAATTTTTGGCCATTTTGAGGCGAAATTGTTCCTTTCGGGGGGTATTGCAACTTTTCGGCATTTTGAGGCGAAATTGTTCCTTTGGGGGGGTATTGCAATTTTTTGCTATTTTGAGGCGAAATTGTTCCTTTGGGGGAGTATTGCAACTTTTGGCCATTTTGAAGCGAAATTGTTCCTTTGGGGGGTATTGCAACTTTTCGGCATTTTGAGGCGAATTTGTTCCTTTGGGGGGGTATTGCAATTTTTTGCCATTTTGAGGCGAAATTGTTCCTTTGGGGGGGTATTGCAACTTTTGGCCATTTTGAAGCGAAATTGTTCCTTTCTGGGGGTATTGCAACTTTTCGGCATTTTGAGGCGAAATTGTTCCTTTGGGGGGGTATTGCAACTTTTGGCCATTTTGAAGCGAAATTGTTCCTTTGGGGGGGTATTGCAATTTTTTTTCCATTTTAAGGCGAAATTGTTCCTTTGGGGGGGTATTGCAACTTTTGGCCATTTTGAAGCGAAATTGTTCCTTTCGGGGGTTATTGCAACTTTTGGCCATTTTGAAGCGAAATTGTTCCTTTGGGGGGGTATTGCAATTTTTTTTTTCATTTTGAGGCGAAATTGTTCCTTTGGGGGGGGATTGCAAATTTTGGCCATTTTGAAGCGAAATTGTTCCTTTGGGGGGGTATTGCAATTTTTTGCCATTTTGAGGCGAAATTGTTCCTTTGGGGGGGTATTGCAATTTTTTGCCATTTTGAGGTGAAATTGTTCCTTTGGGGGGGTATTGCAACTTTTGGCCATTTTGAAGCGAAATTGTTCCTTTGGGGGGTATTGCATTTTTTTGCCATTTTGAGGCGAAATTGTTCCTTTGGGGGGGTATTGCAAATTTTGGCCATTTTGAAGCGAAATTGTTCCTTTGGGGGTATTGCAATTTTTCGGCATTTTGAAGCAAAATTGTTCCTTTGGGGGGGTATTGCAACTTTTCGGCATTTTGAGGCGAAATTGTTCTTTTGGGGGGGTATTGCAATTTTTTGCCATTTTGAGGCGAAATTGTTCCTTTGGGGGTGTATTGCAACTTTTGGCCATTTTGAAGCGAAATTGTTCCTTTCGGGGGGTATTGCAACTTTTCGGCATTTTGAGGCGAAATTGTTCCTTTTGGGGGGGTATTGCAACTTTTGGCCATTTTGAAGCGAAATTGTTCCTTTGGGGGGGTATTGCAATTTTTTTTCCATTTTGAGGCGAAATTGTTCCTTTGGGGTGGTATTGCAACTTTTGGCCATTTTGAAGCGAAATTGTTCCTTTCGGGGGGTATTGCAACTTTTCGGCATTTTGAAGCGAAATTGTTCCTTTGGGGGTATTGCAATTTTTTGCCATTTTGAGGCGAAATTGTTCCTTTGGGGGGGGTATTGCAAATTTTGGCCATTTTGAAGCGAAATTGTTCCTTTGGGGGGGTATTGCAATTTTTTGCCATTTTGAGGTGAAATTGTTCCTTTGGGGGGGTATTGCAATTTTTTGCCATTTTGAGGCGAAATTGTTCCTTTGGGGGGGTATTGCAACTTTTGGCCATTTTGAAGCGAAATTGTTCCTTTGGGGGGTATTGCAATTTTTTGCCATTTTGAGGCGAAATTGTTCCTTTGGGGGGGTATTGCAACTTTTGGCCATTTTGAAGCGAAATTGTTCCTTTGGGGGGGTATTGCAATTTTTTGCCATTTTGAGGCAAATTGTTCCTTTGGGGGGGTATTGCAACTTTTCGGCATTTTGAGGCGAAATTGTTCCTTTGGGGGGTATTGCAATTTTTTGCCATTTTGAGGCGAAATTGTTCCTTTGGGGGGGTATTGCAACTTTTGGCCATTTTAAAGCGAAATTGTTCCTTTCGGGGGGTATTGCAATTTTTTTTATATTTTGAGGCGAAATTGTTCATTTGGGGGGTATTGCAAATTTTGGCCATTTTGAAGCGAAATTGTTCCTTTGGGGGGGTATTGCAATTTTTTGCCATTTAAGGCAAAATTGTTCCTTTGGGGGTATTGCAATTTCTTGCCATTTTGAGGCGAAATTGTTCCTTTGGGAAGGTATTGCAACTTTTCGGCATTTTGAGGCGAAATTGTTCCTTTGGGGGGTATTGCAATTTTTTGCCATTTTGAGGCGAAATTGTTCCTTTGGGGGGGTATTGCAACTTTTGGCCATTTTGAAGCGAAATTATTCCTTTGGGGGGGTATTGCAACTTTTCAGCATTTTGAGGCGAAATTGTTCCTTGGGGGTTATTGCAACTTTTGGCCATTTTGAAGCGAAATTGTTCCTTTGGGGGGTATTGCAATTTTTAACCATTTTGAGGCGAAATTGTTCCTTTGGGGGGGTATTGCAACTTTTGGCCATTTTGAAGTGAAATTGTTCCTTTCGGGGGTATTGCAACTTTTCAGCATTTTGAAGCGAAATTGTTCCTTTGGGGGGGTATTGCAATTTTTTGCCATTTTGAGGCGAAATTGTTCCTTTGGGGGGGTATTGCAATTTTTTGCCATTTTGAGGCGAAATTGTTCCTTTGGGGGGGTATTGCAACTATTGGCCATTTTGAAGCGAAATTGTTCCTTTGGGGGGGGTATTGCAATTTTTTGCCATTTTGAGACGAAATTGTTCCTTTCGGGGGTATAGCAACTTTTCGGCATTTTGAGGCGAAATTGTTCCTTTGGGGTGTATTGCAATTTTTTGCCATTTTGAGGCGAAATTGTTCCTTTGGGGGGGTATTGCAACTTTTGGCCATTTTGAAGCGAAATTGTTCCTTTCGGGGGGTATTGCAACTTTTCGGCATTTTGAGGCGAAATTGTTCCTTTGGGGGGGTATTGCAACTTTTGGCCATTTTGAAGCGAAATTGTTCCTTTCGGGGGGGTATTGCAACTTTTCGGCATTTTGAGGCGAAATTGTTCCTTGGGGGGGTATTGCAACTTTTGGCCATATTGAAGCAAAATTGTTCCTTTGGGGGGGTATTGCAATTTTTAACCATTTTGAGGCGAAATTGTTCCTTTGGGGGGGTATTGCAACTTTTGGCCATTTTGAAGCGAAATTGTTCCTTTCGGGGGGTATTGCAACTTTTCGACATTTTGAAGCGAAATTGTTCCTTTGGGGCGTATTGCAATTTTTTGCCATTTTGAGGCGAAATTGTTCCTTTGGGGGGGTATTGCAACTTTTGGCCATTTTGAAGCGAAATTGTTCCTTTGGGGGGGTATTGCAATTTTTTGCCATTTTGAGGCGAAATTGTTCCTTTGGGGGGGTATTGCAACTTTTGGCTATTTTGAAGCGAAATTGTTCCTTTGGGGGGTATTGCAATTTTTTTTCCATTTTGAGGCGAAATTGTTCCTTTGGGGGGGTATTGCAACTTTTGGCCATTTTGAAGCGAAATTGTTCCTTTCGGGGGGTATTGCAACTTTTCGTCATTTTGAAGCGAAATTGTTCCTTTGGGGGGTATTGCAATTTTTTGCCATTTTGAGGCGAAATTGTTCCTTTGGGGGGGTATTGCAACTTTTGGCCATTTTGAAGCGAAATTGTTCCTTTGGGGGGGTATTGCAATTTTTTGCCATTTTGAGGCGAAATTGTTCCTTTGGGGGGGTATTGCAACTTTTGGCATTTTTGAGGCGAAATTGTTCCTTTGGGGGGGCATTGCAACTTTTGGCATTTTTGAGGCGAAATTGTTCCTTTGGGGGGGTATTGCAACTTTTCGGCATTTTGAGGCGAAATTGTTCCTTTGGGGGGGTATTGCAATTTTTTTTCCATTTTGAGGCGAAAATTGTTCCTTTGGGGGGGTATTGCAACTTTTGGCCATTTTGAAGCGAAATTGTTCCTTTCGGGGGGTATTGCAACTTTTCGGCATTTTGATGCGAAATTGTTCCTTTGGGGGGTATTGCAATTTTTTGCCATTTTGAGGCGAAATTGTTCCTTTGGGGGGGTATTGCAACTTTTGGCCATTTTGAAGCGAAATTGTTCCTTTGGGGGGGTATTGCAATTTTTTTTTCATTTTGAGGCGAAATTGTTCATTTGGGGGGTATTGCAAATTTTGGCCATTTTGAAGCGAAATTGTTCCTTTGGGGGGGGTATTGCAATTTTTTGCCATTTTGAGGCGAAATTGTTCCTTTGGGGGGTATTGCAACTTTTCGGCATTTTGAGGCGAAATTGTTCCTTTGGGGGGGTATTGCATTTTTTCGGCATTTTGAGGCGAAATTGTTCCTTGGGGGGTATTGCAACTTTTGGCCATTTTGAAGCAAAATTGTTCCTTTGGGGGGGTATTGCAATTTTTTGCCATTTTGAGGCGAAATTGTTCCTTTGGGGGTTATTGCAACTTTTGGCCATTTTGAAGCGAAATTGTTCCTTTCGGGGGGTATTGCAACTTTTCGGCATTTTGAGGCGAAATTGTTCCTTTGGGGGGGTATTGCAACTTTTGGCCATTTTGAGGCGAAATTGTTCCTTTGGGGGGGTATTGCAACTTTTGGCCATTTTGAAGCGAAATTGTTCCTTTCGGGGGGTATTGCAACTTTTCAGCATTTTGAGGCGAAATTGTTCCTTTGGGGGGGTATTGCAATTTTTTGCCATTTTGAGGCGAAATTGTTCCTTTGGGGGGGTATTGCAACTTTTCGGCATTTTGAGGCGAAATTGTTCCTTTGGGGGGTATTGCAATTTTTTTTCCATTTTGAGGCGAAATTGTTCCTTTGGGGGGGTATTGCAACTTTTGGCCATTTTGAAGCGAAATTGTTCCTTTCGGGGGGTATTGCAACTTTTCGGCATTTTGAAGCGAAATTGTTCCTTTGGGGGGTATTGCAATTTTTTGCCATTTTGAGGCGAAATTGTTCCTTTGGGGGGGTATTGCAACTTTTGGCCATTTTGAAGCGAAATTGTTCCTTTGGGGGGGTATTGCAACTTTTGGCCATTTTGAAGCGAAATTGTTCCTTTGGGGGGGTTTTGCAACTTTTGGCCATTTTGAAGCGAAATTGTTCCTTTGGGGGGGTATTGCAAGTTTTGGCCATTTTGAAGTGAAATTGTTCCTTTCGGGGGGTATTGCAACTTTTCAGCATTTTGAAGCGAAATTGTTCCTTTGGGGGGGTATTGCAATTTTTTGCCATTTTGAGGCGAAATTGTTCCTTTGGGGGGGTATTGCAACTTTTGGCCATTTTGAAGCGAAATTGTTCCTTTGGGGGTTTTTTACAATTTTTGGCCATTTTGAGGCGAAATTGTTCCTTTCGGGGGGTATTGCAACTTTTCGGCATTTTGAGGCAAAATTGTTCCTTTGGGGGGGTATTGCAACTTTTGGCCATTTTGAAGCGAAATTGTTCCTTTGGGGGGATATTGCAATTTTTTGCCATTTTGAGGCGAAATTGTTCCTTTGGGGGGGTATTGCAACTTTTGGCCATTTTGAAGCGAAATTGTTCCTTTGGGGGGTATTGCATTTTTTTGCCATTTTGAGGCGAAATTGTTCCTTTGGGGGGGTATTGCAACTTTTGGCCATTTTGAAGCGAAATTGTTCCTTTGGGGGGGTATTGCAATTTTTTGCCATTTTGAGGCGAAATTGTTCCTTTGGGGGGGTATTGCAACTTTTGGCCTTTTTGAAGCAAAATTGTTCCTTTGGGGGGTATTGCAACTTTTCGGCATTTTGAGGCGAAATTGTTCACTGGGGGGGTATTGCAACTTTTGGCCATTTTGAAACGAAATTGTTCCTTTGGGGGGGTATTGCAACTTTTGGCCATTTTGAAGCGAAATTGTTCCTTTGGGGGGGTATTGCAATTTTTTGCCATTTTGAGGCGAAATTGTTCCTTTCGGGGGGTATTGCAACTTTTCGGCATTTTGAGGCGAAATTGTTCCTTTAAGGGGGTATTGCAACTTTTGGCCATTTTGAAGCGAATTTGTTCCTTTAGGGGGGTATTGCAACTTTTCGGCCATTTTGAAGCGAAATTGTTCCTTTCGGGGGGTATTGCAACTTTTGGCCATATTGAAGCGAAATTGTTCCTTTGGGCGGGTATTGCAATTTTTAACCATTTTGAGGCGAAATTGTTCCTTTGGGGGGGTATTGCAACTTTTGGCCATTTTGAAGCGAAATTGATCCTTTCGGGGGGTATTGCAGCTTTTCAGCATTTTGAGGCGAAATTGTTCCTTTGGGGGGGTATTGCAATTTTTTGCCATTTTGAGGCGAAATTGTTCCTTTGGGGGGGTATTGCAACTTTTCGGCATTTTGAGGCGAAATTGTTCCTTTGGGGGGTATTGCAATTTTTTTTCCATTTTGAGGCGAAATTGTTCCTTTGGGGGACTATTGCAACTTTTGGCCATTTTGAAGCGAAATTGTTCCTTTGGGGGGGTATTGCAGTTTTTTCATTTTGAGGCGAAATTATTCCTTTGGGGGGGTATTGCAAATTTGGCCATTTTGAGGCGAAATTGTTCCTTTGGGGGGTATTGCAACTTTTGGCCATTTTGAAGCGAAATTTTTCCTTTGGGGGGGTATTGCAACTTTTCGGCATTTTGAGGCGAAATTGTTCCTTTGAGGGGGTATTGCAATTTTTTGCCATTTTGAGGCGAAATTGTTCCTTTAGGGGGGTATTGCAACTTTTGGCCATTTTGAAGCGAAATTGTTCCTTTGGGGGGGTATTGCAACTTTTCAGCATTTTGAGGCGAAATTGTTCCTTTGGGGGGTATTGCAATTTTTAACCATTTTGAGGCGAAATTGTTCCTTTGGGGGGGTATTGCAACTTTTGGCCATCTTGAAGTGAAATTGTTCCTTTCGGGGGGTATTGCAACTTTTCAGCATTTTGAAGCGAAATTGTTCCTTTGGGGGGGTATTGCAATTTTTTGCCATTTTGAGGCGAAATTGTTCCTTTGGGGGGGTATTGCAATTTTTTGCCATTTTGAGGCGAAATTGTTCCTTTGGGGGGTTGCAACTTTTGGCCATTTTGAAGCGAAATTGTTCCTTTGGGGGGGTATTGCAATTTTTTGCGATTTTGAGGCGAAATTGTTCCTTTGGGGGGTATTGCAACTTTTGGCCATATTGAAGCGAAATTGTTCCTTTGGGGGTTTTTACAATTTTTGGCCATTTTGAGGCGAAATTGTTCCTTTCGGGGGGTATTGCAACTTTTCGGCATTTTGAGGCGAAATTGTTCCTTTGGGGGGGTATTGCAACTTTTGGCCATTTTGAAGCGAAATTGTTCCTTTGGGGGGGTATTGCAATTTTTTGCCATTTTGAGGCAAAATTGTTCCTTTGGGGGGTTATTGCAACTTTTGGCCATTTTGAAGCGAAATTGTTCCTTTGGGAAGGTATTGACACTTTTCGGCATTTTGAGGCGAAATTGTTCCTTTGGGGGGTATTGCAATTTTTTTTCCATTTTGAGGCGAAATTGTTCCTTTGGGGGGGATTGCAACGTTTGGCCATTTTGAAGCGAAATTGTTCCTTTCGGGGGGTATTGCAACTTTTGGCCATTTTGAAGCGAAATTGTTCCTTTGGGGGGTATTGCAAGTTTTCGGCATTTTGAGGCGAAATTGTTCCTTTGGGGGGTATTGCAATTTTTTTTCCATTTTGAGGCGAAATTGTTCCTTTGGGGGGGGGGGTATTGCAAATTTTGGCCATTTTGAAGCGAAATTGTTCCTTTGGGGGGGTATTGCAATTGTTTGCCATTTTGAGGCGAAATTGTTCCTTTGGGGGGGTATTGCAACTTTTGGCCATTTTGAAGCGAAATTGTTCCTTTGGGGGGGGTATTGCAATTTTTTGCCATTTTGAGGCGAAATTGTTCCTTTGGGGGGGTATTGCAACTTTTGGCCTTTTTGAGGCGAAATTGTTCCTTTGGGGGGGTATTGCAACTTTTGGCCATTTTGAAGCGAAATTGTTCCTTTGGGGGGGTATTGCAACTTTTCGGCATTTTGAGGCGAAATTGTTCCTTTGGGGGGTATTGCAATTTTTTGCCATTTTGAGGCGAAATTGTTCCTTTGGGGGGGTATTGCAACTTTTGGCCATTTTGAAGCGAAATTGTTCCTTTGGGGGGGTATTGCAACTTTTCGGCATTTTGAGGCGAAATTGTTCCTTTGGGGAGGTATTGCAATTTTTGGCCATTTTGAGGCGAAATTGTTCCTTTGGGGGGGTATTGCAACTTTTCGGCATTTTGAGGCGAAATTGTTCCTTTGGGGGGTATTGCAATTTTTTTTCCATTTTGAGGTGAAATTGTTCCTTTGGGGGACTATTGCAACTTTTGGCCATTTTGAAGCGAAATTGTTCCTTTGGGGGGGTATTGCAAATTTGGCCATTTTGAGGCGAAATTGTTCCTTTGGGGGGGTATTGCAAATTTGGCCATTTTGAAGCGAAATTGTTCCTTTGGGGGGGTATTGCAATTTTTTGCCATTTTGAGGCGAAATTGTTCCTTTGGGGGGTATTGCAATTTTTAACCATTTTGAGGCGAAATTGTTCCTTTGGGGGGGTATTGCAACTTTTGGCCATCTTGAAGTGAAATTGTTCCTTTCGGGGGGTATTGCAACTTTTCAGCATTTTGAAGCGAAATTGTTCCTTTGGGGGGTATTGCAATTTTTTGCCATTTTAAAGCGAAATTGTTCCTTTGGGGGGGTATTGCAATTTTTTGCCATTTTGAGGCGAAATTGTTCCTTTGGGGGAGTATTGCAACTTTTGGCCATTTTGAAGTGAAATTGTTCCTTTGGGGGGTATTGCAATTTTTTGCCATTTTGAGGCGAAATTGTTCCTTTGGGGGGTATTGCAACTTTTGGCCATATTGAAGCGAAATTGTTCCTTTGGGGGGTTTTTACAATTTTTGGCCATTTTGAGGCGAAATTGTTCCTTTCGGGGGGTATTGCAACTTTTCGGCATTTTGAGGCGAAATTGTTCCTTTCGGGGGGTATTGCAACTTTTGGCCATTTTGAAGCGAAATTGTTCCTTTGGGGGGGTATTGCAACTTTTCGGCATTTTGAGGCGAAATTGTTCCTTTGGGGGGGTATTGCAATTTTTTGCCATTTTGAAGCGAAATTGTTCCTTTGGGGGGTATTGCAATTTTTCGGCATTTTGAGGCGAAATTGTTCCTTTGGGGGGGTATTGCAACTTTTGGCCATTTTGAAGCGAAATTGTTCCTTTGGGGGGGTATTGCAATTTTTAACCATTTTGAGGCGAAATTGTTCCTTTGGGGGGGTATTGCAACTTTTGGCCATTTTGAAGCGAAATTGTTCCTTTCGGGGGGTATTGCAATTTTTTGCATTTTTGAGGCGAAATTGTTCCTTTGGGGGGGTATTGCAACTTTTCGGCATTTTGAGGCGAAATTGTTCCTTTGGGGGGTATTGCAATTTTTTTTCCATTTTGAGGCGAAATTGTTCCTTTGGGGGACTATTGCAACTTTTGGCCATTTTGAAGCGAAATTGTTCCTTTGGGGGGGTATTGCAATTTTTTGCCATTTTGAGGCGAAATTGTTCCTTTGGGGGGGTATTGCAACTTTTTGGCATTTTGAGGCGAAATTGTTCCTTTGGGGGGTATTGCAATTTTTTTTCCATTTTGAGGCGAAATTGTTCCTTTGGGGGACAATTGCAACTTTTGGCCATTTTGAAGCGAAATTGTTCCTTTGGGGGGGTATTGCATTTTTTTGCCATTTTGAGGCGAAATTGTTCCTTTGGGGAGGTATTGCAACTTTTGGCCATTTTGAAGCGAAATTGTTCCTTTGGGGGGGTATTGCAATTCTTTGCCATTTTGAGGCGAAATTGTTCCTTTGGGGGGGTATTGCAATTTTTTGCCATTTTGAGGCGAAATTGTTCCTTTGGGGGGGTATTGCAACTTTTGGCCATTTTGAAGCGAAATTGTTCCTTTGGGGGGGTATTGCAACTTTTCGGCATTTTGAGGCGAAATTGTTCCTTGTTGGGGTATTGCAACTTTTGGCCATTTTGAAGCGAAATTGTTCCTTTGGGGGGGTATTGCAATTTTTAACCATTTTGAGGCGAAATTGTTCCTTTGGGGGGGTATTGCAACTTTTGGCCATCTTGAAGTGAAATTGTTCCTTTCGGGGGGTATTGCAACTTTTCAGCATTTTGAAGCGAAATTGTTCCTTGGGGGGGTGTTGCAACTTTTGGCCATTTTGAAGCGAAATTGTTCCTTTGGGGGGGTATTGCAATTTTTTGCCATTTTGAGGCGAAATTGTTCCTTTGGGGGGGTATTGCAACTTTTGGCCATTTTGAAGCGAAATTGTTCCTTTGGGGGGGTATTGCAACTTTTCGGCATTTTGAAGCGAAATTGTTCCTTTGGGGGGGTATTGCAATTTTTTTGCTATTTTGAGGCGAAATTGTTCCTTTGGGGGGGTATTGCAACTTTTGGCCATTTTGAAGCGAAATTGTTCCTTTGGGGGGGTATTGCAATTTTTAACCATTTTGAGGCGAAATTGTTCCTTTGGGGGGGTATTGCAACTTTTGGCCATTTTGAAGCGAAATTGTTCCTTTCGGGGGGTATTGCAACTTTTCAGCATTTTGAGGCGAAATTGTTCCTTTGGGGGGGTATTGCAATTTTTTGCCATTTTGAGGCGAAATTGTTCCTTTGGGGGGGTATTGCAACTTTTCGGCATTTTGAGGCGAAATTGTTCCTTTGGGGGGTATTGCAATTTTTTTTCCATTTTGAGGTGAAATTGTTCCTTTGGGGGGGTATTGCAAATTTTGGCCATTTTGAAGCGAAATTGTTCCTTTCGGGGGGTATTGCAACTTTTCAGCATTTTGAGGCGAAATTGTTCCTTTGGGGGGTATTGCAACTTTTGGCCATTTTGAAGCGAAATTGTTCCTTTGGGGGGTATTGCATTTTTTTGCCATTTTGAGGCGGAATTGTTCCTTTGGGGGGGTATTGCAACTTTTCGGCATTTTGAGGTGAAATTGTTCCTTTGGGGGGTATTGCAACTTTTGGCCATTTTGAAGCGAAATTGTTCCTTTGGGGGGGTATTGCATTTTTTTGCCATTTTGAGGCGGAATTGTTCCTTTGGGGGGGTATTGCAACTTTTGGCCATTTTGAAGCGAAATTGTTCCTTTGGGGGGGTATTGCAATTTTTTGCCATTTTGAGGCGAAATTGTTTCTTTGGGGGGGTATTGCAACTTTTGGCCTTTTTGAGGCGAAATTGTTCCTTTGGGGGGGTATTGCAACTTTTGGCCATTTTGAAGCGAAATTGTTCCTTTGGGGGATATTGCAACTTTTCGGCATTTTGAGGCGAAATTGTTCCTTGGGGGGGTATTGCAACTTTTGGCCATTTTGAAGCGAAATTGTTCCTTTGGGGGGGTATTGCAATTTTTAACCATTTTGAGGCGAAATTGTTCCTTTGGGGGGGTATTGCAACTTTTGGCCATCTTGAAGTGAAATTGTTCCTTTCGGGGGGTATTGCAACTTTTCAGCATTTTGAAGCGAAATTCTTCCTTTGGGGGGGTATTGCAATTTTTTGCCATTTTGAGGCGAAATTGTTCCTTTGGGGGGGTATTGCAATTTTTTGCCATTTTGAGGCGAAATTGTTCCTTTGGGGGGGTATTGCAACTTTTGGCCATTTTGAAGCGAAATTGTTCCTTTGGGGGGGTATTGCAACTTTTCGGCATTTTGAGGCGAAATTGTTCCTTTGGGGGGGTATTGCAATTTTTTGCTATTTTGAGGCGAAATTGTTCCTTTGGGGGGGTATTGCAACTTTTGGCCATTTTGAAGCGAAATTGTTCCTTTGGGGGGGTATTGCAACTTTTCGGCATTTTGAGGCGAAATTGTTCCTTTGGGGGGTATTGCAATTTTTTGCCATTTTGAGGCGAAATTGTTCCTTTGGGGGGGTATTGCATCTTTTGGCCATTTTGAAGCGAAATTGTTCCTTTGGGGGGTATTGCAATTTTTTTGCTATTTTGAGGCGAAATTGTTCCTTTGGGGGGGTATTGCAATTTTTTGCCATTTTGAGGTGAAATTGTTCCTTTGGGGGGGTATTGCAACTTTTGGCCATTTTGAAGCGAAATTGTTCCTTTGGGGGGTATTGCATTTTTTTGCCATTTTGAGGCGAAATTGTTCCTTTAGGGGGGTATTGCAACTTTTGGCCATTTTGAAGCGAAATTGTTCCTTTGGGGGGTATTGCAATTTTTTGCCATTTTGAGGCGAAATTGTTCCTTTGGGGGGGTATTGCAACTTTTGGCCATTTTGAAGCGAAATTGTTCCTTTGGGGGGGTATTGCGACTTTTCGGCATTTTGAGGCGAAATTGTTCCTTTGGGGGGGTATTGCAACTTTTGGCCATTTTGAAGCGAAATTGTTCCTTTGGGGGGGTATTGCAATTTTTTGCCATTTTGAGGCGAAATTGTTCCTTTGGGGGGGTATTGCAACTTTTGGCCTTTTTGAGGCGAAATTGTTCCTTTGGGGGGGTATTGCAACTTTTAGCCATTTTGAAGCGAAATTGTTCCTTTGGGGGGTATTGCAACTTCTCGGCATTTTGAGGCGAAATTGTTCCTTGGGGGGTATTGCAACTTTTGGCCATTTTGAAGCGAAATTGTTCCTTTGGGGGGGGTATTGCAATTTTTAACCATTTTGAGGCGAAATTTTTCCTTTGGGGGGGTATTGCAACTTTTGGCCATTTTGAAGTGAAATTGTTCCTTTCGGGGGGTATTGCAACTTTTGGCCTTTTTGAGGCGAAATTGTTCGTTTGGGGGGGTATTGCAACTTTTGGCCATTTTGAAGTGAAATTGTTCCTTTTGGGGGGTATTGCAACTTTTCAGCATTTTGAAGCGAAATTGTTCCTTTGGGGGGGTATTGCAATTTTTTGCCATTTTGAGGCGAAATTGTTCCTTTGGGGGGGTATTGCAACTTTTGGCCATTTTGAAGCGAAATTGTTCCTTTGGGGGGGTATTGCAATTTTTTGCCATTTTGAGGCGAAATTGTTCCTTTGGGGGGGTATTGCAACTTTTGGCCATATTGAAGCGAAATTGTTCCTTTGGGGGGGTATTGCAATTTTTTGCATTTTGAGGCGAAATTGTTCTTTTGGGGGGGTATTGCAACTTTTGGCCATTTGGAAGCGAAATTGTTCTTTTGGGGGGGTATTGCAACTTTTCGGCATTTTGAGGCGAAATTGTTCCTTTGGGGGGGTATTGCAATTTTTTGCCATTTAGAGGCGAAATTGTTCCTTTGGGGGGGTATTGCAACTTTTGGCCATTTTGAAGCGAAATTGTTCCTTTCGGGGGGTATTGCAACTTTTCGGCATTTTGAGGCGAAATTGTTCCTTTGGGGGGGTATTGCAACTTTTGGCCATTTTGAAGGGAAATTGTTCCTTTGGGGGGGTATTGCAACTTTTGGCCATTTTGAAGCGAAATTGTTCCTTTGGGGGGGTATTGCAATTTTTTGCCATTTTGAGGCGAAATTGTTCCTTTGGGGGGGTATTGCAACTTTTGGCCATTTTGAAGCGAAATTGTTCCTTTCGGGGGGTATTGCAACTTTTCGGCATTTTGAGGCGAAATTGTTCCTTTGGGGGGTATTGCAATTTTTTTTCCATTTTGAGGCGTAATTGTTCCTTTGGGGGGGTATTGCAACTTTTGGCCATTTTGAAGCGAAATTGTTCCTTTCGGGGGGTATTGCAACTTTTCGGCATTTTGAAGCGAAATTGTTCCTTTGGGGGGTATTGCAATTTTTTGCCATTTTGAGGCGAAATTGTTCCTTTGGGGGGGTATTGCAACTTTTGGCCATTTTGAAGCGAAATTGTTCCTTTGGGGGGGTATTGCATTTTTTTGCCATTTTGAGGCGAAATTGTTCCTTTGGGGGGGTATTGCAATTTTTTGCCATTTTGAGGCGAAATTGTTCCTTTGGGGGGGTATTGCAACTTTTGGCCTTTTTGAGGCGAAATTGTTCCTTTGGGGGGGTATTGCAACTTTTGGCCATTTTGAAGCAAAATTGTTCCTTTGGGGGGGTATTGCAACTTTTCGGCATTTTGAGGCGAAATTGTTCCTTTGGGGGGGTATTGCAATTTTTTGCCATTTTGAGGCGAAATTGTTCCTTTGGGGGGTATTGCAACTTTTGGCCATTTTGAAGCGAAATTGTTCCTTTGGGGGGGGTATTGCAACTTTTCGGCATTTTGAGGCGAAATTGTTTCTTGGGGGGTATTGCAACTTTTGGCCATTTTAAAGCGAAATTGTTCCTTTGGGGGGGTATTGCAATTTTTAACCATTTTGAGGCGAAATTGTTCCTTTGGGGGGGTATTGCAACTTTTGGCCATTTTGAAGTGAAATTGTTCCTTTCGGGGGGTATTGCAACTTTTCAGCTTTTTAAAGGGAAATTGTTCCTTTGGGGGGGTATTGCAATTTTTTGCCATTTTGAGGCGAAATTGTTCCTTTGGGGGGGTATTGCAACTTTTGGCCATTTTGAAGCGAAATTGTTCCTTTGGGGGGGTATTGCAATTTTTTGCCATTTTGAGGCGAAATTGTTCCTTTGGGGGGGTATTGCAACTTTTGGCCATATTGAAGCGAAATTTTTCCTTTGGGGGGTTTTTACAATTTTTGGCCATTTTGAGGCGAAATTGTTCCTTTTGGGGGGTATTGCAACTTTTCGGCATTTTGAGGCGAAATTGTTCCTTTGGGGGGGTATTGCAACTTTTGGCCATTTTGAAGCGAAATTGTTCCTTTGGGGGGGTATTGCAATTTTTTGCCATTTTGAGGCGAAATTGTTCCTTTGGGGGTGTATTGCAATTTTTTGCCATTTTGAGGCGAAATTGTTCCTTTGGGGGGGTATTGCAACTTTTGGCCATTTTGAAGCGAAATTGTTCCTTTGGGGGGTATTGCAAATTTTCGGCATTTTTAGGCGAAATTGTTCCTTTGGGGGGTATTGCAACTTTTGGCCATTTTGAAGCGAAATTGTTCCTTTGGGGGGTATTGCAACTTTTTGCCATTTTGAAGCGAAATTGTTCCTTTGGGGGGGTATTGCAACTTTTTGGCATTTTGAGGCGAAATTGTTCCTTTGGGGGGGTATTGCAATTTTTTACCATTTTGAGGCGAAATTGTTCCTTTGGGGGGGTATTGCAACTTTTGGCCATTTTGAAGCGAAATTGTTCCTTTCGGGGGGTATTGCAACTTTTCGGCATTTTGAGGCGAAATTGTTCCTTTGGGGGGGTATTGCAACTTTTGGCCATATTGAAGCGAAATTGTTCCTTTGGGGGGTATTGCAATTTTTAACCATTTTGTGGTGAAATTTTTCCTTTGGGGGGGTATTGCAACGTTTGGCCATTTTGAAGCGAAATTGTTCCTTTCGGGGGGTATTGCAACTTTTCGGCAATTTGAAGCGAAATTGTTCCTTTAGGGGGTATTGCAATTTTTTGCCATTTTGAGGCGAAATTGTTCCTTTGGGGGGTATTGCAACTTTTGGCCATTTTGAAGCGAAATTGTTCCTTTGGGGGGGTATTGCAATTTTTTTTTCATTTTGAGGCGAAATTGTTCCTTTGGGGGGGTATTGCATTTTTTTGCCATTTTAAGGCGAAATTGTTCCTTTGGGGGGGTATTGCAACTTTTGGCCATTTTAAAGCGAAATTGTTCCTTTGGGGGGGTATTGCAATTTTTTGCCATTTTGAGGCGAAATTGTTCCTTTGGGGGTGTATTGCAATTTTTTGCCATTTTGAGGCAAAATTGTTCCTTTGGGGGGGTATTGCAACTTTTGGCCATTTTGAAGCGAAATTGTTCCTTTGGGGGGTATTGCAAATTTTCGGCATTTTGAGGCGAAATTGTTCCTTTGGGGGGTATTGCAACTTTTGGCCATTTTGAAGCGAAATTGTTCCTTTGGGGGGTATTGCAACTTTTTGCCATTTTGAAGCGAAATTGTTCCTTTGGGGGGGTATTGCAACTTTTCGGCATTTTTGAGGCGAAATTGTTCCTTTGGGGGGGTATTGCAATTTTTTGCCATTTTGAGGCGAAATTGTACCTTTGGGGGGGGGTATTGCAACTTTTCGGCATTTTGAGGCGAAATTGTTTCTTGGGGGGGTATTGCAACTTTTGGCCATTTTAAAGCGAAATTGTTCCTTTGGGGGGGTATTGCAATTTTTAACCATTTTGAGGCGAAATTGTTCCTTTGGGGGGGTATTGCAACTTTTGGCCATTTTGAAGTGAAATTGTTCCTTTCGGGGGGTATTGCAACTTTTCAGCTTTTTAAAGCGAAATTGTTCCTTTGGGGGGGTATTGCAATTTTTTGCCATTTTGAGGCGAAATTGTTCCTTTGGGGGGGTATTGCAACTTTTGGCCATTTTGAAGCGAAATTGTTCCTTTGGGGGGGTATTGCAATTTTTTGCCATTTTGAGGCAAAATTGTTCCTTTGGGGGGGTATTGCAACTTTTGGCCATTTTGAAGCGAAATTGTTCCTTTGGGGGGTATTGCAAATTTTCGGCATTTTGAGGCGAAATTGTTCCTTTGGGGGGTATTGCAACTTTTGGCCATTTTGAAGCGAAATTGTTCCTTTGGGGGGTATTGCAACTTTTTGCCATTTTGAAGCGAAATTGTTCCTTTGGGGGGGTTATGCAACTTTTCGGCATTTTGAGGCGAAATTGTTCCTTTGGGGGGGTATTGCAATTTTTTGCCATTTTGAGGCGAAATTGTACCTTTGGGGGGGTATTGCAACTTTTGGCCATTTTGAAGCGAAATTGTTCCTTTCGGGGGGTATTGCAATTTTTTGCCATTTTGAGGCGAAATTGTTCCTTTGGGGGGGTATTGCAACTTTTGGCCTTTTTGAGGCGAAATTGTTCCTTTGGGGGGGTATTGCAACTTTTGGCCATTTTGAGGCGAAATTGTTCCTTTGGGGGGGTATTGCAATTTTTTGCCATTTTGAGGCGAAATTGTTCCTTTGGGGGGTATTGCAACTTTTGGCCATTTTGAAGCGAAATTGTTCCTTTGGGGGGGGTATTGCAACTTTTCGGCATTTTGAGGCGAAATTGTTTCTTGGGGGGTATTGCAACTTTTGGCCATTTTAAAGCGAAATTGTTCCTTTGGGGGGGTATTGCAATTTTTAACCATTTTGAGGCGAAATTGTTCCTTTGGGGGGGTATTGCAACTTTTGGCCATTTTGAAGTGAAATTGTTCCTTTCGGGGGGTATTGCAACTTTTCAGCTTTTTAAAGCGAAATTGTTCCTTTGGGGGGGTATTGCAATTTTTTGCCATTTTGAGGCGAAATTGTTCCTTTGGGGGGGTATTGCAACTTTTGGCCATTTTGAAGCGAAATTGTTCCTTTGGGGGGGTATTGCAATTTTTTGCCATTTTGAGGCGAAATTGTTCCTTTGGGGGGGTATTGCAACTTTTGGCCATATTGAAGCGAAATTTTTCCTTTGGGGGGTTTTTACAATTTTTGGCCATTTTGAGGCGAAATTGTTCCTTTTGGGGGGTATTGCAACTTTTCGGCATTTTGAGGCGAAATTGTTCCTTTGGGGGGGTATTGCAACTTTTGGCCATTTTGAAGCGAAATTGTTCCTTTGGGGGGGTATTGCAATTTTTTGCCATTTTGAGGCGAAATTGTTCCTTTGGGGGTGTATTGCAATTTTTTGCCATTTTGAGGCGAAATTGTTCCTTTGGGGGGGTATTGCAACTTTTGGCCATTTTGAAGCGAAATTGTTCCTTTGGGGGGTATTGCAAATTTTCGGCATTTTTAGGCGAAATTGTTCCTTTGGGGGGTATTGCAACTTTTGGCCATTTTGAAGCGAAATTGTTCCTTTGGGGGGTATTGCAACTTTTTGCCATTTTGAAGCGAAATTGTTCCTTTGGGGGGGTATTGCAACTTTTCGGCATTTTGAGGCGAAATTGTTCCTTTGGGGGGGTATTGCAATTTTTTACCATTTTGAGGCGAAATTGTTCCTTTGGGGGGGTATTGCAACTTTTGGCCATTTTGAAGCGAAATTGTTCCTTTCGGGGGGTATTGCAACTTTTCGGCATTTTGAGGCGAAATTGTTCCTTTGGGGGGGTATTGCAATTTTTAACCATTTTGTGGTGAAATTTTTCCTTTGGGGGGGTATTGCAACGTTTGGCCATTTTGAAGCGAAATTGTTCCTTTCGGGGGGTATTGCAACTTTTCGGCATTTTGAAGCGAAATTGTTCCTTTGGGGGGTATTGCAATTTTTTGCCATTTTGAGGCGAAATTGTTCCTTTGGGGGGTATTGCAACTTTTGGCCATTTTGAAGCGAAATTGTTCCTTTGGGGAGGTATTGCAATTTTTTTTTCATTTTGAGGCGAAATTGTTCCTTTGGGGGGGTATTGCATTTTTTTGCCATTTTAAGGCGAAATTGTTCCTTTGGGGGGGTATTGCAACTTTTGGCCATTTTAAAGCGAAATTGTTCCTTTGGGGGGGTATTGCAATTTTTTGCCATTTTGAGGCGAAATTGTTCCTTTGGGGGTGTATTGCAATTTTTTGCCATTTTGAAGCGAAATTGTTCCTTTGGGGGGTATTGCAAATTTTCGGCATTTTGAGGCGAAATTGTTCCTTTGGGGGGTATTGCAACTTTTGGCCATTTTGAAGCGAAATTGTTCCTTTGGGGGGTATTGCAACTTTTTGCCATTTTGAAGCGAAATTGTTCCTTTGGGGGGGGTATTGCAACTTTTCGGCATTTTTGAGGCGAAATTGTTCCTTTGGGGGGGTATTGCAATTTTTTGCCATTTTGAGGCGAAATTGTACCTTTGGGGGGGGTATTGCAACTTTTCGGCATTTTGAGGCGAAATTGTTTCTTGGGGGGGTATTGCAACTTTTGGCCATTTTAAAGCGAAATTGTTCCTTTGGGGGGGTATTGCAATTTTTAACCATTTTGAGGCGAAATTGTTCCTTTGGGGGGGTATTGCAACTTTTGGCCATTTTGAAGTGAAATTGTTCCTTTCGGGGGGTATTGCAACTTTTCAGCTTTTTAAAGCGAAATTGTTCCTTTGGGGGGGTATTGCAATTTTTTGCCATTTTGAGGCGAAATTGTTCCTTTGGGGGGGTATTGCAACTTTTGGCCATTTTGAAGCGAAATTGTTCCTTTGGGGGGGTATTGCAATTTTTTGCCATTTTGAGGCAAAATTGTTCCTTTGGGGGGGTATTGCAACTTTTGGCCATTTTGAAGCGAAATTGTTCCTTTGGGGGGTATTGCAAATTTTCGGCATTTTGAGGCGAAATTGTTCCTTTGGGGGGTATTGCAACTTTTGGCCATTTTGAAGCGAAATTGTTCCTTTGGGGGGTATTGCAACTTTTTGCCATTTTGAAGCGAAATTGTTCCTTTGGGGGGGTATTGCAACTTTTCGGCATTTTGAGGCGAAATTGTTCCTTTGGGGGGGTATTGCAATTTTTTGCCATTTTGAGGCGAAATTGTACCTTTGGGGGGGTATTGCAACTTTTGGCCATTTTGAAGCGAAATTGTTCCTTTCGGGGGGTATTGCAACTTTTCGGCATTTTGAGGCGAAATTGTTCCTTTGGGGGGGTATTGCAATTTTTTGCCATTTTGAGGCGAAATTGTTCCTTTGGGGGGGTATTGCAACTTTTGGCCATATTGAAGCGAAATTGTTCCTTTGGGGGGGTATTGCAATTTTTAACCATTTTGAGGTGAAATTGTTCCTTTGGGGGGTATTGCAACGTTTGGCCATTTTGAAGCGAAATTGTTCCTTTCGGGGGGTATTGCAACTTTTCGGCATTTTGAAGCGAAATTGTTCCTTTGGGGGGTATTGCAATTTTTTGCCATTTTGAGGCGAAATTGTTCCTTTGGGGGGTATTGCAACTTTTGGCCATTTTGAAGCGAAATTGTTCCTTTGGGGGGGTATTGCAATTTTTTTTTCATTTTGAGGCGAAATTGTTCCTTTGGGGGGGGTATTGCAAATTTTGGCCATTTTGAAGCGAAATTGTTCCTTTGGGGGGGTATTGCATTTTTTTGCCATTTTAAGGCGAAATTGTTCCTTTGGGGGGGTATTGCAACTTTTCGGCATTTTGAGGCGAAATTGTTCCTTTGGGGGGGTATTGCAATTTTTTGCCATTTTGAGGCGAAATTGTTCCTTTGGGGGGGTATTGCAACTTTTGGTCATTTTGAAGCGAAATTGTTCCTTTGGGGGGGTATTGCAATTTTTTGCCATTTTGAGGCGAAATTGTTCCTTTGGGGAGGTTTTGCAACTTTTGGCCATTTTGAAGCGAAATTGTTCCTTTGGGGGGTATTGCAACTTCTCGTCATTTTGAGGCGAAATTGTTCCTTGGGGGGGTATTGCAACTTTTGGCCATTTTGAAGCGAAATTGTTCCTTTGGGGGGGTATTGCAACTTTTGGCCATATTGAAGCGAAATTGTTCCTTTGGGGGGTTTTTACAATTTTTGGCCATTTTGAGGCGAAATTGTTCCTTTCGGGGGGTATTGCAACTTTTCGGCATTTTGAGGCGAAATTGTTCCTTTAGGGGGGTATTGCAACTTTTGGCCATTTTGAAGCGAAATTGTTCCTTTGGGGGGGTATTGCAATTTTTTGCATTTTGAGGCGAAATTGTTCCTTTGGGGGGGTATTGCAACTTTTGGCCATTTTGAAGCGAAATTGTTCCTTTGGGGGGGTATTGCAATTTTTTGCCATTTTGAGGCGAAATTGTTCCTTTGGGGGGGTATTGCAACTTTTGGCCATTTTGAAGCGAAATTGTTCCTTTCGGGGGGTTTTGCAACTTTTCGGCATTTTGAGGCGAAATTGTTCCTTTGGGGGGGTATTGCAACTTTTGGCCATTTTGAAGCGAAATTGTTCCTTTGGGGGGGTATTGCAACTTTTGGCCATTTTGAAGCGAAATTGTTCCTTTGGGGGGGTATTGCAATTTTTTGCCATTTTGAGGCGAAATTGTTCCTTTGGGGGGGTATTGCAACTTTTGGCCATTTTGAAGCGAAATTGTTCCTTTCGGGGGGTATTGCAACTTTTCAGCATTTTGAGGCGAAATTGTTCCTTGGGGGGGTATTGCAAATTTTTGCCATTTTGAGGCGAAATTGTTCCTTTGTGGGGTATTGCAACTTTTGGCCATTTTGAAGCGAAATTGTTCCTTTGGGGGGGTATTGCAACTTTTCGGCATTTTGAGGCGAAATTGTTCCTTTGGGGGGTATTGCATTTTTTTGCCATTTTGAGGCGAAATTGTTCCTTTGGGGGGGTATTGCCATTTTTTGCCATTTTGAGGCGAAATTGTTCCTTTGGGGGGGTATTGCAACTTTTGGCCTTTTTGAGGCGAAATTGTTCCTTTGGGGGGGTATTGCAACTTTTGGCCATTTTGAAGCGAAATTGTTCCTTTGGGGGGGTATTGCAACTTTTCGGCATTTTGAGGCGAAATTGTTCCTTTGGGGGGTATTGCAATTTTTTGCCATTTTGAGGCGAAATTGTTCCTTTGGGGGGTATTGCAACTTTTGGCCATTTTGAAGCGAAATTGTTCCTTTGGGGGGGTATTGCAACTTTTCGGCATTTTGAGGCGAAATTGTTCCTTTGGGGGGTATTGCAATTTTTTGCCATTTTGTGGCGAAATTGTTCCTTTGGGGGGGTATTGCAATTTTTTGCCATTTTGAGGCGAAATTGTTCCTTTGGGGGGGTATTGCAACTTTTGGCCATTTTGAAGCGAAATTGTTCCTTTGGGGGGTATTGCAAATTTTCGGCATTTTGAGGCGAAATTGTTCCTTTGGGGGGGTATTGCAACTTTTGGCCATTTTAAAGCGAAATTGTTCCTTTGGGGGGTATTGCAACTTTTTGCCATTTTGAGGCGAAATTGTTCCTTTGGGGGGGTATTGCAACTTTTGGCCATTTTGAAGCGAAATTGTTCCTTTGGGGGGGTATTGCAACTTTTCGGCATTTTGAGGCGAAATTGTTCCTTTGGGGGGGTATTGCAATTTTTTGCCATTTTGAGGCGAAATTGTTCCTTTGGGGGGGTATTGCAACTTTTGGCCATTTTGAAGCGAAATTGTTCCTTTCGGGGGGTATTGCAACTTTTCGGCATTTTGAGGCGAAATTGTTCCTTTGGGGGGGTATTGCAACTTTTGGCCATATTGAAGCGAAATTGTTCCTTTGGGGGGTATTGCAATTTTTAACCATTTTGATGTGAAATTGTTCCTTTGGGGGGGTATTGCAACTTTTGGCCATTTTGAAGCGAAATTGTTCCTTTCGGGGGGTATTGCAACTTTTCGGCATTTTGAAGCGAAATTGTTCCTTTGGGGGGTATTGCAATTTTTTGCCATTTTGAAGCGAAATTGTTCCTTTGGGGGGGTATAGCAATTTTTTTTTCATTTTGAGGCGAAATTGTTCCTTTGGGGGGGTATTGCAACTTTTCGGCATTTTGAGGCGAAATTGTTCCTTTGGGGGGGTATTGCAATTTTTTGCCATTTTGAGGTGAAATTGTTCCTTTAGGGGGGTATTGCAACTTTTGGCCATTTTGAAGCGAAATTGTTCCTTTGGGGGGTATTGCATTTTTTTGCCATTTTGAGGCGAAATTGTTCCTTTGGGGGGGTATTGCAACTTTTGGCCATTTTGAAGCGAAATTGTTCCTTTGGGGGGGTATTGCAATTTTTTGCCATTTTGAAGTGAAATTGTTCCTTTGGGGGGTATTGCAACTTTTGGCCTTTTTGAGGCGAAATTGTTCCTTTGGGGGGGTATTGCAACTTTTGGCCATTTTGAAGCGAAATTGTTCCTTTGGGGGGTATTGCAACTTCTCGGCATTTTGAGGCGAAATTGTTCCTTGGGGGGGTATTGCAACTTTTGGCCATTTTGAAGCGAAATTGTTCCTTTGGGGGGGTATTGCAATTTTTAACCATTTTGAGGCGAAATTTTTCCTTTGGGGGGGTATTGCAACTTTTGGCCATTTTGAAGTGAAATTGTTCCTTTCGGGGGGTATTGCAACTTTTGGCCTTTTTGAGGCGAAATTGTTCCTTTATGGGGTATTGCAACTTTTGGCCATTTTGAAGCGAAATTGTTCCTTTGGGGGGGTATTGCAATTTTTTGCCATTTTGAGGCGAAATTGTTCCTTTGGGGGGGTATTGCAACTTTTGGCCATTTTGAAGCGAAATTGTTCCTTTGGGGGGTTTTTACAATTTTTGGCCATTTTGAGGCGAAATTGTTCCTTTCGGGGGGTATTGCAACTTTTCGGCATTTTGAGGCGAAATTGTTCCTTTGGGGGGGTATTGCAACTTTTGGCCATTTTGAAGCGAAATTGTTCCTTTGGGGGGGTATTGCAATTTTTTGCATTTTGGGGCGAAATTGTTCCTTTGGGGGGGTATTGCAACTTTTGGCCATTTTGAAGCGAAATTGTTCCTTTCGGGGGGTATTGCAACTTTTCGGCATTTTGAGGCGAAATTGTTCCTTTGGGGGGGTATTGCAACTTTTGGCCATTTTGAAGCGAAATTGTTCCTTTGGGGGGGTATTGCAATTTTTTGCCATTTTGAGGCGAAATTGTTCCTTTGGGGGGGTATTGCAACTTTTGGCCATTTTGAAGCGAAATTGTTCCTTTGGGGGGGTATTGCAATTTTTTGCCATTTTGAAGCGAAATTGTTCCTTTGGGGGGGTATTGCAATTTTTTGCCATTTTGAAGCGAAATTGTTCCTTTCGGGGGGTATTGCAACTTTTCAGCATTTTGAGGCGAAATTGTTCCTTTGGGGGGGTATTGCAATTTTTTGCCATTTTGAGGCGAAATTGTTCCTTTGGGGGGGTATTGCAACTTTTCGGCATTTTGAGGCGAAATTGTTCCTTTGGGGGGTATTGCAACTTTTCGGCATTTTGAGGCGAAATTGTTCCTTTGGGGGGGTATTGCAACTTTTGGCCATTTTGAAGTGAAATTGTTCCTTTCGGGGGGTATTGCAACTTTTCGGCATTTTGAGGCGAAATTGTTCCTTTAGGGGGGGTATTGCAACTTTTGGCCATTTTGAAGCGAAATTGTTCCTTTCGGGGAGTATTGCAACTTTTCGGCATTTTGAGGCGAAATTGTTCCTTTGTGGGGGTATTGCAACTTTTGGCCATTTTGAAGCGAAATTGTTCCTTTCGGGGGGTATTGCAACTTTTCGGCATTTTGAAGCGAAATTGTTCCTTTGGGGGGTATTGCAATTTTTTGCCATTTTGAGGCGAAATTGTTCCTTTGGGGGGGTATTGCAACTTTTGGCCATTTTGAAGCGAAATTGTTCCTTTGGGGGGGTATTGCAATTTTTTTTTCATTTTGAGGCGAAATTGTTCCTTTGGGGGGTATTGCAAATTTTGGCCATTTTGAAGCGAAATTGTTCCTTTGGGGGGGTATTGCAATTTTTTGCAATTTTGAGGCGAAATTGTTCCTTTGGGGGGGTATTGCAACTTTTCGGCATTTTGAGGCGAAATTGTTCCTTTGGGGGGTATTGCAATTTTTTGCCATTTTGAGGTGAAATTGTTTCTTTGGGGGGGTATTGCAACTTTTGGCCATTTTGAAGCGAAATTGTTCCTTTGGGGGGGTATTGCAAATTTTGGCCATTTTGAAGCGAAATTGTTCCTTTGGGGGGGTATTGCAATTTTTTGCAATTTTGAGGCGAAATTGTTCCTTTGGGGGGGTATTGCAACTTTTCGGCATTTTGAGGCGAAATTGTTCCTTTGGGGGGGTATTGCAATTTTTTGCCATTTTGAGGTGAAATTGTTCCTTTGGGGGGGTATTGCAACTTTTGGCCATTTTGAAGCGAAATTGTTCCTTTGGGGGGTATTGCATTTTTTTGCCATTTTGAGGCGAAATTGTTCCTTTGGGGGGGTATTGCAACTTTTGGCCATTTTGAAGCGAAATTGTTCCTTTGGGGGGGTATTGCAACTTTTGGCCTTTTTGAGGCGAAATTGTTCCTTTGGGGGGGTATTGCAACTTTTGGCCATTTTGAAGCGAAATTGTTCCTTTGGGGGGGTATTGCAACTTTTCGGCATTTTGAGGTGAAATTGTTCCTTTGGGGGTATTGCAATTTTTTGCCATTTTGAGGCGAAATTGTTCCTTTGGGGGGTATTGAAACTTTTGGCCATTTTGAAGCGAAATTGTTTTTTTGGGGGGGTATTGCAACTTTTCGGCATTTTGAGGCGAAATTGTTCCTTGGGGGGGTATTGCAACTTTTGGCCATTTTGAAGCGAAATTGTTCCTTTGGGAGGGTATTGCAATTTTTAACCATTTTGAGGCGAAATTGTTCCTTTGGGGGGGTATTGCAACTTTTGGCCATTTTGAAGTGAAATTGTTCCTTTCGTGGGGTATTGCAATTTTTAACCATTTTGAAGCGAAATTGTTCCTTTGGGGGGGTATTGCAACTTTTGGCCATTTTGAAGTGAAATTGTTCCTTTCGGGGGGTATTGCAACTTTTCAGCATTTTGAAGCGAAATTGTTCCTTTGGGGGGGTATTGCAACTTTTGGCCATTTTGAAGCGAAATTGTTCCTTTGGGGGGGTATTGCAATTTTTTGCCATTTTGAGGCGAAATTGTTCCATTGGGGGGGTATTGCAACTTTTGGCCATTTTGAAGCGAAATTGTTCCTTTGGGGGGGTATTGCAACTTTTCGGCATTTTGAGGCGAAATTGTTCCTTTGGGGGGGTATTGCAATTTTTTGCCATTTTGAGGCGAAATTGTTCCTTTGGGGGGGTATTGCAACTTTTGGCCATTTTGAAGCGAAATTGTTCCTTTCGGGGGGTATTGCAACTTTTCGGCATTTTGAGGCGAAATTGTTCCTTTGGGGGGGTATTGCAATTTTTTGCCATTTTGAGGCGAAATTGTTCCTTTGGGGGGGTATTGCAACTTTTGGCCATATGGAAGCGAAATTGTTCCTTTGGGGGGGTATTGCAATTTTTAACCATTTTGAGGCGAAATTGTTCCTTTGGGGGGGTATTGCAACTTTTGGCCATTTAGAAACGAAATTGTTCCTTTCGGGGGGAATTGAAACTTTTCAGCATTTTGAGGCGAAATTGTTCCTTTGGGGGGGTATTGCAATTTTTTGCCATTTTGAGGCGAAATTGTTCCTTTGGGGGGTACTGCAATTTTTTGCCATTTTGAGGCGAAATTGTTCCTTTGGGGGGGTATTGCAACTTTTGGCCATTTTGAAGCGAAATTGTTCCTTTGGGGGGGTATTGCAACTTTTGGCCATTTTGAAGCAAAATTGTTCCTTTGGGGGGTTTTTACAATTTTTGGCCATTTTGAGGCGAAATTGTTCCTTTCGGGGGGTATTGCAACTTTTCGGCATTTTGAGGCGAAATTGTTCCTTTGGGGGGGTATTGCAACTTTTGGCCATTTTGAAGCGAAATTGTTCCTTTGGAGGGGTATTGCAATTTTTTGCCATTTTGAGGCGAAATTGTTCCATTGGGGGGTATTGCAACTTTTGGCCATTTTGAAGCGAAATTGTTCCTTTGGGGGGGGTATTGCAACTTTTGGCCATTTTGAAGCGAAATTGTTCCTTTGGGGGGGTATTGCAACTTTTGGCCATTTTGAAGCAAAATTGTTCCTTTGGGGGTTTTTACAATTTTTGGCCATTTTGAGGCGAAATTGTTCCTTTCGGGGGGTATTGCAACTTTTCGGCATTTTGAGGCGAAATTGTTCCTTTGGGGGGGTATTGCAACTTTTGGCCATTTTGAAGCGAAATTGTTCCTTTGGGGGGGTATTGCAATTTTTTGCCATTTTGAGGCGAAATTGTTCCATTGGGGGGTATTGCAACTTTTGGCCATTTTAAAGCGAAATTGTTCCTTTGGGGGGGGTATTGCAACTTTTCGGCATTTTGAGGCGAAATTGTTCCTTAGGGGGGTATTGCAATTTTTTGCCATTTTGAGGCGAAATTGTTCCTTTGGGGGGGTATTGCAACTTTTGGCCATTTTGAAGCGAAATTGTTCCTTTGGGGGGGTATTGCAATTTTTTTTTCATTTTGAGGCGAAATTGTTCCTTTTGGGGGGGGTATTGCAAATTTTGGCCATTTTGAAGCAAAATTGTTCCTTTGGGGGGGTATTGCAATTTTTTGCCATTTTGAGGCGAAATTGTTCCTTTGGGGGGTATTGCAACTTTTGGCCATTTTGAAGCGAAATTGTTCCTTTGGGGGGTATTGCATTTTTTTGCCATTTTGAGGCGAAATTGTTCCTTTGGGGGGGTATTGCAACTTTTGGCCATTTTGAAGCGAAATTGTTCCTTTGGGGGGGTATTGCAATTTTTTGCCATTTTGAGGGGAAATTTTTCCTTTGGGGGGTATTGCAACTTTTGGCCTTTTTGAGGCGAAATTGTTCCTTTGGGGGGGTATTGCAACTTTTGGCCATTTTGAAGCGAAATTGTTCCTTTGGGGGGTATTGCAACTTTTCGGCATTTTGAGGCGAAATTGTTCCTTTGGGGGGGTATTGCAATTTTTTGCCATTTTGAGGCGAAATTGTTCCTTTGGGGGGGTATTGCAACTTTTGGCCATTTTGAAGCGAAATTGTTCCTTTGGGGGGGTATTGCAATTTTTTGCCATTTTGAGGCGAAATTGTTCCTTTGGGGGGTATTGCAATTTTTTGCCATTTTGAGGCGAAATTGTTCCTTTGGGGGGGTATTGCAATTTTTTGCCATTTTGAGGCGAAATTGTTCCTTTGGGGGGGGGGTATTGCAACTTTTGGCCATATTGAAGCGAAATTGTTTTTTTGGGGGGTTTTTACAATGTTTGGCCATTTTGAGGCAAAATTGTTCCTTTGGGGGGGTATTGCAATTTTTTGCCATTTTGAGGCGAAATTGTTCCTTTGGGGGGGTATTGCAACTTTTGGCCATTTTGAAGCGAAATTGTTCCTTTGGGGGGGTATTGCAACTTTTCGGCATTTTGAGGCGAAATTGTTCCTTGGGGGGGTATTGCAACTTTTGGCCATTTTGAAGCGAAATTGTTCCTTTGGGAGGGTATTGCAATTTTTTGCCATTTTGAGGCGAAATTGTTCCTTTGGGGGGGTATTGCAACTTTTGGCCATTTTGAAGCGAAATTGTTCCTTTCGGGGGGTATTGCAACTTTTCGGCATTTTGAGGCGAAATTGTTCCTTTGGGGGGGTATTGCAACTTTTGGCCTTTTTGAAGCGAAATTGTTCCTTTGGGGGGGTATTGCAACTTTTCGGCATTTTGAGGCGAAATTGTTCCTTTGGGGGGGTATTGCAATTTTTTGCCATTTTGAGGCGAAATTGTTCCTTTGGGGGGGTATTGCAACTTTTGGCCATTTTGAAGCGAAATTGTTCCTTTCGGGGGGTATTGCAACTTTTCGGCATTTTGAGGCGAAATTGTTCCTTTGGGGGGGTATTGCAACTTTTGGCCATATTGAAGCGAAATTGTTCCTTTGGGGGGGTATTGCAATTTTTAACCATTTTGAGGCGAAATTGTTCCTTTGGGGGGGTATTGCAACTTTTGGCCATTTTGAAGTGAAATTGTTCCTTTCGGGGGGTATTGCAACTTTTCAGCATTTTGAAGCGAAATTGTTCCTTTGGGGGGTATTGCATTTTTTTGCCATTTTGAAGCGAAATTGTTCCTTTGGGGGGGTATTGCAATTTTTTGCCATTTTGAGGCGAAATTGTTCCTTTGGGGGGGTATTGCAACTTTTGGCCATATTGAAGCGAAATTGTTTTTTTGGGGGGTTTTTACAATGTTTGGCCATTTTGAGGCGAAATTGTTCCTTTGGGGGGGTATTGCAATTTTTTGCCATTTTGAGGCGAAATTGTTCCTTTGGGGGGGTATTGCAACTTTTGGCCATTTTGAAGCGAAATTGTTCCTTTGGGGGGGTATTGCAACTTTTCGGCATTTTGAGGCGAAATTGTTCCTTTGGGGGGGTATTGCAATTTTTTGCCATTTTGAGGCGAAATTGTTCCTTTGGGGGGGTATTGCAACTTTTGGCCATTTTGAAGCGAAATTGTTCCTTTCGGGGGGTATTGCAACTTTTCGGCATTTTGAGGCGAAATTGTTCCTTTGGGGGGGTATTGCAACTTTTGGCCTTTTTGAAGCGAAATTGTTCCTTTGGGGGGGTATTGCAACTTTTCGGCATTTTGAGGCGAAATTGTTCCTTTGGGGGGGTATTGCAATTTTTTGCCATTTTGAGGCGAAATTGTTCCTTTGGGGGGGTATTGCAACTTTTGGCCATTTTGAAGCGAAATTGTTCCTTTCGGGGGGTATTGCAACTTTTCGGCATTTTGAGGCGAAATTGTTCCTTTGGGGGGGTATTGCAACTTTTGGCCATATTGAAGCGAAATTGTTCCTTTGGGGGGGTATTGCAATTTTTAACCATTTTGAGGCGAAATTGTTCCTTTGGGGGGGTATTGCAACTTTTGGCCATTTTGAAGTGAAATTGTTCCTTTCGGGGGGTATTGCAACTTTTCAGCATTTTGAAGCGAAATTGTTCCTTTGGGGGGTATTGCATTTTTTTGCCATTTTGAAGCGAAATTGTTCCTTTGGGGGGGTATTGCAATTTTTTGCCATTTTGAGGCGAAATTGTTCCTTTAAGGGGGTATTGCAACTTTTGGCCATATTGAAGCGAAATTGTTCCTTTGGGGGGTTTTTACAATTTTTGGCCATTTTGAGGCGAAATTGTTCCTTTCGAGGGGTATTGCAACTTTTCGGCATTTTGAGGCGAAATTGTTCCTTTGGGGGGTATTGCAACTTTTGGCCATTTTGAAGCGAAATTGTTCCTTTGGGGGGGTTATGCAATTTTTTGCCATTTTGAGGCGAAATTGTTCCTTTGGGGGGGTATTGCAACTTTTGGCCATTTTGAAGCGAAATTGTTCCTTTGGGGGGGTATTGCAACTTTTCGGCATTTTGAGGCGAAATTGTTCCTTTGGGGGGTATTGCAATTTTTTGCCATTTTGAGGCGAAATTGTTCCTTTTGGGGGGGTATTGCAACTTTTGGCCATTTTGAAGCGAAATTGTTCCTTTGGTGGGGTATTGTAACTTTTCGGCATTTTGAGGCGAAATTGTTCCTTTGGGGGGGTATTGCAACTTTTGGCCATTTTGAAGCGAAATTGTTCCTTTGGGGGGGTATTGCAACTTTTCGGCATTTTGAGGCGAAATTGTTCCTTTGGGGGGGTATTGCAACTTTTCGGCATTTTGAGGTGAAATTGTTCCTTTGGGGGGTATTGCAACTTTTGGCCATTTTGAAGTGAAATTGTTCCTTTGGGGGGGTATTGCAATTTTTTGCCATTTTGAGGCGAAATTGTTCCTTTGGGGGGGTATTGCAACTTTTGGCCATTTTGAAGCGAAATTGTTCCTTTGGGGGGGTATTGCAATTTTTAACCATTTTGAGGCGAAATTGTTCCTTTGGGGGGGTATTGCAACTTTTTTTTTCCATTTTAAAGTGAAATTGTTCCTTTCGGGGGGTATTGCAACTTTTCAGCATTTTGAAGCGAAATTGTTCCTTTGGGGGGTATTGCAATTTTTTGCCATTTTGAGGCGAAATTGTTCCTTTGGGGGGGTATTGCAACTTTTGGCCATTTTGAAGCGAAATTGTTCCTTTGGGGGGGTATTGCAACTTTTCGGCATTTTGAGGCGAAATTGTTCCTTTGGGGGGGTATTGCAACTTTTGGCCATATTGAAGCAAAATTGTTCCTTTGGGGGGTTTTTACAATTTTTGGCCATTTTGAGGCGAAATTGTTCCTTTGGGGGGGTATTGCAACTTTTGGCCATTTTGAAGCGAAATTGTTCCTTTGGGGGGGTATTGCAATTTTTTGCCATTTTGAGGCGAAATTGTTCCTTTGGGGGGGTATTGCAACTTTTGGCCATTTTGAAGCGAAATTGTTCCTTTCGGGGGGTATTGCAACTTTTCGGCATTTTGAGGCGAAATTGTTCCTTTGGGGGGGTATTGCAACTTTTGGCCATTTTGAAGCAAAATTGTTTCTTTCGGGGGGTATTGCAACTTTATAGCATTTTGAGGCGAAATTGTTCCTTTGGGGGGGTATTGCAACTTTTCGGCATTTTGAGGCGAAATTGTTCCTTTGGGGGGTATTGCAATTTTTTTTCCATTTTGAGGCGAAATTGTTCCTTTGGGGGGGTATTGCAACTTTTGGCCATTTTGAAGCGAAATTGTTCCTTTCGGGGGGTATTGCAACTTTTCGGCATTTTGAAGCGAAATTGTTCCTTTGGGGGGTATTGCAAATTTTGGCCATTTTGAAGCGAAATTGTTCCTTTGGGGGGGTATTGCAATTTTTTGCCATTTTGAGGCGAAATTGTTCCTTTGGGGGGGTATTGCAATTTTTTGCCATTTTGAAGTGAAATTGTTCCTTTGGGGGGGTATTGCAACTTTTGGCCATTTTGAAGCGAAATTGTTCCTTTGGGGGGTATTGCATTTTTTTGCCATTTTGAGGCGAAATTGTTCCTTTGGGGGGGTATTGCAACTTTTGGCCTTTTTGAGGCGAAATTGTTCCTTTGGGGGGGTATTGCAACTTTTGGCCATTTTGAAGCGAAATTGTTCCTTTGGGGGGGTATTGCAACTTTTCGGCATTTTGAGGCGAAATTGTTCCTTTGGGGGGGTATTGCAACTTTTCGGCATTTTGAGGCGAAAATGTTCCTTTGGGGGGTATTGCAACTTTTGGCCATTTTGAAGTGAAATTGTTCCTTTCGGGGGGTATTGCAACTTTTCGGCATTTTGAGGCGAAATTGTTCCTTTGGGGGGGTATTGCAACTTTTGGCCATTTTGAGGCGAAATTGTTCCTTTGGGGGGGTATTGCAATTTTTTGCCATTCTGAGGCGAAATTGTTCCTTTGGGGGGGTATTGCAACTTTTGGCCATTTTGAAGCGAAATTGTTCCTTTCGGGGGGTATTGCAACTTTTCGGCATTTTGAGGCGAAATTGTTCCTTTGGGGGGGTATTGCAACTTTTGGCCATTTTGAAGCGAAATTGTTCCTTTCGGGGGGTATTGCAACTTTTCAGCATTTTGAGGCGAAATTGTTCCTTTGGAGGGGTATTGCAATTTTTTGCCATTTTGAGGCGAAATTGTTCCTTTGGGGGGGTATTGCAACTTTTCGGCATTTTGAGGCGAAATTGTTCCTTTGTGGGGGTATTGCAACTTTTGGCCATTTTGAAGCGAAATTGTCCTTTCGGGGGGTATTGCAACTTTTCGGCATTTTGAAGCGAAATTGTTCCTTTGGGGGGTATTGCAATTTTTTGCCATTTTGAGGCGAAATTGTTCCTTTGGGGGGGGGTATTGCAAATTTTGGCCATTTTGAAGCGAAATTGTTCCTTTGGGGGGGTATTGCAATTTTTTGCCGTTTTGAGGCGAAATTGTTCCTTTGGGGGGGTATTGCAACTTTTCGCCATTTTGAGGCGAAATTGTTCCTTTGGGGGGGTATTGCAACTTTTGGCCATTTTGAAGCGAAATTGTTCCTTTGGGGGGGTATTGCAATTTTTTGCCATTTTGAGGCGAAATTGTTCCTTTGGGGGGGTATTGCAACTTTTGGCCATTTTGAAGCGAAATTGTTCCTTTGGGGGGGTATTGCAACTTTTCGGCATTTTGAGGCGAAATTGTTCCTTTGGGGGGGTATTGCAACTTTTCGGCATTTTGAGGCGAAATTGTTCCTTTGGGGGGTATTGCAACTTTTGGCCATTTTGAAGTGAAATTGTTCCTTTGGGGGGTATTGCAACTTTTCGGCATTTTGAGGCGAAATTGTTCCTTGGGGGGGTATTGCAACTTTTGGCCATATTGAAGCGAAATTGTTCCTTTGGGGGGTTTTTACAATTTTTGGCCATTTTGAGGCGAAATTGTTCCTTTGGGGGGGGTATTGCAACTTTTCGGCATTTTGAGGCGAAATTGTTCCTTTGTGGGGGTATTGCAACTTTTGGCCATTTTGAAGCGAAATTGTCCTTTCGGGGGGTATTGCAACTTTTCGGCATTTTGAAGCGAAATTGTTCCTTTGGGGGGTATTGCAATTTTTTGCCATTTTGAGGCGAAATTGTTCCTTTGGGGGGGGTATTGCAAATTTTGGCCATTTTGAAGCGAAATTGTTCCTTTGGGGGGGTATTGCAATTTTTTGCCATTTTGAGGCGAAATTGTTCTTTTGGGGGGGTATTGCAACTTTTCGCCATTTTGAGGCGAAATTGTTCCTTTGGGGGGGTATTGCAACTTTTGGCCATTTTGAAGCGAAATTGTTCCTTTGGGGGGGTATTGCAATTTTTTGCCATTTTGAGGCGAAATTGTTCCTTTGGGGGGGTATTGCAACTTTTGGCCATTTTGAAGCGAAATTGTTCCTTTGGGGGGGTATTGCAACTTTTCGGCATTTTGAGGCGAAATTGTTCCTTTGGGGGGGTATTGCAACTTTTCGGCAGTTTGAGGCGAAATTGTTCCTTTGGGGGGTATTGCAACTTTTGGCCATTTTGAAGTGAAATTGTTCCTTTGGGGGGTATTGCAACTTTTCGGCATTTTGAGGCGAAATTGTTCCTTGGGGGGGTATTGCAACTTTTGGCCATATTGAAGCGAAATTGTTCCTTTGGGGGGTTTTTACAATTTTTGGCCATTTTGAGGCGAAATTGTTCCTTTCGGGGGGTATTGCAACTTTTCGGCATTTTGAGGCGAAATTGTTCCTTTGGGGGGGTATTGCAACTTTTGGCCATTTTGAAGCGAAATTGTTCCTTTGGGGGGTATTGCAATTTTTTGCCATTTTGAGGCGAAATTGTTCCTTTGGGGGGTATTGCAACTTTTGGCCATTTTGAGGCGAAATTGTTCCTTTGGGGGGGTATTGCAATTTTTTTCCATTTTGAGGCGAAATTGTTCCTTTGGGGGGTATTGCAACTTTTCGGCATTTTGAGGCGAAATTGTTCCTTTGGGGGGTATTGCAATTTTTTTTCCATTTTGAGGCGAAATTGTTCCTTTGGGGGGGTATTGCAACTTTTGGCCATTTTGAAGCGAAATTGTTCCTTTCGGGGGGTATTGCAACTTTTCGGCATTTTGAAGCGAAATTGTTCCTTTGGGGGGTATTGCAATTTTTTGCCATTTTGAGGCGAAATTGTTCCTTTGGGGGGGTATTGCAACTTTTGGCCATTTTGAAGCGAAATTGTTCCTTTGGGGGGGTATTGCAATTTTTTTTTCATTTTGAGGCGAAATTGTTCCTTTGGGGGGGTATTGCAAATTTTGGCCATTTTGAAGCGAAATTGTTCCTTTGGGGGGGTATTGCAATTTTTTGCCATTTTAAGGCGAAATTGTTCCTTTGGGGGGGTATTGCAATTTTTTGCCATTTTGAGGTGAAATTGTTCCTTTGGGGGGTATTGCAACTTTTGGCCATTTTGAGGCGAAATTGTTTTTTTTGGGGGGGTATTGCAAATTTTGGGCATTTTGAAGCAAAATTGTTCCTTTGGGGGGGTATTGCAATTTTTCGGCATTTTGAGGCGAAATTGTTCCTTTGGGGGGGTATTGCAATTTTTTGCCATTTTGAGGTGAAATTGTTCCTTTGGGGGGTATTGCAACTTTTGGCCATTTTGAAGCGAAATTGTTCCTTTGGGGGGTATTGCATTTTTTTGCCATTTTGAGGCGAAATTGTTCCTTTGGGGGGGTATTGCAACTTTTGGCCATTTTGAAGCGAAATTGTTCCTTTGGGGGGGGTATTGCAATTTTTTGCCATTTTGAGGCGAAATTGTTCCTTTGGGGGGGTATTGCAACTTTTGGCCTTTTTGAGGCGAAATTGTTCCTTTGGGGGGGTATTGCAACTTTTGGCCATTTTGAAGCGAAATTGTTCCTTTGGGCGGGTATTGCAACTTTTCGGCATTTTGAGGCGAAATTGTTCTTTTGGGGGGGTATTGCAATTTTTTGCCATTTTGAGGCGAAATTGTTCCTTTGGGGGGGTATTGCAACTTTTGGCCATTTTGAAGCGAAATTGTTCCTTTGGGGGGGTATTGCAACTTTTCTGCATTTTGAGGCGAAATTGTTCCTTTGGGGGGGTATTGCAATTTTTAACCATTTTGAGGCGAAATTGTTCCTTTGGGGGGTATTGCAACTTTTGGCCATTTTGAAGTGAAATTGTTCCTTTCGGGGGGTATTGCAACTTTTCAGCATTTTGAAGCGAAATTGTTCCTTTGGGGGGGTATTGCAATTTTTTGCCATTTTGAGGCGAAATTTTTCCTTTGGGGGGGTATTGCAATTTTTTGCCATTTTCAGGCGAAATTGTTTCTTTGGGGGGGTATTGCAACTTTTGGCCATTTTGAAGCGAAATTGTTCCTTTGGGGGGGTATTGCAATTTTTTGCCATTTTGAGGCGAAATTGTTCCTTTGGGGGGGTATTGCAACTTTTGGCCATATTGAAGCGAAATTGTTCCTTTGGGGGGTTTCTACAATTTTTGGCCATTTTGAGGCGAAATTGTTCCTTTCGGGGGGTATTGCAACTTTTCGGCATTTTGAGGCGAAATTGTTCCTTTGGGGGGGTATTGCAACTTTTGGCCATTTTGAAGCGAAATTGTTCCTTTGGGGGGTATTGCAATTTTTTGCCATTTTGAGGCGAAATTGTTCCTTTGGGGGGTATTGCAACTTTTGGCCATTTTGAAGCGAAATTGTTCCTTTGGGGGGTATTGCAACTTTTCGGCATTTTGAGGCGAAATTGTTCCTTTGGGGGGGTATTGCAATTTTTTGCCATTTTTAGGCGAAATTGTTCCTTTGGGGGGGTATTGCAACTTTTGGCCATTTTGAAGCGGAATTGTTCCTTTCGGGGGGTATTGCAACTTTTCGGCATTTTGAGGCGAAATTGTTTCTTTGGGGGGGTATTGCAATTTTTTGCCATTTTGAGGCGAAATTGTTCCTTTGGGGGGGTATTGCAACTTTTGGCCATTTTGAAGCGAAATTGTTCCTTTGGGGGGGTATTGCAATTTTTTGCCATTTTGAGGCGAAATTGTTCCTTTGGGGGGGTATTGCAACTTTTGGCCATTTTGAAGCGAAATTGTTCCTTTCGGGGGGTATTGCAACTTTTCGGCATTTTGAGGCAAAATTGTTCCTTTAGGGGGGTATTGCAACTTTTGGCCATATTGAAGCAAAATTGTTCCTTTGGGGGGGTATTGCAATTTTTAACCATTTTGAGGCGAAATTGTTCCTTTGGGGGGTATTGCAACTTTTGGCCATTTTGAAGCGAAATTGTTCCTTTCGGGGGGTATTGCAACTTTTCAGCATTTTGAGGCGAAATTGTTCCTTTGGGGGGGTATTGCAATTTTTTGCCATTTTGAGGCGAAATTGTTCCTTTGTGGGGTATTGCAATTTTTTTTCCATTTTGAGGCGAAATTGTTCCTTTGGGGGGGTATTGCAACTTTTGGCCATTTTGAAGCGAAATTGTTCCTTTCGGGGGGTATTGCAACTTTTCGGCATTTTGAGGCGAAATTGTTCCTTTGGGGGGGTATTGCAACTTTTGGCCATTTTGAAGCGAAATTGTTCCTTTGGGGGGTATTGCAATTTTTTGCCATTTTGAGGCGAAATTGTTCCTTTGGGGGGGTATTGCAACTTTTGGCCATTTTGAAGCGAAATTGTTCCTTTGGGGGGGTATTGCAATTTTTTTTTCATTTTGAGGCGAAATTGTTTATTTGGGGGGGGTATTGCAAATTTTGGCCATTTTGAAGCGAAATTGTTCCTTTGGGGGGGTATTGCAATTTTTTACCATTTTGAGGCGAAATTGTTCCTTTGGGGGGTATTGCAACTTTTCGGCATTTTGAGGCGAAATTGTTCCTTTGGGGGGGTATTGCAATTTTTTGCCATTTTGAGGTGAAATTGTTCCTTTGGGGGGGTATTGCAACTTTTGGCCATTTTGAAGCGAAATTGTTCCTTTGGGGGGTATTGCATTTTTTTGCCATTTTGAGGCGAAATTGTTTCTTTGGGGGGGTATTGCAACTTTTGGCCTTTTTGAGGCGAAATTGTTCCTGTGGGGGGGTATTGCAACTTTTCGGCATTTTGAGGCGAAATTGTTCCTTTGGGGGGGTATTGCAATTTTTTGCCATTTTGAGGCGAAATTGTTCCTTTGGGGGGTATTGCAACTTTTGCCCATTTTGAAGCGAAATTGTTCCTTTCGGGGGGTATTGCAACTTTTCGGCATTTTGAGGCGAAATTGTTCCTTTGGGGGGGTATTGCAACTTTTGGCCATTTTGAAGCGAAATTGTTCCTTTGGGGGGGTAGTGCAATTTTTTGCCATTTTGAGGCGAAATTGTTCCTTTCGGGGGGTATTGCAACTTTTCAGCATTTTAAAGCGAAATTGTTCCTTTGGGGGGGTATTGCAACTTTTGGCCATTTTGAAGCGAAATTGTTCCTTTGGGGGGGTATTGCAATTTTTTGCCATTTTGAGGCGAAATTGTTCCTTTGGGGGGGTATTGCAACTTTTGGCCATATTGAAGCGAAATTGTTACTTTGGGGGGTTTTTACAATTTTTGGCCATTTTGAGGCGAAATTGTTCCTTTCGGGGGGTATTGCAACTTTTCGGCATTTTGAGGCGAAATTGTTCCTTTGGTGGGGTATTGCAACTTTTGGCCATTTTGAAGCGAAATTGTTCCTTTGGGGGGTATTGCAATTTTTTGCCATTTTGAGGCGAAATTGTTCCTTTGGGGGGTATTGCAACTTTTGGCCATTTTGAAGCGAAATTGTTCCTTTGGGGGGTATTGCAACTTTTCGGCATTTTGAGGCGAAATTGTTCCTTTGGGGGGGTATTGCAATTTTTTGACATTTTGAGGCGAAATTGTTCCTTTGGAGGGGTATTGCAACTTTTGGCCATTTTGAAGCGGAATTGTTCCTTTCGGGGGGTATTGCAACTTTTCGGCATTTTGAGGCGAAATTGTTCCTTTGGGGGGGTATTGCAATTTTTTGCCATTTTGAGGCGAAATTGTTCCTTTGGGGGGGTATTGCAACTTTTGGCCATTTTGAAGCGAAATTGTTCCTTTGGGGGGGTATTACAATTTTTTGCCATTTTGAGGCGAAATTGTTCCTTTGGGGGGGTATTGCAACTTTTGGCCATTTTGAAGCTAAATTGTTCCTTTCGGGGGGTATTGCAACTTTTCGGCATTTTGAGGCAAAATTGTTCCTTTAGGGGGGTATTGCAACTTTTGGCCATATTGAAGCAAAATTGTTCCTTTGGGGGGTATTGCAATTTTTAACCATTTTGAGGCGAAATTGTTCCTTTGGGGGGTATTGCAACTTTTGGCCATTTTGAAGCGAAATTGTTCCTTTCGGGGGGTATTGCAACTTTTCAGCATTTTGAGGCGAAATTGTTCCTTTGGGGGGGTATTGCAATTTTTTGCCATTTTGAGGCGAAATTGTTCCTTTGTGGGGTATTGCAATTTTTTTTCCATTTTGAGGCGAAATTGTTCCTTTGGGGGGGTATTGCAACTTTTGGCCATTTTGAAGCGAAATTGTTCCTTTCGGGGGGTATTGCAACTTTTTGGCATTTTGAAGCGAAATTGTTCCTTTAGGGGGTATTGCATTTTTTTGCCATTTTGAGGCGAAATTGTTTCTTTTGGGGGGTTTTGCAACTTTTGGCCATTTTGAACTGAAATTGTTCCTTTGGGGGGTATTGCAATTTTTTTTTCATTTTGAGGCGAAATTGTTCATTTGGGGGGGGTATTGCAAATTTTGGCCATTTTGAAGCGAAATTGTTCCTTTGGGGGGGTATTGCAATTTTTTACCATTTTGAGGCGAAATTGTTCCTTTGGGGGGGTATTGCAACTTTTCGGCATTTTGAGGCGAAATTGTTCCTTTGGGGGGGTATTGCAATTTTTTGCCATTTTGAGGTGAAATTGTTCCTTTGGGGGGGTATTGCAACTTTTGGCCATTTTGAAGCGAAATTGTTCCTTTGGGGGGTATTGCATTTTTTTGCCATTTTGAGGCGAAATTGTTCCTTTGGGGGGGTATTGCAACTTTTGGCCTTTTTGAGGCGAAATTGTTCCTTTGGGGGGGGTATTGCAACTTTTCGGCATTTTGAGGCGAAATTGTTCCTTTGGGGGGGTATTGCAATTTTTTGCCATTTTGAGGCGAAATTGTTCCTTGGGGGGGTATTGCAACTTTTGGCCATTTTGAAGCGAAATTGTTCCTTTCGGGGGGTATTGCAACTTTTCGGCATTTTGAGGCGAAATTGTTCCTTTGGGGGGGTATTGCAATTTTTTGCCATTTTGAGGCGAAATTGTTCCTTTGGGGGGTATTGCAACTTTTGGCCATTTTGAAGCGAAATTGTTCCTTTGGGGGGGGTAGTGCAATTTTTTGCCATTTTGAGGCGAAATTGTTCCTTTGGGGGGGTATTGCAACTTTTCGGCATTTTGAGGCGAATTTGTTCCTTTGGTGGGGTATTGCAATTTTTTGCCATTTTAAGGTGAAATTGTTCCTTTGGGGGGGTATTGCAACTTTTGGCCATTTTGAAGCGAAATTGTTCCTTTGCGTGATATTGCATTTTTTTGCCATTTTGAGGCGAAATTGTTCCTTTGGGGGGGTATTGCAACTTTTGGCCATTTTGAAGCGAAATTGTTCCTTTGGGGGGGTATTGCAATTTTTTGCCATTTTGAGGCGAAATTGTTCCTTTGGGGGGGTATTGCAACTTTTGGCCTTTTTGAGGCGAAATTGTTCCTTTGGGGGAGTATTGCAACTTTTCGGCATTTTGAGGCGAAATTGTTCCTTTGGGGGGGTATTGCAATTTTTTGCCATTTTGAGGCGAAATTGTTCCTTTGGGAGGGTATTGCAACTTTTGGCCATTTTGAAGCGAAATTGTTCCTTTGGGGGGGTATTGCAATTTTTAACCATTTTGAGGCGAAATTGTTCCTTTGGGGGGGTATTGCAACTTTTGGCCATTTTGAAGTGAAATTGTTGCTTTCGGGGGGTATTGCAATTTTTTGCCATTTTGAGGCGAAATTGTTCCTTTGGGGGGGTATTGCAACTTTTGGCCTTATTGAGGCGAAATTGTTCCTTTGGGGGGGGTATTGCAACTTTTCGGCATTTTGAGGCGAAATTGTTCCTTTGGGGGGGTATTGCAATTTTTTGCTATTTTGAGGCGAAATTGTTCCTTTGGGGGAGTATTGCAACTTTTGGCCATTTTGAAGCGAAATTGTTCCTTTGGGGGGGTATTGCAACTTTTCGGCATTTTGAGGCGAATTTGTTCCTTTGGGGGGGTATTGCAATTTTTTGTCATTTTGAGGCGAAATTGTTCCTTTGGGGGGGTATTGCAACTTTTGGCCATTTTGAAGCGAAATTGTTCCTTTCGGGGGGTATTGCAACTTTTCGGCATTTTGAGGCGAAATTGTTCCTTTGGGGGGGTATTGCAACTTTTGGCCATTTTGAAGCGAAATTGTTCCTTTGGGGGGTATTGCAATTTTTTTTCCATTTTAAGGCGAAATTGTTCCTTTGGGGGGGGTATTGCAACTTTTGGCCATTTTGAAGCGAAATTGTTCCTTTCGGGGGGTATTGCAACTTTTGGCCATTTTGAAGCGAAATTGTTCCTTTGGGGGGGTATTGCAATTTTTTTTTTCATTTTGAGGCGAAATTGTTCCTTTGGGGGGGTATTGCAAATTTTGGCCATTTTGAAGCGAAATTGTTCCTTTGGGGGGGTATTGCAATTTTTTGCCATTTTGAGGCGAAATTGTTCCTTTGGGGGGGTATTGCAATTTTTTGCCATTTTGAGGTGAAATTGTTCCTTTGGGGGGGTATTGCAACTTTTCAGCATTTTAAAGCGAAATTGTTCCTTTGGGGGGGTATTGCAACTTTTGGCCATTTTGAAGCGAAATTGTTCCTTTGGGGGGGTATTGCAATTTTTTGCCATTTTGAGGCGAAATTGTTCCTTTGGGGGGGCATTGCAACTTTTGGCCATATTGAAGCGAAATTGTTCCTTTGGGGGGTTTTTACAATTTTTGGCCATTTTGAGGCGAAATTGTTCCTTTCGGGGGGTATTGCAACTTTTCGGCATTTTGAGGCGAAATTGTTCCTTTGGGGGGGTATTGCAACTTTTGGCCATTTTGAAGCGAAATTGTTCCTTTCGGGGGGTATTGCAACTTTTCGGCATTTTGAGGTGAAATTGTTCCTTTGGGGGGGTATTGCAATTTTTTGCCATTTTGAGGCGAAATTGTTCCTTTGGGGGGGTATTGCAACTTTTGGCCATTTTGAAGCGAAATTGTTCCTTTGGGGCGTATTACAATTTTTTGCCATTTTGAGGCGAAATTGTTCCTTTGGGGGGGTATTGCAACTTTTGGCCATTTTGAAGCTAAATTGTTCCTTTCGGGGGGTATTGCAACTTTTCGGCATTTTGAGGCAAAATTGTTCCTTTAGGGGGGTATTGCAACTTTTGGCCATATTGAAGCAAAATTGTTCCTTTGGGGGGTATTGCAATTTTTAACCATTTTGAGGCGAAATTGTTCCTTTGGGGGGTATTGCAACTTTTGGCCATTTTGAAGCGAAATTGTTCCTTTCGGGGGGTATTGCAACTTTTCAGCATTTTGAGGCGAAATTGTTCCTTTGGGGGGGTATTGCAATTTTTTGCCATTTTGAGGCGAAATTGTTCCTTTGTGGGGTATTGCAATTTTTTTTCCATTTTGAGGCGAAATTGTTCCTTTGGGGGGGTATTGCAACTTTTGGCCATTTTGAAGCGAAATTGTTCCTTTCGGGGGGTATTGCAACTTTTTGGCATTTTGAAGCGAAATTGTTCCTTTAGGGGGTATTGCATTTTTTTGCCATTTTGAGGCGAAATTGTTTCTTTTGGGGGGTTTTGCAACTTTTGGCCATTTTGAACTGAAATTGTTCCTTTGGGGGGGTATTGCAATTTTTTTTTCATTTTGAGGCGAAATTGTTCATTTGGGGGGGGTATTGCAAATTTTGGCCATTTTGAAGCGAAATTGTTCCTTTGGGGGGGTATTGCAATTTTTTACCATTTTGAGGCGAAATTGTTCCTTTGGGGGGGTATTGCAACTTTTCGGCATTTTGAGGCGAAATTGTTCCTTTGGGGGGGTATTGCAATTTTTTGCCATTTTGAGGTGAAATTGTTCCTTTGGGGGGGATGGCAACTTTTGGCCATTTTGAAGCGAAATTGTTCCTTTGGGGGGTATTGCATTTTTTTGCCATTTTGAGGTGAAATTGTTCCTTTGGGGGGGTATTGCAACTTTTGGCCTTTTTGAGGCGAAATTGTTCCTTTGGGGGGGGTATTGCAACTTTTCGGCATTTTGAGGCGAAATTGTTCCTTTGGGGGGGTATTGCAATTTTTTGCCATTTTGAGGCGAAATTGTTCCTTGGGGGGGTATTGCAACTTTTGGCCATTTTGAAGCGAAATTGTTCCTTTCGGGGGGTATTGCAACTTTTCGGCATTTTGAGGCGAAATTGTTCCTTTGGGGGGTATTGCAATTTTTTGCCATTTTGAGGCGAAATTGTTCCTTTGGGGGGGTATTGCAACTTGTGGCCATTTTGAAGCGAAATTGTTCCTTTGGGGGGGTAGTGCAATTTTTTGCCATTTTGAGGCGAAATTGTTCCTTTGGGGGGGTATTGCAACTTTTGGCCATTTTGAAGCGAAATTGTTCCTTTCGGGGGGCATTGCAACTTTTCGGCATTTTGAGGCGAAATTGTTCCTTTGGGGGGGTATTGCAATTTTTTTTATATTTTGAGGCGAAATTGTTCATTTGGGGGGGGTATTGCAAATTTTGGCCATTTTGAAGCGAAATTGTTCCTTTGGGGGGGTATTGCAATTTTTTGCCATTTTGAGGCGAAATTGTTCCTTTGGGGGGGTATTGCAACTTTTCGGCATTTTGAGGCGAAATTGTTCCTTTGGTGGGGTATTGCAATTTTTTGCCATTTTAAGGTGAAATTGTTCCTTTGGGGGGGTATTGCAACTTTTGGCCATTTTGAAGCGAAATTGTTCCTTTGGGGGATATTGCATTTTTTTGCCATTTTGAGGCGAAATTGTTCCTTTGGGGGGGTATTGCCATTTTTTGCCATTTTGAGGCGAAATTGTTCCTTTGGGAGGGTATTGCAACTTTTGGCCATTTTGAAGCGAAATTGTTCCTTTGGGGGGGTATTGCAATTTTTAACCATTTTGAGGCGAAATTGTTCCTTTGGGGGGGTATTGCAACTTTTGGCCATTTTGAAGTGAAATTGTTACTTTCGGGGGGTATTGCAACTTTTCAGCATTTTGAAGTGAAATTGTTCCTTTGGGGGGGTATTGCCATTTTTTGCCATTTTGAGGCGAAATTGTTCCTTTGGGGGGGTATTGCAACTTTTGGCCATTTTGAAGCGAAATTGTTCCTTTGGGGGGTATTGCAATTTTTTGCCATTTTGAGGTGAAATTGTTCCTTTGGGGGGGTATTGCAACTTTTGGCCATATTGAAGCGAAATTGTTCCTTTGGGGGGTTTTTACAATTTTTGGCCATTTTGAGGCGAAATTGTTCCTTTCGGGGGGTATTGCAACTTTTGGCCTTATTGAGGCGAAATTGTTCCTTTGGGGGGGGTATTGCAACTTTTCGGCATTTTGAGGCGAATTTGTTCCTTTGGGGGGGTATTGCAATTTTTTGTCATTTTGAGGCGAAATTGTTCCTTTGGGGGGGTATTGCAACTTTTGGCCATTTTGAAGCGAAATTGTTCCTTTCGGGGGGTATTGCAACTTTTCGGCATTTTGAGGCGAAATTGTTCCTTTGGGGGGGTATTGCAACTTTTGGCCATTTTGAAGCGAAATTGTTCCTTTGGGGGGTATTGCAATTTTTTTTCCATTTTAAGGCGAAATTGTTCCTTTGGGGGGGGTATTGCAACTTTTGGCCATTTTGAAGCGAAATTGTTCCTTTCGGGGGGTATTGCAACTTTTGGCCATTTTGAAGCGAAATTGTTCCTTTGGGGGGGTATTGCAATTTTTTTTTTCATTTTGAGGCGAAATTGTTCCTTTGGGGGGGTATTGCAAATTTTGGCCATTTTGAAGCGAAATTGTTCCTTTGGGGGGGTATTGCAATTTTTTGCCATTTTGAGGCGAAATTGTTCCTTTGGGGGGGTATTGCAATTTTTTGCCATTTTGAGGTGAAATTGTTCCTTTGGGGGGGTATTGCAACTTTTGGCCATTTTGAAGCGAAATTGTTCCTTTGGGGGGTATTGCAACTTTTCAGCATTTTAAAGCGAAATTGTTCCTTTGGGGGGGTATTGCAACTTTTGGCCATTTTGAAGCGAAATTGTTCCTTTGGGGGGGTATTGCAATTTTTTGCCATTTTGAGGCGAAATTGTTCCTTTGGGGGGGCATTGCAACTTTTGGCCATATTGAAGCGAAATTGTTCCTTTGGGGGGTTTTTACAATTTTTGGCCATTTTGAGGCGAAATTGTTCCTTTCGGGGGGTATTGCAACTTTTCGGCATTTTGAGGCGAAATTGTTCCTTTGGGGGGGTATTGCAACTTTTGGCCATTTTGAAGCGAAATTGTTCCTTTGGGGGGGTATTGCAACTTTTCGGCATTTTGAGGCGAAATTGTTCCTTTGGGGGGGTATTGCAACTTTTGGCCATTTTGAAGCGGAATTGTTCCTTTCGGGGGGTATTGCAACTTTTCGGCATTTTGAGGCGAAATTGTTCCTTTGGGGGGGTATTGCAATTTTTTGCCATTTTGAGGCGAAATTGTTCCTTTGGGGGGGTATTGCAACTTTTGGCCATTTTGAAGCGAAATTGTTCCTTTGGGGCGTATTACAATTTTTTGCCATTTTGAGGCGAAATTGTTCCTTTGGGGGGGTATTGCAACTTTTGGCCATTTTGAAGCTAAATTGTTCCTTTCGGGGGGTATTGCAACTTTTCGGCATTTTGAGGCAAAATTGTTCCTTTAGGGGGGTATTGCAACTTTTGGCCATATTGAAGCAAAATTGTTCCTTTGGGGGGTATTGCAATTTTTAACCATTTTGAGGCGAAATTGTTCCTTTGGGGGGTATTGCAACTTTTGGCCATTTTGAAGCGAAATTGTTCCTTTCGGGGGGTATTGCAACTTTTCAGCATTTTGAGGCGAAATTGTTCCTTTGGGGGGGTATTGCAATTTTTTGCCATTTTGAGGCGAAATTGTTCCTTTGTGGGGTATTGCAATTTTTTTTCCATTTTGAGGCGAAATTGTTCCTTTGGGGGGGTATTGCAACTTTTGGCCATTTTGAAGCGAAATTGTTCCTTTCGGGGGGTATTGCAACTTTTTGGCATTTTGAAGCGAAATTGTTCCTTTGGGGGGGTATTGCAATTTTTTACCATTTTGAGGCGAAATTGTTCCTTTGGGGGGGTATTGCAACTTTTCGGCATTTTGAGGCGAAATTGTTCCTTTGGGGGGGTATTGCAATTTTTTGCCATTTTGAGGTGAAATTGTTCCTTTGGGGGGGATGGCAACTTTTGGCCATTTTGAAGCGAAATTGTTCCTTTGGGGGGTATTGCATTTTTTTGCCATTTTGAGGTGAAATTGTTCCTTTGGGGGGGTATTGCAACTTTTGGCCTTTTTGAGGCGAATTTGTTCCTTTGGGGGGGGTATTGCAACTTTTCGGCATTTTGAGGCGAAATTGTTCCTTTGGGGGGGTATTGCAATTTTTTGCCATTTTGAGGCGAAATTGTTCCTTGGGGGGGTATTGCAACTTTTGGCCATTTTGAAGCGAAATTGTTCCTTTCGGGGGGTATTGCAACTTTTCGGCATTTTGAGGCGAAATTGTTCCTTTGGGGGGTATTGCAATTTTTTGCCATTTTGAGGCGAAATTGTTCCTTTGGGGGGGTATTGCAACTTGTGGCCATTTTGAAGCGAAATTGTTCCTTTGGGGGGGTAGTGCAATTTTTTGCCATTTTGAGGCGAAATTGTTCCTTTGGGGGGGTATTGCAACTTTTGGCCATTTTGAAGCGAAATTGTTCCTTTCGGGGGGCATTGCAACTTTTCGGCATTTTGAGGCGAAATTGTTCCTTTGGTGGGGTATTGCAATTTTTTGCCATTTTAAGGTGAAATTGTTCCTTTGGGGGGGTATTGCAACTTTTGGCCATTTTGAAGCGAAATTGTTCCTTTGGGGGATATTGCATTTTTTTGCCATTTTGAGGCGAAATTGTTCCTTTGGGGGGGTATTGCCATTTTTTGCCATTTTGAGGCGAAATTGTTCCTTTGGGAGGGTATTGCAACTTTTGGCCATTTTGAAGCGAAATTGTTCCTTTGGGGGGGTATTGCAATTTTTAACCATTTTGAGGCGAAATTGTTCCTTTGGGGGGGTATTGCAACTTTTGGCCATTTTGAAGTGAAATTGTTACTTTCGGGGGGTATTGCAACTTTTCAGCATTTTGAAGTGAAATTGTTCCTTTGGGGGGGTATTGCCATTTTTTGCCATTTTGAGGCGAAATTGTTCCTTTGGGGGGGTATTGCAACTTTTGGCCATTTTGAAGCGAAATTGTTCCTTTGGGGGGTATTGCAATTTTTTGCCATTTTGAGGTGAAATTGTTCCTTTGGGGGGGTATTGCAACTTTTGGCCATATTGAAGCGAAATTGTTCCTTTGGGGGGTTTTTACAATTTTTGGCCATTTTGAGGCGAAATTGTTCCTTTCGGGGGGTATTGCAACTTTTCGGCATTTTGAGGCGAAATTGTTCCTTTGGGGGGGTATTGCAATTTTTTGCTATTTTGAGGCGAAATTGTTCCTTTGGGGGAGTATTGCAACTTTTGGCCATTTTGAAGCGAAATTGTTCCTTTGGGGGGGTATTGCAACTTTTCGGCATTTTGAGGCGAATTTGTTCCTTTGGGGAGGTATTGCAATTTTTTGCCATTTTGAGGCGAAATTGTTCCTTTGGGGGGGTATTGCAACTTTTGGCCATTTTGAAGCGAAATTGTTCCTTTCGGGGGGTATTGCAACTTTTCGGCATTTTGAGGCGAAATTGTTCCTTTGGGGGGGTATTGCAACTTTTGGCCATTTTGAAGCGAAATTGTTCCTTTGGGGGGGTATTGCAATTTTTTTTCCATTTTAAGGCGAAATTGTTCCTTTGGGGGGGGTATTGCAATTTTTGGCCATTTTGAAGCGAAATTGTTCCTTTCGGGGGGTATTGCAACTTTTGGCCATTTTGAAGCGAAATTGTTCCTTTGGGGGGGTATTGCAATTTTTTTTTCATTTTGAGGCGAAATTGTTCCTTTGGGGGGGTATTGCAAATTTTGGCCATTTTGAAGCGAAATTGTTCCTTTGGGGGGGTATTGCAATTTTTTGCCATTTTGAGGCGAAATTGTTCCTTTGGGGGGGTATTGCAATTTTTTGCCATTTTGAGGTGAAATTGTTCCTTTGGGGGGGTATTGCAACTTTTGGCCATTTTGAAGCGAAATTGTTCCTTTGGGGGGTATTGCATTTTTTTGCCATTTTGAGGCGAAATTGTTCCTTTGGGGGGGTATTGCAAATTTTGGCCATTTTGAAGCGAAATTGTTCCTTTGGGGGTATTGCAATTTTTCGGCATTTTGAAGCGAAATTGTTCCTTTGGGGGGGTATTGCAACTTTTCGGCATTTTGAGGCGAAATTGTTCCTTTGGGGGGGTATTGCAATTTTTTGCCATTTTGAGGCGAAATTGTTCCTTTTGGGGGGGTATTGCAACTTTTGGCCATTTTGAATCGAAATTGTTCCTTTGGGGGGGTATTGCAATTTTTTTTCCATTTTGAGGCGAAATTGTTCCTTTGGGGTGGTATTGCAACTTTTGGCCATTTTGAAGCGAAATTGTTCCTTTCGGGGGGTATTGCAACTTTTCGGCATTTTGAAGCGAAATTGTTCCTTTGGGGGTATTGCAATTTTTTGCCATTTTGAGGCGAAATTGTTCCTTTGGGGGGGGTATTGCAAATTTTGGCCATTTTGAAGCGAAATTGTTCCTTTGGGGGGGTATTGCAATTTTTTGCCATTTTGAGGTGAAATTGTTCCTTTGGGGGGGTATTGCAATTTTTTGCCATTTTGAGGTGAAATTGTTCCTTTGGGAGGGTATTGCAACTTTTGGCCATTTTGAAGCGAAATTGTTCCTTTGGGGGTATTGCATTTTTTTGCCATTTTGAGGCGAAATTGTTCCTTTGGGGGGGTATTGCAAATTTTGGCCATTTTGAAGCGAAATTGTTCCTTTGGGGGGTATTGCAATTTTTCGGCATTTTGAGGCGAAATTGTTCCTTTGGGGGGGTATTGCAATTTTTTGCCATTTTGAGGTGAAATTGTTCCTTTGGGGGGGTATTGCAACTTTTGGCCATTTTGAAGCGAAATTGTTCCTTTGGGGGGTATTGCAATTTTTTGCCATTTTGAGGCGAAATTGTTCCTTTGGGGGGGTATTGCAATTTTTTGCCATTTTGAGGCGAATTTGTTCCTTTGGGGGGGTATTGCAACTTTTGGCCATTTTGAAGCGAAATTGTTCCTTTGGGGGGGTATTGCAATTTTTAACCATTTTGAGGCGAAATTGTTCCTTTGGGGGGGTATTGCAACTTTTGGCCATTTTGAAGTGAAATTGTTCCTTTCGGGGGGTATTGCAACTTTTCAGCATTTTGAAGCGAAATTGTTCCTTTGGGGGGGTATTGCAATTTTTTTTCATTTTGAGGCGAAATTGTTCCTTTGGGGGGGTATTGCAAATTTTGGCCATTTTGAAGCGAAATTGTTCCTTTGGGGGGGTATTGCAATTTTTTGCCATTTTGAGGCGAAATTGTTCCTTTGGGGGGGTATTGCAATTTTTTGCCATTTTGAGGTGAAATTGTTCCTTTGGGGGGGTATTGCAACTTTTGGCCATTTTGAAGCGAAATTGTTCCTTTGGGGGGTATTGCATTTTTTTGCCATTTTGAGGCGAAATTGTTCCTTTGGGGGGGTATTGCAAATTTTGGCCATTTTGAAGCGAAATTGTTCCTTTGGGGGTATTGCAATTTTTCGGCATTTTGAAGCGAAATTGTTCCTTTGGGGGGGTATTGCAACTTTTCGGCATTTTGAGGCGAAATTGTTCCTTTGGGGGGGTATTGCAATTTTTTGCCATTTTGAGGCGAAATTGTTCCTTTTGGGGGGGTATTGCAACTTTTGGCCATTTTGAATCGAAATTGTTCCTTTGGGGGGGTATTGCAATTTTTTTTCCATTTTGAGGCGAAATTGTTCCTTTGGGGTGGTATTGCAACTTTTGGCCATTTTGAAGCGAAATTGTTCCTTTCGGGGGGTATTGCAACTTTTCGGCATTTTGAAGCGAAATTGTTCCTTTGGGGGTATTGCAATTTTTTGCCATTTTGAGGCGAAATTGTTCCTTTGGGGGGGGCATTGCAAATTTTGGCCATTTTGAAGCGAAATTGTTCCTTTGGGGGGGTATTGCAATTTTTTGCCATTTTGAGGTGAAATTGTTCCTTTGGGGGGGTATTGCAATTTTTTGCCATTTTGAGGTGAAATTGTTCCTTTGGGGGGGTATTGCAACTTTTGGCCATTTTGAAGCGAAATTGTTCCTTTGGGGGTATTGCATTTTTTTGCCATTTTGAGGCGAAATTGTTCCTTTGGGGGGGTATTGCAAATTTTGGCCATTTTGAAGCGAAATTGTTCCTTTGGGGGGTATTGCAATTTTTCGGCATTTTGAGGCGAAATTGTTCCTTTGGGGGGGTATTGCAATTTTTTGCCATTTTGAGGTGAAATTGTTCCTTTGGGGGGGTATTGCAACTTTTGGCCATTTTGAAGCGAAATTGTTCCTTTGGGGGGTATTGCAATTTTTTGCCATTTTGAGGCGAAATTGTTCCTTTGGGGGGGTATTGCAATTTTTTGCCATTTTGAGGCGAATTTGTTCCTTTGGGGGGGTATTGCAACTTTTGGCCATTTTGAAGCGAAATTGTTCCTTTGGGGGGGTATTGCAATTTTTAACCATTTTGAGGCGAAATTGTTCCTTTGGGGGGGTATTGCAACTTTTGGCCATTTTGAAGTGAAATTGTTCCTTTCGGGGGGTATTGCAACTTTTCAGCATTTTGAAGCGAAATTGTTCCTTTGGGGGGGTATTGCAATTTTTTGCCATTTTGAGGCGAAATTGTTCCTTTGGGGGGGTATTGCAACTTTTGGCCATATTGAAGCGAAATTGTTCCTTTGGGGGGTTTTTACAATTTTTGGCCATTTTGAGGCGAAATTGTTCCTTTCGGGGGGTATTGCAACTTTTCGGGATTTTGAGGCGAAATTGTTCCTTTGGGGGGGTATTGCAACTTTTGGCCATTTTGAAGCGAAATTGTTCCTTTGGGGGGTATTGCAATTTTTTGCCATTTTGAGGCGAAATTGTTCCTTTGGGGGGGTATTGCAACTTTTGGCCATTTTGAAGCGAAATTGTTCCTTTGGGGGGGTATTGCAACTTTTCGGCATTTTGAGGCGAAATTGTTCCTTTGGGGGGGTATTGCAATTTTTTGTTATTTTGAGGCGAAATTGTTCCTTTGGGGGGGTATTGCAACTTTTGGCCATTTTGAAGCGAAATTGTTCCTTTCGGGGGGTATTGCAACTTTTCGGCATTTTGAGGCGAAATTGTTCCTTTGGGGGGGTATTACAACTTTTGGCCATTTTGAAGCGAAATTGTTCCTTTGGGGGGGTATTGCAACTTTTGGCCATTTTGAAGCGAAATTGTTCCTTTGGGGGGGTATTGCAATTTTTTGCCATTTTGAGGCGAAATTGTTCCTTTGGGGGGGTATTGCAACTTTTGGCCATTTTGAAGCGAAATTGTTCCTTTCGGGGGGTATTGCAACTTTTTGGCATTTTGAGGCGAAATTGTTCCTTTGGGGGGGGGTATTGCAACTTTTGGCCATATTGAAGCAAAATTGTTCCTTTGGGGGGGTATTGCAATTTTTAACCATTTTGATGCGAAATTGTTCCTTTGGGGGGGTATTGCAACTTTTGGCCATTTTGAAGCGAAATTGTTCCTTTCAGAAGGTATTGCAACTTTTCAGCATTTTGAGGCGAAATTGTTCCTTTGGGGGGGTATTGCAATTTTTTGCCATTTTGAGGCGAAATTGTTCCTTTGGGGGGGTATTGCAACTTTTCGGCATTTTGAGGCGAAATTGTTCCTTTGGGGGGGTATTGCAATTTTTTGCCATTTTGAGGCGAAATTGTTCCTTGGGGGGGTATTGCAACTTTTGGCCATTTTGAAGCGAAATTGTTCCTTTCGGGGGGTATTGCAACTTTTCGGCATTTTGAGGCGAAATTGTTCCTTTGGGGGGGTATTGCAATTTTTTGCCATTTTGAGGCGAAATTGTTCCTTTGGGGGGTATTGCAACTTTTGGCCATTTTGAAGCGAAATTGTTCCTTTGGGGGGGTAGTGCAATTTTTTGCCATTTTGAGGCGAAATTGTTCCTTTGGGGGGGTATTGCAACTTTTCGGCATTTTGAGGCGAATTTGTTCCTTTGGTGGGGTATTGCAATTTTTTGCCATTTTAAGGTGAAATTGTTCCTTTGGGGGGGTATTGCAACTTTTGGCCATTTTGAAGCGAAATTGTTCCTTTGCGTGATATTGCATTTTTTTGCCATTTTGAGGCGAAATTGTTCCTTTGGGGGGGTATTGCAACTTTTGGCCATTTTGAAGCGAAATTGTTCCTTTGGGGGGGTATTGCAATTTTTTGCCATTTTGAGGCGAAATTGTTCCTTTGGGGGGGTATTGCAACTTTTGGCCTTTTTGAGGCGAAATTGTTCCTTTGGGGGAGTATTGCAACTTTTCGGCATTTTGAGGCGAAATTGTTCCTTTGGGGGGGTATTGCAATTTTTTGCCATTTTGAGGCGAAATTGTTCCTTTGGGAGGGTATTGCAACTTTTGGCCATTTTGAAGCGAAATTGTTCCTTTGGGGGGGTATTGCAATTTTTAACCATTTTGAGGCGAAATTGTTCCTTTGGGGGGGTATTGCAACTTTTGGCCATTTTGAAGTGAAATTGTTACTTTCGGGGGGTATTGCAACTTTTCAGCATTTTGAAGTGAAATTGTTCCTTTGGGGGGTATTGCCATTTTTTGCCATTTTGAGGCGAAATTGTTCCTTTGGGGGGGTATTACAACTTTTGGCCATTTTGAAGCGAAATTGTTCCTTTGGGGGGGTATTGCAATTTTTTGCCATTTTGAGGTGAAATTGTTCCTTTGGGGGGGTATTGCAACTTTTGGCCTTATTGAGGCGAAATTGTTCCTTTGGGGGGGGTATTGCAACTTTTCGGCATTTTGAGGCGAAATTGTTCCTTTGGGGGGGTATTGCAATTTTTTGCTATTTTGAGGCGAAATTGTTCCTTTGGGGGAGTATTGCAACTTTTGGCCATTTTGAAGCGAAATTGTTCCTTTCGGGGGGTATTGCAACTTTTCGGCATTTTGAGGCGAAATTGTTCCTTTGGGGGGGTATTGCAACTTTTGGCCATTTTGAAGCGAAATTGTTCCTTTGGGGGGTATTGCAATTTTTTTTCCATTTTAAGGCGAAATTGTTCCTTTGGGGGGGGTATTGCAACTTTTGGCCATTTTGAAGCGAAATTGTTCCTTTCGGGGGGTATTGCAACTTTTGGCCATTTTGAAGCGAAATTGTTCCTTTGGGGGGGTATTGCAATTTTTTTTTTCATTTTGAGGCGAAATTGTTCCTTTGGGGGGGTATTGCAAATTTTGGCCATTTTGAAGCGAAATTGTTCCTTTGGGGGGGTATTGCAATTTTTTGCCATTTTGAGGCGAAATTGTTCCTTTGGGGGGGTATTGCAATTTTTTGCCATTTTGAGGTGAAATTGTTCCTTTGGGGGGGTATTGCAACTTTTGGCCATTTTGAAGCGAAATTGTTCCTTTGGGGGGTATTGCAACTTTTCAGCATTTTAAAGCGAAATTGTTCCTTTGGGGGGGTATTGCAACTTTTGGCCATTTTGAAGCGAAATTGTTCCTTTGGGGGGGTATTGCAATTTTTTGCCATTTTGAGGCGAAATTGTTCCTTTGGGGGGGCATTGCAACTTTTGGCCATATTGAAGCGAAATTGTTCCTTTGGGGGGTTTTTACAATTTTTGGCCATTTTGAGGCGAAATTGTTCCTTTCGGGGGGTATTGCAACTTTTCGGCATTTTGAGGCGAAATTGTTCCTTTGGGGGGGTATTGCAACTTTTGGCCATTTTGAAGCGAAATTGTTACTTTGGGGGGGTATTGCAACTTTTCGGCATTTTGAGGCGAAATTGTTCCTTTGGGGGGGTATTGCAACTTTTGGCCATTTTGAAGCGGAATTGTTCCTTTCGGGGGGTATTGCAACTTTTCGGCATTTTGAGGCGAAATTGTTCCTTTGGGGGGGTATTGCAATTTTTTGCCATTTTGAGGCGAAATTGTTCCTTTGGGGGGGTATTGCAACTTTTGGCCATTTTGAAGCGAAATTGTTCCTTTGGGGCGTATTACAATTTTTTGCCATTTTGAGGCGAAATTGTTCCTTTGGGGGGGTATTGCAACTTTTGGCCATTTTGAAGCTAAATTGTTCCTTTCGGGGGGTATTGCAACTTTTCGGCATTTTGAGGCAAAATTGTTCCTTTAGGGGGGTATTGCAACTTTTGGCCATATTGAAGCAAAATTGTTCCTTTGGGGGGTATTGCAATTTTTAACCATTTTGAGGCGAAATTGTTCCTTTGGGGGGTATTGCAACTTTTGGCCATTTTGAAGCGAAATTGTTCCTTTCGGGGGGTATTGCAACTTTTCAGCATTTTGAGGCGAAATTGTTCCTTTGGGGGGGTATTGCAATTTTTTGCCATTTTGAGGCGAAATTGTTCCTTTGTGGGGTATTGCAATTTTTTTTCCATTTTGAGGCGAAATTGTTCCTTTGGGGGGGTATTGCAACTTTTGGCCATTTTGAAGCGAAATTGTTCCTTTCGGGGGGTATTGCAACTTTTTGGCATTTTGAAGCGAAATTGTTCCTTTAGGGGGTATTGCATTTTTTTGCCATTTTGAGGCGAAATTGTTTCTTTTGGGGGGTTTTGCAACTTTTGGCCATTTTGAACTGAAATTGTTCCTTTGGGGGGGTATTGCAATTTTTTTTTCATTTTGAGGCGAAATTGTTCATTTGGGGGGGGTATTGCAAATTTTGGCCATTTTGAAGCGAAATTGTTCCTTTGGGGGGGTATTGCAATTTTTTACCATTTTGAGGCGAAATTGTTCCTTTGGGGGGGTATTGCAACTTTTCGGCATTTTGAGGCGAAATTGTTCCTTTGGGGGGGTATTGCAATTTTTTGCCATTTTGAGGTGAAATTGTTCCTTTGGGGGGGATGGCAACTTTTGGCCATTTTGAAGCGAAATTGTTCCTTTGGGGGGTATTGCATTTTTTTGCCATTTTGAGGTGAAATTGTTCCTTTGGGGGGGTATTGCAACTTTTGGCCTTTTTGAGGCGAAATTGTTCCTTTGGGGGGGGTATTGCAACTTTTCGGCATTTTGAGGCGAAATTGTTCCTTTGGGGGGGTATTGCAATTTTTTGCCATTTTGAGGCGAAATTGTTCCTTGGGGGGGTATTGCAACTTTTGGCCATTTTGAAGCGAAATTGTTCCTTTCGGGGGGTATTGCAACTTTTCGGCATTTTGAGGCGAAATTGTTCCTTTGGGGGGTATTGCAATTTTTTGCCATTTTGAGGCGAAATTGTTCCTTTGGGGGGGTATTGCAACTTGTGGCCATTTTGAAGCGAAATTGTTCCTTTGGGGGGGTAGTGCAATTTTTTGCCATTTTGAGGCGAAATTGTTCCTTTGGGGGGGTATTGCAACTTTTGGCCATTTTGAAGCGAAATTGTTCCTTTCGGGGGGCATTGCAACTTTTCGGCATTTTGAGGCGAAATTGTTCCTTTGGTGGGGTATTGCAATTTTTTGCCATTTTAAGGTGAAATTGTTCCTTTGGGGGGGTATTGCAACTTTTGGCCATTTTGAAGCGAAATTGTTCCTTTGGGGGATATTGCATTTTTTTGCCATTTTGAGGCGAAATTGTTCCTTTGGGGGGGTATTGCCATTTTTTGCCATTTTGAGGCGAAATTGTTCCTTTGGGAGGGTATTGCAACTTTTGGCCATTTTGAAGCGAAATTGTTCCTTTGGGGGGGTATTGCAATTTTTAACCATTTTGAGGCGAAATTGTTCCTTTGGGGGGGTATTGCAACTTTTGGCCATTTTGAAGTGAAATTGTTACTTTCGGGGGGTATTGCAACTTTTCAGCATTTTGAAGTGAAATTGTTCCTTTGGGGGGGTATTGCCATTTTTTGCCATTTTGAGGCGAAATTGTTCCTTTGGGGGGGTATTGCAACTTTTGGCCATTTTGAAGCGAAATTGTTCCTTTGGGGGGTATTGCAATTTTTTGCCATTTTGAGGTGAAATTGTTCCTTTGGGGGGGTATTGCAACTTTTGGCCATATTGAAGCGAAATTGTTCCTTTGGGGGGTTTTTACAATTTTTGGCCATTTTGAGGCGAAATTGTTCCTTTCGGGGGGTATTGCAACTTTTCGGCATTTTGAGGCGAAATTGTTCCTTTGGGGGGGTATTGCAATTTTTTGCTATTTTGAGGCGAAATTGTTCCTTTGGGGGAGTATTGCAACTTTTGGCCATTTTGAAGCGAAATTGTTCCTTTGGGGGGGTATTGCAACTTTTCGGCATTTTGAGGCGAATTTGTTCCTTTGGGGAGGTATTGCAATTTTTTGCCATTTTGAGGCGAAATTGTTCCTTTGGGGGGGTATTGCAACTTTTGGCCATTTTGAAGCGAAATTGTTCCTTTCGGGGGGTATTGCAACTTTTCGGCATTTTGAGGCGAAATTGTTCCTTTGGGGGGGTATTGCAACTTTTGGCCATTTTGAAGCGAAATTGTTCCTTTGGGGGGGTATTGCAATTTTTTTTCCATTTTAAGGCGAAATTGTTCCTTTGGGGGGGGTATTGCAATTTTTGGCCATTTTGAAGCGAAATTGTTCCTTTCGGGGGGTATTGCAACTTTTGGCCATTTTGAAGCGAAATTGTTCCTTTGGGGGGGTATTGCAATTTTTTTTTCATTTTGAGGCGAAATTGTTCCTTTGGGGGGGTATTGCAAATTTTGGCCATTTTGAAGCGAAATTGTTCCTTTGGGGGGGTATTGCAATTTTTTGCCATTTTGAGGCGAAATTGTTCCTTTGGGGGGGTATTGCAATTTTTTGCCATTTTGAGGTGAAATTGTTCCTTTGGGGGGGTATTGCAACTTTTGGCCATTTTGAAGCGAAATTGTTCCTTTGGGGGGTATTGCATTTTTTTGCCATTTTGAGGCGAAATTGTTCCTTTGGGGGGGTATTGCAAATTTTGGCCATTTTGAAGCGAAATTGTTCCTTTGGGGGTATTGCAATTTTTCGGCATTTTGAAGCGAAATTGTTCCTTTGGGGGGGTATTGCAACTTTTCGGCATTTTGAGGCGAAATTGTTCCTTTGGGGGGGTATTGCAATTTTTTGCCATTTTGAGGCGAAATTGTTCCTTTTGGGGGGGTATTGCAACTTTTGGCCATTTTGAATCGAAATTGTTCCTTTGGGGGGGTATTGCAATTTTTTTTCCATTTTGAGGCGAAATTGTTCCTTTGGGGTGGTATTGCAACTTTTGGCCATTTTGAAGCGAAATTGTTCCTTTCGGGGGGTATTGCAACTTTTCGGCATTTTGAAGCGAAATTGTTCCTTTGGGGGTATTGCAATTTTTTGCCATTTTGAGGCGAAATTGTTCCTTTGGGGGGGGTATTGCAAATTTTGGCCATTTTGAAGCGAAATTGTTCCTTTGGGGGGGTATTGCAATTTTTTGCCATTTTGAGGTGAAATTGTTCCTTTGGGGGGGTATTGCAATTTTTTGCCATTTTGAGGTGAAATTGTTCCTTTGGGAGGGTATTGCAACTTTTGGCCATTTTGAAGCGAAATTGTTCCTTTGGGGGTATTGCATTTTTTTGCCATTTTGAGGCGAAATTGTTCCTTTGGGGGGGTATTGCAAATTTTGGCCATTTTGAAGCGAAATTGTTCCTTTGGGGGGTATTGCAATTTTTCGGCATTTTGAGGCGAAATTGTTCCTTTGGGGGGGTATTGCAATTTTTTGCCATTTTGAGGTGAAATTGTTCCTTTGGGGGGGTATTGCAACTTTTGGCCATTTTGAAGCGAAATTGTTCCTTTGGGGGGTATTGCAATTTTTTGCCATTTTGAGGCGAAATTGTTCCTTTGGGGGGGTATTGCAATTTTTTGCCATTTTGAGGCGAATTTGTTCCTTTGGGGGGGTATTGCAACTTTTGGCCATTTTGAAGCGAAATTGTTCCTTTGGGGGGGTATTGCAATTTTTAACCATTTTGAGGCGAAATTGTTCCTTTGGGGGGGTATTGCAACTTTTGGCCATTTTGAAGTGAAATTGTTCCTTTCGGGGGGTATTGCAACTTTTCAGCATTTTGAAGCGAAATTGTTCCTTTGGGGGGGTATTGCAATTTTTTTTCATTTTGAGGCGAAATTGTTCCTTTGGGGGGGTATTGCAAATTTTGGCCATTTTGAAGCGAAATTGTTCCTTTGGGGGGGTATTGCAATTTTTTGCCATTTTGAGGCGAAATTGTTCCTTTGGGGGGGTATTGCAATTTTTTGCCATTTTGAGGTGAAATTGTTCCTTTGGGGGGGTATTGCAACTTTTGGCCATTTTGAAGCGAAATTGTTCCTTTGGGGGGTATTGCATTTTTTTGCCATTTTGAGGCGAAATTGTTCCTTTGGGGGGGTATTGCAAATTTTGGCCATTTTGAAGCGAAATTGTTCCTTTGGGGGTATTGCAATTTTTCGGCATTTTGAAGCGAAATTGTTCCTTTGGGGGGGTATTGCAACTTTTCGGCATTTTGAGGCGAAATTGTTCCTTTGGGGGGGTATTGCAATTTTTTGCCATTTTGAGGCGAAATTGTTCCTTTTGGGGGGGTATTGCAACTTTTGGCCATTTTGAATCGAAATTGTTCCTTTGGGGGGGTATTGCAATTTTTTTTCCATTTTGAGGCGAAATTGTTCCTTTGGGGTGGTATTGCAACTTTTGGCCATTTTGAAGCGAAATTGTTCCTTTCGGGGGGTATTGCAACTTTTCGGCATTTTGAAGCGAAATTGTTCCTTTGGGGGTATTGCAATTTTTTGCCATTTTGAGGCGAAATTGTTCCTTTGGGGGGGGCATTGCAAATTTTGGCCATTTTGAAGCGAAATTGTTCCTTTGGGGGGGTATTGCAATTTTTTGCCATTTTGAGGTGAAATTGTTCCTTTGGGGGGGTATTGCAATTTTTTGCCATTTTGAGGTGAAATTGTTCCTTTGGGGGGGTATTGCAACTTTTGGCCATTTTGAAGCGAAATTGTTCCTTTGGGGGTATTGCATTTTTTTGCCATTTTGAGGCGAAATTGTTCCTTTGGGGGGGTATTGCAAATTTTGGCCATTTTGAAGCGAAATTGTTCCTTTGGGGGGTATTGCAATTTTTCGGCATTTTGAGGCGAAATTGTTCCTTTGGGGGGGTATTGCAATTTTTTGCCATTTTGAGGTGAAATTGTTCCTTTGGGGGGGTATTGCAACTTTTGGCCATTTTGAAGCGAAATTGTTCCTTTGGGGGGTATTGCAATTTTTTGCCATTTTGAGGCGAAATTGTTCCTTTGGGGGGGTATTGCAATTTTTTGCCATTTTGAGGCGAATTTGTTCCTTTGGGGGGGTATTGCAACTTTTGGCCATTTTGAAGCGAAATTGTTCCTTTGGGGGGGTATTGCAATTTTTAACCATTTTGAGGCGAAATTGTTCCTTTGGGGGGGTATTGCAACTTTTGGCCATTTTGAAGTGAAATTGTTCCTTTCGGGGGGTATTGCAACTTTTCAGCATTTTGAAGCGAAATTGTTCCTTTGGGGGGGTATTGCAATTTTTTGCCATTTTGAGGCGAAATTGTTCCTTTGGGGGGGTATTGCAACTTTTGGCCATATTGAAGCGAAATTGTTCCTTTGGGGGGTTTTTACAATTTTTGGCCATTTTGAGGCGAAATTGTTCCTTTCGGGGGGTATTGCAACTTTTCGGGATTTTGAGGCGAAATTGTTCCTTTGGGGGGGTATTGCAACTTTTGGCCATTTTGAAGCGAAATTGTTCCTTTGGGGGGTATTGCAATTTTTTGCCATTTTGAGGCGAAATTGTTCCTTTGGGGGGGTATTGCAACTTTTGGCCATTTTGAAGCGAAATTGTTCCTTTGGGGGGGTATTGCAACTTTTCGGCATTTTGAGGCGAAATTGTTCCTTTGGGGGGGTATTGCAATTTTTTGTTATTTTGAGGCGAAATTGTTCCTTTGGGGGGGTATTGCAACTTTTGGCCATTTTGAAGCGAAATTGTTCCTTTCGGGGGGTATTGCAACTTTTCGGCATTTTGAGGCGAAATTGTTCCTTTGGGGGGGTATTACAACTTTTGGCCATTTTGAAGCGAAATTGTTCCTTTGGGGGGGTATTGCAACTTTTGGCCATTTTGAAGCGAAATTGTTCCTTTGGGGGGGTATTGCAATTTTTTGCCATTTTGAGGCGAAATTGTTCCTTTGGGGGGGTATTGCAACTTTTGGCCATTTTGAAGCGAAATTGTTCCTTTCGGGGGGTATTGCAACTTTTTGGCATTTTGAGGCGAAATTGTTCCTTTGGGGGGGGGTATTGCAACTTTTGGCCATATTGAAGCAAAATTGTTCCTTTGGGGGGGTATTGCAATTTTTAACCATTTTGATGCGAAATTGTTCCTTTGGGGGGGTATTGCAACTTTTGGCCATTTTGAAGCGAAATTGTTCCTTTCAGAAGGTATTGCAACTTTTCAGCATTTTGAGGCGAAATTGTTCCTTTGGGGGGGTATTGCAATTTTTTGCCATTTTGAGGCGAAATTGTTCCTTTGGGGGGGTATTGCAACTTTTCGGCATTTTGAGGCGAAATTGTTCCTTTGGGGGGGTATTGCAATTTTTTGCCATTTTGAGGCGAAATTGTTCCTTGGGGGGGTATTGCAACTTTTGGCCATTTTGAAGCGAAATTGTTCCTTTCGGGGGGTATTGCAACTTTTCGGCATTTTGAGGCGAAATTGTTCCTTTGGGGGGGTATTGCAATTTTTTGCCATTTTGAGGCGAAATTGTTCCTTTGGGGGGTATTGCAACTTTTGGCCATTTTGAAGCGAAATTGTTCCTTTGGGGGGGTAGTGCAATTTTTTGCCATTTTGAGGCGAAATTGTTCCTTTGGGGGGGTATTGCAACTTTTCGGCATTTTGAGGCGAATTTGTTCCTTTGGTGGGGTATTGCAATTTTTTGCCATTTTAAGGTGAAATTGTTCCTTTGGGGGGGTATTGCAACTTTTGGCCATTTTGAAGCGAAATTGTTCCTTTGCGTGATATTGCATTTTTTTGCCATTTTGAGGCGAAATTGTTCCTTTGGGGGGGTATTGCAACTTTTGGCCATTTTGAAGCGAAATTGTTCCTTTGGGGGGGTATTGCAATTTTTTGCCATTTTGAGGCGAAATTGTTCCTTTGGGGGGGTATTGCAACTTTTGGCCTTTTTGAGGCGAAATTGTTCCTTTGGGGGAGTATTGCAACTTTTCGGCATTTTGAGGCGAAATTGTTCCTTTGGGGGGGTATTGCAATTTTTTGCCATTTTGAGGCGAAATTGTTCCTTTGGGAGGGTATTGCAACTTTTGGCCATTTTGAAGCGAAATTGTTCCTTTGGGGGGGTATTGCAATTTTTAACCATTTTGAGGCGAAATTGTTCCTTTGGGGGGGTATTGCAACTTTTGGCCATTTTGAAGTGAAATTGTTACTTTCGGGGGGTATTGCAACTTTTCAGCATTTTGAAGTGAAATTGTTCCTTTGGGGGGTATTGCCATTTTTTGCCATTTTGAGGCGAAATTGTTCCTTTGGGGGGGTATTACAACTTTTGGCCATTTTGAAGCGAAATTGTTCCTTTGGGGGGGTATTGCAATTTTTTGCCATTTTGAGGTGAAATTGTTCCTTTGGGGGGGTATTGCAACTTTTGGCCTTATTGAGGCGAAATTGTTCCTTTGGGGGGGGTATTGCAACTTTTCGGCATTTTGAGGCGAAATTGTTCCTTTGGGGGGGTATTGCAATTTTTTGCTATTTTGAGGCGAAATTGTTCCTTTGGGGGAGTATTGCAACTTTTGGCCATTTTGAAGCGAAATTGTTCCTTTCGGGGGGTATTGCAACTTTTCGGCATTTTGAGGCGAAATTGTTCCTTTGGGGGGGTATTGCAACTTTTGGCCATTTTGAAGCGAAATTGTTCCTTTGGGGGGTATTGCAATTTTTTTTCCATTTTAAGGCGAAATTGTTCCTTTGGGGGGGGTATTGCAACTTTTGGCCATTTTGAAGCGAAATTGTTCCTTTCGGGGGGTATTGCAACTTTTGGCCATTTTGAAGCGAAATTGTTCCTTTGGGGGGGTATTGCAATTTTTTTTTTCATTTTGAGGCGAAATTGTTCCTTTGGGGGGGTATTGCAAATTTTGGCCATTTTGAAGCGAAATTGTTCCTTTGGGGGGGTATTGCAATTTTTTGCCATTTTGAGGCGAAATTGTTCCTTTGGGGGGGTATTGCAATTTTTTGCCATTTTGAGGTGAAATTGTTCCTTTGGGGGGGTATTGCAACTTTTGGCCATTTTGAAGCGAAATTGTTCCTTTGGGGGGTATTGCAACTTTTCAGCATTTTAAAGCGAAATTGTTCCTTTGGGGGGGTATTGCAACTTTTGGCCATTTTGAAGCGAAATTGTTCCTTTGGGGGGGTATTGCAATTTTTTGCCATTTTGAGGCGAAATTGTTCCTTTGGGGGGGCATTGCAACTTTTGGCCATATTGAAGCGAAATTGTTCCTTTGGGGGGTTTTTACAATTTTTGGCCATTTTGAGGCGAAATTGTTCCTTTCGGGGGGTATTGCAACTTTTCGGCATTTTGAGGCGAAATTGTTCCTTTGGGGGGGTATTGCAACTTTTGGCCATTTTGAAGCGAAATTGTTACTTTGGGGGGGTATTGCAACTTTTCGGCATTTTGAGGCGAAATTGTTCCTTTGGGGGGGTATTGCAACTTTTGGCCATTTTGAAGCGGAATTGTTCCTTTCGGGGGGTATTGCAACTTTTCGGCATTTTGAGGCGAAATTGTTCCTTTGGGGGGGTATTGCAATTTTTTGCCATTTTGAGGCGAAATTGTTCCTTTGGGGGGGTATTGCAACTTTTGGCCATTTTGAAGCGAAATTGTTCCTTTGGGGCGTATTACAATTTTTTGCCATTTTGAGGCGAAATTGTTCCTTTGGGGGGGTATTGCAACTTTTGGCCATTTTGAAGCTAAATTGTTCCTTTCGGGGGGTATTGCAACTTTTCGGCATTTTGAGGCAAAATTGTTCCTTTAGGGGGGTATTGCAACTTTTGGCCATATTGAAGCAAAATTGTTCCTTTGGGGGGTATTGCAATTTTTAACCATTTTGAGGCGAAATTGTTCCTTTGGGGGGTATTGCAACTTTTGGCCATTTTGAAGCGAAATTGTTCCTTTCGGGGGGTATTGCAACTTTTCAGCATTTTGAGGCGAAATTGTTCCTTTGGGGGGGTATTGCAATTTTTTGCCATTTTGAGGCGAAATTGTTCCTTTGTGGGGTATTGCAATTTTTTTTCCATTTTGAGGCGAAATTGTTCCTTTGGGGGGGTATTGCAACTTTTCGGCATTTTGAGGCGAATTTGTTCCTTTGGGGGGGTATTGCAATTTTTTGTCATTTTGAGGCGAAATTGTTCCTTTGGGGGGGTATTGCAACTTTTGGCCATTTTGAAGCGAAATTGTTCCTTTCGGGGGGTATTGCAACTTTTCGGCATTTTGAGGCGAAATTGTTCCTTTGGGGGGGGTATTGCAACTTTTGGCCATTTTGAAGCGAAATTGTTCCTTTCGGGGGGTATTGCAACTTTTGGCCATTTTGAAGCGAAATTGTTCCTTTGGGGGGGTATTGCAATTTTTTTTTTCATTTTGAGGCGAAATTGTTCCTTTGGGGGGGTATTGCAAATTTTGGCCATTTTGAAGCGAAATTGTTCCTTTGGGGGGGTATTGCAATTTTTTGCCATTTTGAGGCGAAATTGTTCCTTTGGGGGGGTATTGCAATTTTTTGCCATTTTGAGGTGAAATTGTTCCTTTGGGGGGGTATTGCAACTTTTGGCCATTTTGAAGCGAAATTGTTCCTTTGGGGGGTATTGCAACTTTTCAGCATTTTAAAGCGAAATTGTTCCTTTGGGGGGGTATTGCAATTTTTTGCCATTTTGAGGTGAAATTGTTCCTTTGGGGGGGTATTGCAACTTTTGGCCATTTTGAAGCGAAATTGTTCCTTTGGGGGGGTATTGCAATTTTTTGCCATTTTGAGGCGAAATTGTTCCTTTGGGGGGGCATTGCAACTTTTGGCCATATTGAAGCGAAATTGTTCCTTTGGGGGGTTTTTACAATTTTTGGCCATTTTGAGGCGAAATTGTTCCTTTCGGGGGGTATTGCAACTTTTCGGCATTTTGAGGCGAAATTGTTCCTTTGGGGGGGTATTGCAACTTTTGGCCATTTTGAAGCGAAATTGTTCCTTTGGGGGGGTATTGCAACTTTTCGGCATTTTGAGGCGAAATTGTTCCTTTGGGGGGGTATTGCAACTTTTGGCCATTTTGAAGCGGAATTGTTCCTTTCGGGGGGTATTGCAACTTTTCGGCATTTTGAGGCGAAATTGTTCCTTTGGGGGGGTATTGCAATTTTTTGCCATTTTGAGGCGAAATTGTTCCTTTGGGGGGGTATTGCAACTTTTGGCCATTTTGAAGCGAAATTGTTCCTTTGGGGCGTATTACAATTTTTTGCCATTTTGAGGCGAAATTGTTCCTTTGGGGGGGTATTGCAACTTTTGGCCATTTTGAAGCTAAATTGTTCCTTTCGGGGGGTATTGCAACTTTTCGGCATTTTGAGGCAAAATTGTTCCTTTAGGGGGGTATTGCAACTTTTGGCCATATTGAAGCAAAATTGTTCCTTTGGGGGGTATTGCAATTTTTAACCATTTTGAGGCGAAATTGTTCCTTTGGGGGGTATTGCAACTTTTGGCCATTTTGAAGCGAAATTGTTCCTTTCGGGGGGTATTGCAACTTTTCAGCATTTTGAGGCGAAATTGTTCCTTTGGGGGGGTATTGCAATTTTTTGCCATTTTGAGGCGAAATTGTTCCTTTGTGGGGTATTGCAATTTTTTTTCCATTTTGAGGCGAAATTGTTCCTTTGGGGGGGTATTGCAACTTTTGGCCATTTTGAAGCGAAATTGTTCCTTTCGGGGGGTATTGCAACTTTTTGGCATTTTGAAGCGAAATTGTTCCTTTAGGGGGTATTGCATTTTTTTGCCATTTTGAGGCGAAATTGTTTCTTTTGGGGGGTTTTGCAACTTTTGGCCATTTTGAACTGAAATTGTTCCTTTGGGGGGGTATTGCAATTTTTTTTTCATTTTGAGGCGAAATTGTTCATTTGGGGGGGGTATTGCAAATTTTGGCCATTTTGAAGCGAAATTGTTCCTTTGGGGGGGTATTGCAATTTTTTACCATTTTGAGGCGAAATTGTTCCTTTGGGGGGGTATTGCAACTTTTCGGCATTTTGAGGCGAAATTGTTCCTTTGGGGGGTATTGCAATTTTTTGCCATTTTGAGGTGAAATTGTTCCTTTGGGGGGGATGGCAACTTTTGGCCATTTTGAAGCGAAATTGTTCCTTTGGGGGGTATTGCATTTTTTTGCCATTTTGAGGTGAAATTGTTCCTTTGGGGGGGTATTGCAACTTTTGGCCTTTTTGAGGCGAAATTGTTCCTTTGGGGGGGGGGTATTGCAACTTTTCGGCATTTTGAGGCGAAATTGTTCCTTTGGGGGGGTATTGCAATTTTTTGCCATTTTGAGGCGAAATTGTTCCTTGGGGGGGTATTGCAACTTTTGGCCATTTTGAAGCGAAATTGTTCCTTTCGGGGGGTATTGCAACTTTTCGGCATTTTGAGGCGAAATTGTTCCTTTGGGGGGTATTGCAATTTTTTGCCATTTTGAGGCGAAATTGTTCCTTTGGGGGGGTATTGCAACTTGTGGCCATTTTGAAGCGAAATTGTTCCTTTGGGGGGGTAGTGCAATTTTTTGCCATTTTGAGGCGAAATTGTTCCTTTGGGGGGGTATTGCAACTTTTGGCCATTTTGAAGCGAAATTGTTCCTTTCGGGGGGCATTGCAACTTTTCGGCATTTTGAGGCGAAATTGTTCCTTTGGGGGGGTATTGCAATTTTTTTTATATTTTGAGGCGAAATTGTTCATTTGGGGGGGGTATTGCAAATTTTGGCCATTTTGAAGCGAAATTGTTCCTTTGGGGGGGTATTGCAATTTTTTGCCATTTTGAGGCGAAATTGTTCCTTTGGGGGGGTATTGCAACTTTTCGGCATTTTGAGGCGAAATTGTTCCTTTGGTGGGGTATTGCAATTTTTTGCCATTTTAAGGTGAAATTGTTCCTTTGGGGGGGTATTGCAACTTTTGGCCATTTTGAAGCGAAATTGTTCCTTTGGGGGATATTGCATTTTTTTGCCATTTTGAGGCGAAATTGTTCCTTTGGGGGGGTATTGCCATTTTTTGCCATTTTGAGGCGAAATTGTTCCTTTGGGAGGGTATTGCAACTTTTGGCCATTTTGAAGCGAAATTGTTCCTTTGGGGGGGTATTGCAATTTTTAACCATTTTGAGGCGAAATTGTTCCTTTGGGGGGGTATTGCAACTTTTGGCCATTTTGAAGTGAAATTGTTACTTTCGGGGGGTATTGCAACTTTTCAGCATTTTGAAGTGAAATTGTTCCTTTGGGGGGGTATTGCCATTTTTTGCCATTTTGAGGCGAAATTGTTCCTTTGGGGGGGTATTGCAACTTTTGGCCATTTTGAAGCGAAATTGTTCCTTTGGGGGGTATTGCAATTTTTTGCCATTTTGAGGTGAAATTGTTCCTTTGGGGGGGTATTGCAACTTTTGGCCATATTGAAGCGAAATTGTTCCTTTGGGGGGTTTTTACAATTTTTGGCCATTTTGAGGCGAAATTGTTCCTTTCGGGGGGTATTGCAACTTTTCGGCATTTTGAGGCGAAATTGTTCCTTTGGGGGGGTATTGCAATTTTTTGCTATTTTGAGGCGAAATTGTTCCTTTGGGGGAGTATTGCAACTTTTGGCCATTTTGAAGCGAAATTGTTCCTTTGGGGGGGTATTGCAACTTTTCGGCATTTTGAGGCGAATTTGTTCCTTTGGGGAGGTATTGCAATTTTTTGCCATTTTGAGGCGAAATTGTTCCTTTGGGGGGGTATTGCAACTTTTGGCCATTTTGAAGCGAAATTGTTCCTTTCGGGGGGTATTGCAACTTTTCGGCATTTTGAGGCGAAATTGTTCCTTTGGGGGGGTATTGCAACTTTTGGCCATTTTGAAGCGAAATTGTTCCTTTGGGGGGGTATTGCAATTTTTTTTCCATTTTAAGGCGAAATTGTTCCTTTGGGGGGGTATTGCAATTTTTGGCCATTTTGAAGCGAAATTGTTCCTTTCGGGGGGTATTGCAACTTTTGGCCATTTTGAAGCGAAATTGTTCCTTTGGGGGGGTATTGCAATTTTTTTTTCATTTTGAGGCGAAATTGTTCCTTTGGAGGGGTATTGCAAATTTTGGCCATTTTGAAGCGAAATTGTTCCTTTGGGGGGGTATTGCAATTTTTTGCCATTTTGAGGCGAAATTGTTCCTTTGGGGGGGTATTGCAATTTTTTGCCATTTTGAGGTGAAATTGTTCCTTTGGGGGGGTATTGCAACTTTTGGCCATTTTGAAGCGAAATTGTTCCTTTGGGGGGTATTGCATTTTTTTGCCATTTTGAGGCGAAATTGTTCCTTTGGGTGGGTATTGCAAATTTTGGCCATTTTGAAGCGAAATTGTTCCTTTGGGGGTATTGCAATTTTTCGGCATTTTGAAGCGAAATTGTTCCTTTGGGGGGGTATTGCAACTTTTCGGCATTTTGAGGCGAAATTGTTCCTTTGGGGGGGTATTGCATTTTTTTGCCATTTTGAGGCGAAATTGTTCCTTTTGGGGGGGTATTGCAACTTTTGGCCATTTTGAATCGAAATTGTTCCTTTGGGGTGGTATTGCAATTTTTTTTCCATTTTGAGGCGAAATTGTTCCTTTGGGGTGGTATTGCAACTTTTGGCCATTTTGAAGCGAAATTGTTCCTTTCGGGGGGTATTGCAACTTTTCGGCATTTTGAAGCGAAATTGTTCCTTTGGGGGTATTGCAATTTTTTGCCATTTTGAGGCGAAATTGTTCCTTTGGGGGGGGTATTGCAAATTTTGGCCATTTTGAAGCGAAATTGTTCCTTTGGGGGGGTATTGCAATTTTTTGCCATTTTGAGGTGAAATTGTTCCTTTGGGGGGGTATTGCAATTTTTTGCCATTTTGAGGTGAAATTGTTCCTTTGGGAGGGTATTGCAACTTTTGGCCATTTTGAAGCAAAATTGTTCCTTTGGGGGTATTGCATTTTTTTGCCATTTTGAGGCGAAATTGTTCCTTTGGGGGGGTATTGCAAATTTTGGCCATTTTGAAGCGAAATTGTTCCTTTGGGGGGTATTGCAATTTTTCGGCATTTTGAGGCGAAATTGTTCCTTTGGGGGGGTATTGCAATTTTTTGCCATTTTGAGGTGAAATTGTTCCTTTGGGGGGGTATTGCAACTTTTGGCCATTTTGAAGCGAAATTGTTCCTTTGGGGGTATTGCAATTTTTTGCCATTTTGAGGCGAAATTGTTCCTTTGGGGGGGTATTGCAATTTTTTTCCATTTTGAGGCGAATTTGTTCCTTTGGGGGGGTATTGCAACTTTTGGCCATTTTGAAGCGAAATTGTTCCTTTGGGGGGGTATTGCAATTTTTAACCATTTTGAGGCGAAATTGTTCCTTTGGGGGGGTATTGCAACTTTTGGCCATTTTGAAGTGAAATTGTTCCTTTCGGGGGGTATTGCAACTTTTCAGCATTTTGAAGCGAAATTGTTCCTTTGGGGGGGTATTGCAATTTTTTTTCATTTTGAGGCGAAATTGTTCCTTTGGGGGGGTATTGCAAATTTTGGCCATTTTGAAGCGAAATTGTTCCTTTGGGGGGGTATTGCAATTTTTTGCCATTTTGAGGCGAAATTGTTCCTTTGGGGGGGTATTGCAATTTTTTGCCATTTTGAGGTGAAATTGTTCCTTTGGGGGGGTATTGCAACTTTTGGCCATTTTGAAGCGAAATTGTTCCTTTGGGGGGTATTGCATTTTTTTGCCATTTTGAGGCGAAATTGTTCCTTTGGGGGGGTATTGCAAATTTTGGCCATTTTGAAGCGAAATTGTTCCTTTGGGGGTATTGCAATTTTTCGGCATTTTGAAGCGAAATTGTTCCTTTGGGGGGTTTTTACAATTTTTGGCCATTTTGAGGCGAAATTGTTCCTTTCGGGGGGTATTGCAACTTTTCGGCATTTTGAGGCGAAATTGTTCCTTTGGGGGGGTATTGCAACTTTTGGCCATTTTGAAGCGAAATTGTTACTTTGGGGGGGTATTGCAACTTTTCGGCATTTTGAGGCGAAATTGTTCCTTTGGGGGGGTATTGCAACTTTTGGCCATTTTGAAGCGGAATTGTTCCTTTCGGGGGGTATTGCAACTTTTCGGCATTTTGAGGCGAAATTGTTCCTTTGGGGGGGTATTGCAATTTTTTGCCATTTTGAGGCGAAATTGTTCCTTTGGGGGGGTATTGCAACTTTTGGCCATTTTGAAGCGAAATTGTTCCTTTGGGGCGTATTACAATTTTTTGCCATTTTGAGGCGAAATTGTTCCTTTGGGGGGGTATTGCAACTTTTGGCCATTTTGAAGCTAAATTGTTCCTTTCGGGGGGTATTGCAACTTTTCGGCATTTTGAGGCAAAATTGTTCCTTTAGGGGGGTATTGCAACTTTTGGCCATATTGAAGCAAAATTGTTCCTTTGGGGGGTATTGCAATTTTTAACCATTTTGAGGCGAAATTGTTCCTTTGGGGGGTATTGCAACTTTTGGCCATTTTGAAGCGAAATTGTTCCTTTCGGGGGGTATTGCAACTTTTCAGCATTTTGAGGCGAAATTGTTCCTTTGGGGGGGTATTGCAATTTTTTGCCATTTTGAGGCGAAATTGTTCCTTTGTGGGGTATTGCAATTTTTTTTCCATTTTGAGGCGAAATTGTTCCTTTGGGGGGGTATTGCAACTTTTCGGCATTTTGAGGCGAATTTGTTCCTTTGGGGGGGTATTGCAATTTTTTGTCATTTTGAGGCGAAATTGTTCCTTTGGGGGGGTATTGCAACTTTTGGCCATTTTGAAGCGAAATTGTTCCTTTCGGGGGGTATTGCAACTTTTCGGCATTTTGAGGCGAAATTGTTCCTTTGGGGGGGGTATTGCAACTTTTGGCCATTTTGAAGCGAAATTGTTCCTTTCGGGGGGTATTGCAACTTTTGGCCATTTTGAAGCGAAATTGTTCCTTTGGGGGGGTATTGCAATTTTTTTTTTCATTTTGAGGCGAAATTGTTCCTTTGGGGGGGTATTGCAAATTTTGGCCATTTTGAAGCGAAATTGTTCCTTTGGGGGGGTATTGCAATTTTTTGCCATTTTGAGGCGAAATTGTTCCTTTGGGGGGGTATTGCAATTTTTTGCCATTTTGAGGTGAAATTGTTCCTTTGGGGGGGTATTGCAACTTTTGGCCATTTTGAAGCGAAATTGTTCCTTTGGGGGGTATTGCAACTTTTCAGCATTTTAAAGCGAAATTGTTCCTTTGGGGGGGTATTGCAATTTTTTGCCATTTTGAGGTGAAATTGTTCCTTTGGGGGGGTATTGCAACTTTTGGCCATTTTGAAGCGAAATTGTTCCTTTGGGGGGGTATTGCAATTTTTTGCCATTTTGAGGCGAAATTGTTCCTTTGGGGGGGCATTGCAACTTTTGGCCATATTGAAGCGAAATTGTTCCTTTGGGGGGTTTTTACAATTTTTGGCCATTTTGAGGCGAAATTGTTCCTTTCGGGGGGTATTGCAACTTTTCGGCATTTTGAGGCGAAATTGTTCCTTTGGGGGGGTATTGCAACTTTTGGCCATTTTGAAGCGAAATTGTTCCTTTGGGGGGGTATTGCAACTTTTCGGCATTTTGAGGCGAAATTGTTCCTTTGGGGGGGTATTGCAACTTTTGGCCATTTTGAAGCGGAATTGTTCCTTTCGGGGGGTATTGCAACTTTTCGGCATTTTGAGGCGAAATTGTTCCTTTGGGGGGGTATTGCAATTTTTTGCCATTTTGAGGCGAAATTGTTCCTTTGGGGGGGTATTGCAACTTTTGGCCATTTTGAAGCGAAATTGTTCCTTTGGGGCGTATTACAATTTTTTGCCATTTTGAGGCGAAATTGTTCCTTTGGGGGGGTATTGCAACTTTTGGCCATTTTGAAGCTAAATTGTTCCTTTCGGGGGGTATTGCAACTTTTCGGCATTTTGAGGCAAAATTGTTCCTTTAGGGGGGTATTGCAACTTTTGGCCATATTGAAGCAAAATTGTTCCTTTGGGGGGTATTGCAATTTTTAACCATTTTGAGGTGAAATTGTTCCTTTGGGGGGTATTGCAACTTTTGGCCATTTTGAAGCGAAATTGTTCCTTTCGGGGGGTATTGCAACTTTTCAGCATTTTGAGGCGAAATTGTTCCTTTGGGGGGGTATTGCAATTTTTTGCCATTTTGAGGCGAAATTGTTCCTTTGTGGGGTATTGCAATTTTTTTTCCATTTTGAGGCGAAATTGTTCCTTTGGGGGGGTATTGCAACTTTTGGCCATTTTGAAGCGAAATTGTTCCTTTCGGGGGGTATTGCAACTTTTTGGCATTTTGAAGCGAAATTGTTCCTTTAGGGGGTATTGCATTTTTTTGCCATTTTGAGGCGAAATTGTTTCTTTTGGGGGGTTTTGCAACTTTTGGCCATTTTGAACTGAAATTGTTCCTTTGGGGGGGTATTGCAATTTTTTTTTCATTTTGAGGCGAAATTGTTCATTTGGGGGGGGTATTGCAAATTTTGGCCATTTTGAAGCGAAATTGTTCCTTTGGGGGGGTATTGCAATTTTTTACCATTTTGAGGCGAAATTGTTCCTTTGGGGGGGTATTGCAACTTTTCGGCATTTTGAGGCGAAATTGTTCCTTTGGGGGGTATTGCAATTTTTTGCCATTTTGAGGTGAAATTGTTCCTTTGGGGGGGATGGCAACTTTTGGCCATTTTGAAGCGAAATTGTTCCTTTGGGGGGTATTGCATTTTTTTGCCATTTTGAGGTGAAATTGTTCCTTTGGGGGGGTATTGCAACTTTTGGCCTTTTTGAGGCGAAATTGTTCCTTTGGGGGGGGGGTATTGCAACTTTTCGGCATTTTGAGGCGAAATTGTTCCTTTGGGGGGGTATTGCAATTTTTTGCCATTTTGAGGCGAAATTGTTCCTTGGGGGGGTATTGCAACTTTTGGCCATTTTGAAGCGAAATTGTTCCTTTCGGGGGGTATTGCAACTTTTCGGCATTTTGAGGCGAAATTGTTCCTTTGGGGGGTATTGCAATTTTTTGCCATTTTGAGGCGAAATTGTTCCTTTGGGGGGGTATTGCAACTTGTGGCCATTTTGAAGCGAAATTGTTCCTTTGGGGGGGTAGTGCAATTTTTTGCCATTTTGAGGCGAAATTGTTCCTTTGGGGGGGTATTGCAACTTTTGGCCATTTTGAAGCGAAATTGTTCCTTTCGGGGGGCATTGCAACTTTTCGGCATTTTGAGGCGAAATTGTTCCTTTGGGGGGGTATTGCAATTTTTTTTATATTTTGAGGCGAAATTGTTCATTTGGGGGGGGTATTGCAAATTTTGGCCATTTTGAAGCGAAATTGTTCCTTTGGGGGGGTATTGCAATTTTTTGCCATTTTGAGGCGAAATTGTTCCTTTGGGGGGGTATTGCAACTTTTCGGCATTTTGAGGCGAAATTGTTCCTTTGGTGGGGTATTGCAATTTTTTGCCATTTTAAGGTGAAATTGTTCCTTTGGGGGGGTATTGCAACTTTTGGCCATTTTGAAGCGAAATTGTTCCTTTGGGGGATATTGGATTTTTTTGCCATTTTGAGGCGAAATTGTTCCTTTGGGGGGGTATTGCCATTTTTTGCCATTTTGAGGCGAAATTGTTCCTTTGGGAGGGTATTGCAACTTTTGGCCATTTTGAAGCGAAATTGTTCCTTTGGGGGGGTATTGCAATTTTTAACCATTTTGAGGCGAAATTGTTCCTTTGGGGGGGTATTGCAACTTTTGGCCATTTTGAAGTGAAATTGTTACTTTCGGGGGGTATTGCAACTTTTCAGCATTTTGAAGTGAAATTGTTCCTTTGGGGGGGTATTGCCATTTTTTGCCATTTTGAGGCGAAATTGTTCCTTTGGGGGGGTATTGCAACTTTTGGCCATTTTGAAGCGAAATTGTTCCTTTGGGGGGTATTGCAATTTTTTGCCATTTTGAGGTGAAATTGTTCCTTTGGGGGGGTATTGCAACTTTTGGCCATATTGAAGCGAAATTGTTCCTTTGGGGGGTTTTTACAATTTTTGGCCATTTTGAGGCGAAATTGTTCCTTTCGGGGGGTATTGCAACTTTTCGGCATTTTGAGGCGAAATTGTTCCTTTGGGGGGGTATTGCAATTTTTTGCTATTTTGAGGCGAAATTGTTCCTTTGGGGGAGTATTGCAACTTTTGGCCATTTTGAAGCGAAATTGTTCCTTTGGGGGGGTATTGCAACTTTTCGGCATTTTGAGGCGAATTTGTTCCTTTGGGGAGGTATTGCAATTTTTTGCCATTTTGAGGCGAAATTGTTCCTTTGGGGGGGTATTGCAACTTTTGGCCATTTTGAAGCGAAATTGTTCCTTTCGGGGGGTATTGCAACTTTTCGGCATTTTGAGGCGAAATTGTTCCTTTGGGGGGGTATTGCAACTTTTGGCCATTTTGAAGCGAAATTGTTCCTTTGGGGGGGTATTGCAATTTTTTTTCCATTTTAAGGCGAAATTGTTCCTTTGGGGGGGTATTGCAATTTTTGGCCATTTTGAAGCGAAATTGTTCCTTTCGGGGGGTATTGCAACTTTTGGCCATTTTGAAGCGAAATTGTTCCTTTGGGGGGGTATTGCAATTTTTTTTTCATTTTGAGGCGAAATTGTTCCTTTGGGGGGGTATTGCAAATTTTGGCCATTTTGAAGCGAAATTGTTCCTTTGGGGGGGTATTGCAATTTTTTGCCATTTTGAGGCGAAATTGTTCCTTTGGGGGGGTATTGCAATTTTTTGCCATTTTGAGGTGAAATTGTTCCTTTGGGGGGGTATTGCAACTTTTGGCCATTTTGAAGCGAAATTGTTCCTTTGGGGGGTATTGCATTTTTTTGCCATTTTGAGGCGAAATTGTTCCTTTGGGTGGGTATTGCAAATTTTGGCCATTTTGAAGCGAAATTGTTCCTTTGGGGGTATTGCAATTTTTCGGCATTTTGAAGCGAAATTGTTCCTTTGGGGGGGTATTGCAACTTTTCGGCATTTTGAGGCGAAATTGTTCCTTTGGGGGGGTATTGCATTTTTTTGCCATTTTGAGGCGAAATTGTTCCTTTTGGGGGGGTATTGCAACTTTTGGCCATTTTGAATCGAAATTGTTCCTTTGGGGTGGTATTGCAATTTTTTTTCCATTTTGAGGCGAAATTGTTCCTTTGGGGTGGTATTGCAACTTTTGGCCATTTTGAAGCGAAATTGTTCCTTTCGGGGGGTATTGCAACTTTTCGGCATTTTGAAGCGAAATTGTTCCTTTGGGGGTATTGCAATTTTTTGCCATTTTGAGGCGAAATTGTTCCTTTGGGGGGGGTATTGCAAATTTTGGCCATTTTGAAGCGAAATTGTTCCTTTGGGGGGGTATTGCAATTTTTTGCCATTTTGAGGTGAAATTGTTCCTTTGGGGGGGTATTGCAATTTTTTGCCATTTTGAGGTGAAATTGTTCCTTTGGGAGGGTATTGCAACTTTTGGCCATTTTGAAGCAAAATTGTTCCTTTGGGGGTATTGCATTTTTTTGCCATTTTGAGGCGAAATTGTTCCTTTGGGGGGGTATTGCAAATTTTGGCCATTTTGAAGCGAAATTGTTCCTTTGGGGGGTATTGCAATTTTTCGGCATTTTGAGGCGAAATTGTTCCTTTGGGGGGGTATTGCAATTTTTTGCCATTTTGAGGTGAAATTGTTCCTTTGGGGGGGTATTGCAACTTTTGGCCATTTTGAAGCGAAATTGTTCCTTTGGGGGTATTGCAATTTTTTGCCATTTTGAGGCGAAATTGTTCCTTTGGGGGGGTATTGCAATTTTTTTCCATTTTGAGGCGAATTTGTTCCTTTGGGGGGGTATTGCAACTTTTGGCCATTTTGAAGCGAAATTGTTCCTTTGGGGGGGTATTGCAATTTTTAACCATTTTGAGGCGAAATTGTTCCTTTGGGGGGGTATTGCAACTTTTGGCCATTTTGAAGTGAAATTGTTCCTTTCGGGGGGTATTGCAACTTTTCAGCATTTTGAAGCGAAATTGTTCCTTTGGGGGGGTATTGCAATTTTTTTTCATTTTGAGGCGAAATTGTTCCTTTGGGGGGGTATTGCAAATTTTGGCCATTTTGAAGCGAAATTGTTCCTTTGGGGGGGTATTGCAATTTTTTGCCATTTTGAGGCGAAATTGTTCCTTTGGGGGGGTATTGCAATTTTTTGCCATTTTGAGGTGAAATTGTTCCTTTGGGGGGGTATTGCAACTTTTGGCCATTTTGAAGCGAAATTGTTCCTTTGGGGGGTATTGCATTTTTTTGCCATTTTGAGGCGAAATTGTTCCTTTGGGGGGGTATTGCAAATTTTGGCCATTTTGAAGCGAAATTGTTCCTTTGGGGGTATTGCAATTTTTCGGCATTTTGAAGCGAAATTGTTCCTTTGGGGGGGTATTGCAACTTTTCGGCATTTTGAGGCGAAATTGTTCCTTTGGGGGGGTATTGCAATTTTTTGCCATTTTGAGGCGAAATTGTTCCTTTTGGGGGGGTATTGCAACTTTTGGCCATTTTGAATCGAAATTGTTCCTTTGGGGGGGTATTGCAATTTTTTTTCCATTTTGAGGCGAAATTGTTCCTTTGGGGTGGTATTGCAACTTTTGGCCATTTTGAAGCGAAATTGTTCCTTTCGGGGGGTATTGCAACTTTTCGGCATTTTGAAGCGAAATTGTTCCTTTGGGGGTATTGCAATTTTTTGCCATTTTGAGGCGAAATTGTTCCTTTGGGGGGGGTATTGCAAATTTTGGCCATTTTGAAGCGAAATTGTTCCTTTGGGGGGGTATTGCAATTTTTTGCCATTTTGAGGTGAAATTGTTCCTTTGGGGGGGTATTGCAATTTTTTGCCATTTTGAGGTGAAATTGTTCCTTTGGGGGGGTATTGCAACTTTTGGCCATTTTGAAGCGAAATTGTTCCTTTGGGGGTATTGCATTTTTTTGCCATTTTGAGGCGAAATTGTTCCTTTGGGGGGGTATTGCAAATTTTGGCCATTTTGAAGCGAAATTGTTCCTTTGGGGGGTATTGCAATTTTTCGGCATTTTGAGGCGAAATTGTTCCTTTGGGGGGGTATTGCAATTTTTTGCCATTTTGAGGTGAAATTGTTCCTTTGGGGGGGTATTGCAACTTTTGGCCATTTTGAAGCGAAATTGTTCCTTTGGGGGGTATTGCAATTTTTTGCCATTTTGAGGCGAAATTGTTCCTTTGGGGGGGTATTGCAATTTTTTGCCATTTTGAGGCGAATTTGTTCCTTTGGGGGGGTATTGCAACTTTTGGCCATTTTGAAGCGAAATTGTTCCTTTGGGGGGGTATTGCAATTTTTAACCATTTTGAGGCGAAATTGTTCCTTTGGGGGGGTATTGCAACTTTTGGCCATTTTGAAGTGAAATTGTTCCTTTCGGGGGGTATTGCAACTTTTCAGCATTTTGAAGCGAAATTGTTCCTTTGGGGGGGTATTGCAATTTTTTGCCATTTTGAGGCGAAATTGTTCCTTTGGGGGGGTATTGCAACTTTTGGCCATATTGAAGCGAAATTGTTCCTTTGGGGGGTTTTTACAATTTTTGGCCATTTTGAGGCGAAATTGTTCCTTTCGGGGGGTATTGCAACTTTTCGGGATTTTGAGGCGAAATTGTTCCTTTGGGGGGGTATTGCAACTTTTGGCCATTTTGAAGCGAAATTGTTCCTTTGGGGGGTATTGCAATTTTTTGCCATTTTGAGGCGAAATTGTTCCTTTGGGGGGGTATTGCAACTTTTGGCCATTTTGAAGCGAAATTGTTCCTTTGGGGGGGTATTGCAACTTTTCGGCATTTTGAGGCGAAATTGTTCCTTTGGGGGGGTATTGCAATTTTTTGTTATTTTGAGGCGAAATTGTTCCTTTGGGGGGGTATTGCAACTTTTGGCCATTTTGAAGCGAAATTGTTCCTTTCGGGGGGTATTGCAACTTTTCGGCATTTTGAGGCGAAATTGTTCCTTTGGGGGGGTATTACAACTTTTGGCCATTTTGAAGCGAAATTGTTCCTTTGGGGGGGTATTGCAACTTTTGGCCATTTTGAAGCGAAATTGTTCCTTTGGGGGGGTATTGCAATTTTTTGCCATTTTGAGGCGAAATTGTTCCTTTGGGGGGGTATTGCAACTTTTGGCCATTTTGAAGCGAAATTGTTCCTTTCGGGGGGTATTGCAACTTTTTGGCATTTTGAGGCGAAATTGTTCCTTTGGGGGGGGTATTGCAACTTTTGGCCATATTGAAGCAAAATTGTTCCTTTGGGGGGGTATTGCAATTTTTAACCATTTTGATGCGAAATTGTTCCTTTGGGGGGGTATTGCAACTTTTGGCCATTTTGAAGCGAAATTGTTCCTTTCAGAAGGTATTGCAACTTTTCAGCATTTTGAGGCGAAATTGTTCCTTTGGGGGGGTATTGCAATTTTTTGCCCATTTGAGGCGAAATTGTTCCTTTGGGGGGGTATTGCAACTTTTCGGCATTTTGAGGCGAAATTGTTCCTTTGGGGGGTATTGCAATTTTTTTTCCATTTTGAGGCGAAATTGTTCCTTTGGGGGGGTATTGCAACTTTTGGCCATTTTGAAGCGAAATTGTTCCTTTCGGGGGGTATTGCAACTTTTCGGCATTTTGAAGCGAAATTGTTCCTTTGGGGGGTATTGCAATTTTTTGCCATTTTGAGGCGAAATTGTTCCTTTGGGGGGGTATTGCAACTTTTGGCCATTTTGAAGCGAAATTGTTCCTTTGGGGGGGTATTGCAATTTTTTGCCATTTTGAGGCGAAATTGTTCCTTTGGGGGGGTATTGCAACTTTTCGGCATTTTGAAGCGAAATTGTTCCTTTGGGGGGGTATTGCAATTTTTTGCCATTTTGAGGCGAAATTGTTCCTTTGGGGGGGTATTTCAACTTTTGGCCTTTTTGAGGCAAAATTGTTCCTTTGGGGGGGTATTGCAACTTTTCGGCATTTTGAGGCGAAATTGTTCCTTTGGGGGGTATTGCAATTTTTTGACATTTTGAGGCGAAATTGTTCCTTTGGGGGGGTATTGCAACTTTTGGCCATTTTGAAGCGAAATTGTTCCTTTGGGGGGGTAGTGCAATTTTTTGCCATTTTGAGGCGAAATTGTTCCTTTGGGGGGTATTGCAACTTTTGGCCATTTTGAAGCGAAATTGTTCCTTTCGGGGGGTATTGCAACTTTTCGGCATTTTGAAGCGAAATTGTTCCTTTGGGGGGGTATTGCAATTTTTTTATATTTTGAGGCGAAATTGTTCATTTGGGGGGGTATTGCAAATTTTGGCCATTTTGAAGCGAAATTGTTCCTTTGGGGGGGTATTGCAACTTTTTTGCCATTTAAGGCAAAATTGTTCCTTTGGGGGGGTATTGCAATTTTTTGCCATTTTGAGGCGAAATTGTTCCTTTGGGAAGGTATTGCAACTTTTCGGCATTTTGAGGCGAAATTGTTCCTTTGGGGGGTATTGCAATTTTTTTTCCATTTTGAGGCGAAAATTGTTCCTTTGGGGGGGTATTGCAACTTTTGGCCATTTTGAAGCGAAATTGTTCCTTTGGGGGGGTATTGCAACTTTTCGGCATTTTGAGGCGAAATTGTTCCTTTGGGGGGTATTGCAATTTTTTGCCATTTTGAGGCGAAATTGTTCCTTTGGGGGGGTATTGCAACTTTTGGCCATTTTGAAGCGAAATTATTCCTTTGGGGGGGTATTGCAACTTTTCAGCATTTTGAGGCGAAATTGTTCCTTGGGGGTTATTGCAACTTTTGGCCATTTTGAAGCGAAATTGTTCCTTTGGGGGGGTATTGCAATTTTTAACCATTTTGAGGCGAAATTGTTCCTTTGGGGGGGTATTGCAACTTTTGGCCATTTTGAAGTGAAATTGTTCCTTTCGGGGGTATTGCAACTTTTCAGCATTTTGAAGCGAAATTGTTCCTTTGGGGGGGTATTGCAATTTTTTGCCATTTTGAGGCGAAATTGTTCCTTTGGGGGGGTATTGCAATTTTTTGCCATTTTGAAGCGAAATTGTTCCTTTGGGGGGGTATTGCAACTTTTGGCCATTTTGAAGCGAAATTGTTCCTTTGGGGGGGTATTGCAATTTTTTGCCATTTTGAGGCGAAATTGTTCCTTTCGGGGGTATAGCAACTTTTCGGCATTTTGAGGCGAAATTGTTCCTTTGGGGGGTATTGCAATTTTTTGCCATTTTGAGGCGAAATTGTTCCTTTGGGGGGGTATTGCAACTTTTGGCCATTTTGAAGCGAAATTGTTCCTTTCGGGGGGTATTGCAACTTTTCGGCATTTTGAGGCGAAATTGTTCCGTTGGGGGGGTATTGCAACTTTTGGCCATTTTGAAGCGAAATTGTTCCTTTCGGGGGGTATTGCAACTTTTCGGCATTTTGAGGCGAAATTGTTCCTTGGGGGGGTATTGCAACTTTTGGCCATATTGAAGCAAAATTGTTCCTTTTGGGGGGTATTGCAATTTTTAACCATTTTGAGGCGAAATTGTTCCTTTGGGGGGGTATTGCAACTTTTGGCCATTTTGAAGCGAAATTGTTCCTTTCGGGGGGTATTGCAACTTTTCGGCATTTTGAAGCGAAATTGTTCCTTTGTGGCGTATTGCAATTTTTTGCCATTTTGAGGCGAAATTGTTCCTTTGGGGGGGTATTGCAACTTTTGGCCATTTTGAAGCGAAATTGTTCCTTTGGGGGGGTATTGCAATTTTTTGCCATTTTGAGGCGAAATTGTTCCTTTGGGGGGGTATTGCAACTTTTGGCATTTTTGAGGCGAAATTGTTCCTTTGGGGGGGTATTGCAACTTTTCGGCATTTTGAGGCGAAATTGTTCCTTTGGGGGGGTATTGCAATTTTTTGCCATTTTGAGGCGAAATTGTTCCTTTGTGGGGGTATTGCAACTTTTGGCTATTTTGAAGCGAAATTGTTCCTTTGGGGGGTATTGCAATTTTTTTTCCATTTTGAGGCGAAATTGTTCCTTTGGGGGGGTATTGCAATTTTTTTTCCATTTTGAGGCGAAAATTGTTCCTTTGGGGGGGTATTGCAACTTTTGGCCATTTTGAAGCGAAATTGTTCCTTTGGGGGGGTATTGCAACTTTTGGCCATTTTGAAGCGAAATTGTTCCTTTGGGGGGGTATTGCAATTTTTTGCCATTTTGAGGCGAAATTGTTCCTTTGGGGGGGTATTGCAACTTTTGGCCATTTTGAAGCGAAATTGTTCCTTTGGGGGGGTATTGCAATTTTTTTTTCATTTTGAGGCGAAATTGTTCATTTGGGGGGTATTGCAAATTTTGGCCATTTTGAAGCGAAATTGTTCCTTTGGGGGGGTATTGCAATTTTTTGCCATTTTGAGGCGAAATTGTTCCTTTGGGGGGTATTGCAACTTTTCGGCATTTTGAGGCGAAATTGTTCCTTTGGGGGGGTATTGCATTTTTTCGGCATTTTGAGGCGAAATTGTTCCTTGGGGGGTATTGCAACTTTTGGCCATTTTGAAGCGAAATTGTTCCTTTGGGGGGGTATTGCAATTTTTTGCCATTTTGAGGCGAAATTGTTCCTTTGGGGGTTATTGCAACTTTTGGCCATTTTGAAGCGAAATTGTTCCTTTCGGGGGGTATTGCAACTTTTCGGCAATTTGAGGCGAAATTGTTCCTTTGGGGGGTATTGCAACTTTTGGCCATATTGAAGCGAAATTGTTCCTTTGGGGGGTATTGCAATTTTTTGCCATTTTGAGGCGAAATTGTTCCTTTGGGGGGGTATTGCAACTTTTGGCCATTTTGAAGCGAAATTGTTCCTTTCGGGGGGTATTGCAATTTTTTGCCATTTTGAGGCGAAATTGTTCCTTTGGGGGGGTATTGCAACTTTTCGGCATTTTGAGGCGAAATTGTTCCTTTCGGGGGGTATTGCAACTTTTCAGCATTTTGAGGCGAAATTGTTCCTTTGGGGGGGTATTGCAATTTTTTGCCATTTTGAGGCGAAATTGTTCCTTTGGGGGGGTATTGCAACTTTTCGGCATTTTGAGGCGAAATTGTTCCTTTGGGGGGGTATTGCAACTTTTGGCCATTTTGAAGCGAAATTGTTCCTTTCGGGGGGTATTGCAACTTTTCGGCATTTTGAAGCGAAATTGTTCCTTTGGGGGGTATTGCAATTTTTTGCCATTTTGAGGCGAAATTGTTCCTTTGGGGGGGTATTGCAACTTTTGGCCATTTTGAAGCGAAATTGTTCCTTTGGGGGGGTATTGCAACTTTTGGCCATTTTGAAGCGAAATTGTTCCTTTGGGGGGGTATTGCAACTTTTGGCCATTTTGAAGCGAAATTGTTCCTTTGGGGGGGTATTGCAAGTTTTGGCCATTTTGAAGTGAAATTGTTCCTTTCGGGGGGTATTGCAACTTTTCAGCATTTTGAAGCGAAATTGTTCCTTTGGGGGGGTATTGCAATTTTTTGCCATTTTGAGGCGAAATTGTTCCTTTGGGGGGGTATTGCAACTTTTGGCCATTTTAAAGCGAAATTGTTCCTTTGGGGGGTTTTTACAATTTTTGGCCATTTTGAGGCGAAATTGTTCCTTTCGGGGGGTATTGCAACTTTTCGGCATTTTGAGGCAAAATTGTTCCTTTGGGGGGGTATTGCAACTTTTGGCCATTTTGAAGCGAAATTGTTCCTTTCGGCGGGTATTGCAACTTTTCGGCATTTTGAGGCGAAATTGTTCCTTTGGGGGGGGTATTGCAACTTTTGGCCATTTTGAAGCGAAATTGTTCCTTTGGGGGGGTATTGCAACTTTTCGGCATTTTGAGGCGAAATTGTTCCTTTGGGGGGGTATTGCAATTTTTTGCCATTTTGAGGCGAAATTGTTCCTTTGGGGGGTATTGCAACTTTTGGCCATTTTGAAGCGAAATTGTTCCTTTGGGGGGGTATTGCAATTTTTTGCCATTTTGAGGTGAAATTGTTCCTTTGGGGGGGTATTGCAACTTTTGGCCATATTGAAGCGAAATTGTTCCTTTGGGAGGGTATTGCAATTTTTAACCATTTTGAGGCGAAATTGTTCCTTTGGGGGGTATTGCAATTTTTTTGCCATTTTGAGGCGAAATTGTTCCTTTGGGGGGGTATTGCAACTTTTCGGCATTTTGAGGCGAAATTGTTCCTTTGGGGGGTATTGCAATTTTTTTTCCATTTTGAGGCGAAATTGTTCCTTTGGGGGGGTATTGCAAATTTTGGCCATTTTGAAGCGAAATTGTTCCTTTGGGGGGTATTGCAATTTTTTGCCATTTTGAGGCGAAATTGTTCCTTTGGGGGGGTATTGCAACTTTTCGGCATTTTGAGGCGAAATTGTTCCTTTGGGGGGGTATTGCAATTTTTTGCCATTTTGAGGCGAAATTGTTCCTTTGGGGGGGCATTGCAACTTTTCGGCATTTTGAGGCGAAATTGTTCCTTTGGGGGGGTATTGCAATTTTTTGCCATTTTGAGGCGAAATTGTTCCTTTGGGGGGGTATTGCAAATTTTGGCCATTTTGAAGCGAAATTGTTCCTTTGGGGGGGTATTGCAATTTTTTGCCATTTTGAGGCGAAATTGTTCCTTTGGGGGGGTATTGCAAGTTTTGGCCATTTTGAAGTGAAATTGTTCCTTTCGGGGGGTATTGCAACTTTTCAGCATTTTGAAGCGAAATTGTTCCTTTGGGGGGGTATTGCAATTTTTTGCCATTTTGAGGCGAAATTGTTCCTTTGGGGGGGTATTGCAACTTTTGGCCATTTTGAAGCGAAATTGTTCCTTTGGGGGGTTTTTACAATTTTTGGCCATTTTGAGGCGAAATTGTTCCTTTCGGGGGGTATTGCAACTTTTCGGCATTTTGAGGCAAAATTGTTCCTTTGGGGGGGTATTGCAACTTTTGGCCATTTTGAAGCGAAATTGTTCCTTTGGGGGGGTATTGCAATTTTTTGCCATTTTGAGGCGAAATTGTTCCTTTGGGGGGGTATTGCAACTTTTGGCCATTTTGAAGCGAAATTGTTCCTTTGGGGGGGTATTGCAACTTTTCGGCATTTTGGGGCGAAATTGTTCCTTTGGGGGGGTATTGCAACTTTTGGCCATTTTGAAGCGAAATTGTACCTTTCGGCGGGTATTGCAACTTTTCGGCATTTTGAGGCGAAATTGTTCCTTTGGGGGGGGTATTGCAACTTTTGGCCATTTTGAAGCGAAATTGTTCCTTTGGGGGGTATTGCAACTTTTCGGCATTTTGAGGCGAAATTGTTCCTTTGGGGGGGTATTGCAATTTTTTGCCATTTTGAGGCGAAATTGTTCCTTTGGGGGGGTATTGCAACTTTTGGCCATTTTGAAGCGAAATTGTTCCTTTGGGGGGGTATTGCAATTTTTTTGCCATTTTGAGGTGAAATTGTTCCTTTGGGGGGGTATTGCAACTTTTGGCCATATTGAAGCGAAATTGTTCCTTTGGGAGGGTATTGCAATTTTTAACCATTTTGAGGCGAAATTGTTCCTTTGGGGGGGTATTGCAATTTTTTTGCCATTTTGAGGCGAAATTGTTCCTTTGGGGGGGTATTGCAACTTTTCGGCATTTTGAGGCGAAATTGTTCCTTTGGGGGGTATTGCAATTTTTTTTCCATTTTGAGGCGAAATTGTTCCTTTGGGGGGGTATTGCAAATTTTGGCCATTTTGAAGCGAAATTGTTCCTTTGGGGGGGTATTGCAATTTTTTGCCATTTTGAGGCGAAATTGTTCCTTTGGGGGGGTATTGCAACTTTTCGGCATTTTGAGGCGAAATTGTTCCTTTGGGGGGTATTGCAATTTTTTGCCATTTTGAGGCGAAATTGTTCCTTTGGGGGGGTATTGCAACTTTTCGGCATTTTGAGGCGAAATTGTTCCTTTGGGGGGGTATTGCAATTTTTTGCCATTTTGAGGCGAAATTGTTCCTTTGGGGGGGTATTGCAAATTTTGGCCATTTTGAAGCGAAATTGTTCCTTTGGGGGGGTATTGCAATTTTTTGCCATTTTGAGGCGAAATTGTTCCTTTGGGGGGGTATTACAATTTTTTGCCATTTTGAGGTGAAATTGTTCTTTTGGGGGGGTATTGCAACTTTTGGCCATTTTGAAGCGAAATTGTTCCTTTGGGGGGTATTGCATTTTTTTGCCATTTTGAGGCGAAATTGTTCCTTTGGGGGGGGGTATTGCAACTTTTGGCCTTTTTGAGGCGAAATTGTTCCTTTGGGGGGGTATTGCAACTTTTGGCCATTTTGAAGCGAAATTGTTCCTTTGGGGGGGTATTGCAACTTTTGGCCATTTTGAAGCGAAATTGTTCCTTTGGGGGGGTATTGCAAGTTTTGGCCATTTTGAAGTGAAATTGTTCCTTTCGGGGGGTATTGCAACTTTTCAGCATTTTGAAGCGAAATTGTTCCTTTGGGGGGGTATTGCAATTTTTTGCCATTTTGAGGCGAAATTGTTCCTTTGGGGGGGTATTGCAACTTTTGGCCATTTTAAAGCGAAATTGTTCCTTTGGGGGGTTTTTACAATTTTTGGCCATTTTGAGGCGAAATTGTTCCTTTCGGGGGGTATTGCAACTTTTCGGCATTTTGAGGCAAAATTGTTCCTTTGGGGGGGTATTGCAACTTTTGGCCATTTTGAAGCGAAATTGTTCCTTTGGGGGGGTATTGCAATTTTTTGCCATTTTGAGGCGAAATTGTTCCTTTGGGGGGGTATTGCAACTTTTGGCCATTTTGAAGCGAAATTGTTCCTTTCGGCGGGTATTGCAACTTTTCGGCATTTTGAGGCGAAATTGTTCCTTTGGGGGGGGTATTGCAACTTTTGGCCATTTTGAAGCGAAATTGTTCCTTTGGGGGGGTATTGCAACTTTTCGGCATTTTGAGGCGAAATTGTTCCTTTGGGGGGGTATTGCAATTTTTTGCCATTTTGAGGCGAAATTGTTCCTTTGGGGGGTATTGCAACTTTTGGCCATTTTGAAGCGAAATTGTTCCTTTGGGGGGGTATTGCAATTTTTTGCCATTTTGAGGTGAAATTGTTCCTTTGGGGGGGTATTGCAACTTTTGGCCATATTGAAGCGAAATTGTTCCTTTGGGAGGGTATTGCAATTTTTAACCATTTTGAGGCGAAATTGTTCCTTTGGGGGGGTATTGCAATTTTTTTGCCATTTTGAGGCGAAATTGTTCCTTTGGGGGGGTATTGCAACTTTTCGGCATTTTGAGGCGAAATTGTTCCTTTGGGGGGTATTGCAATTTTTTTTCCATTTTGAGGCGAAATTGTTCCTTTGGGGGGGTATTGCAAATTTTGGCCATTTTGAAGCGAAATTGTTCCTTTGGGGGGGTATTGCAATTTTTTGCCATTTTGAGGCGAAATTGTTCCTTTGGGGGGGTATTGCAACTTTTCGGCATTTTGAGGCGAAATTGTTCCTTTGGGGGGGTATTGCAATTTTTTGCCATTTTGAGGCGAAATTGTTCCTTTGGGGGGGCATTGCAACTTTTCGGCATTTTGAGGCGAAATTGTTCCTTTGGGGGGGTATTGCAATTTTTTGCCATTTTGAGGCGAAATTGTTCCTTTGGGGGGGTATTGCAAATTTTGGCCATTTTGAAGCGAAATTGTTCCTTTGGGGGGGTATTGCAATTTTTTGCCATTTTGAGGCGAAATTGTTCCTTTGGGGGGGTATTACAATTTTTTGCCATTTTGAGGTGAAATTGTTCTTTTGGGGGGGTATTGCAACTTTTGGCCATTTTGAAGCGAAATTGTTCCTTTGGGGGGTATTGCAATTTTTTTTCCATTTTGAGGCGAAATTGTTCCTTTGGGGGGGTATTGCAACTTTTGGCCATTTTGAAGCGAAATTGTTCCTTTCGGGGGGTATTGCAACTTTTCGGCATTTTGAAGCGAAATTGTTCCTTTGGGGGGTATTGCAATTTTTTGCCATTTTGAGGCGAAATTGTTCCTTTGGGGGGGTATTGCAACTTTTGGCCATTTTGAAGCGAAATTGTTCCTTTGGGGGGGTATTGCAACTTTTGGCCATTTTGAAGCGAAATTGTTCCTTTGGGGGGGTATTGCAACTTTTGGCCATTTTGAAGCGAAATTGTTCCTTTGGGGGGGTATTGCAAGTTTTGGCCATTTTGAAGTGAAATTGTTCCTTTCGGGGGGTATTGCAACTTTTCAGCATTTTGAAGCGAAATTGTTCCTTTGGGGGGGTATTGCAATTTTTTGCCATTTTGAGGCGAAATTGTTCCTTTGGGGGGGTATTGCAACTTTTGGCCATTTTGAAGCGAAATTGTTCCTTTGGGGGGTTTTTACAATTTTTGGCCATTTTGAGGCGAAATTGTTCCTTTCGGGGGGTATTGCAACTTTTCGGCATTTTGAGGCAAAATTGTTCCTTTGGGGGGGTATTGCAACTTTTGGCCATTTTGAAGCGAAATTGTTCCTTTGGGGGGGTATTGCAATTTTTTGCCATTTTGAGGCGAAATTGTTCCTTTGGGGGGGTATTGCAACTTTTGGCCATTTTGAAGCGAAATTGTTCCTTTGGGGGGGTATTGCAACTTTTCGGCATTTTGGGGCGAAATTGTTCCTTTGGGGGGGTATTGCAACTTTTGGCCATTTTGAAGCGAAATTGTACCTTTCGGCGGGTATTGCAACTTTTCGGCATTTTGAGGCGAAATTGTTCCTTTGGGGGGGGTATTGCAACTTTTGGCCATTTTGAAGCGAAATTGTTCCTTTGGGGGGTATTGCAACTTTTCGGCATTTTGAGGCGAAATTGTTCCTTTGGGGGGGTATTGCAATTTTTTGCCATTTTGAGGCGAAATTGTTCCTTTGGGGGGGTATTGCAACTTTTGGCCATTTTGAAGCGAAATTGTTCCTTTGGGAGGGTATTGCAATTTTTAACCATTTTGAGGCGAAATTGTTCCTTTGGGGGGGTATTGCAACTTTTGGCCATATTGAAGCGAAATTGTTCCTTTGGGAGGGTATTGCAATTTTTAACCATTTTGAGGCGAAATTGTTCCTTTGGGGGGGTATTGCAATTTTTTTGCCATTTTGAGGCGAAATTGTTCCTTTGGGGGGGTATTGCAACTTTTCGGCATTTTGAGGCGAAATTGTTCCTTTGGGGGGTATTGCAATTTTTTTTCCATTTTGAGGCGAAATTGTTCCTTTGGGGGGGTATTGCAAATTTTGGCCATTTTGAAGCGAAATTGTTCCTTTGGGGGGGTATTGCAATTTTTTGCCATTTTGAGGCGAAATTGTTCCTTTGGGGGGGTATTGCAACTTTTCGGCATTTTGAGGCGAAATTGTTCCTTTGGGGGGTATTGCAATTTTTTGCCATTTTGAGGCGAAATTGTTCCTTTGGGGGGGTATTGCAACTTTTCGGCATTTTGAGGCGAAATTGTTCCTTTGGGGGGGTATTGCAATTTTTTGCCATTTTGAGGCGAAATTGTTCCTTTGGGGGGGTATTGCAAATTTTGGCCATTTTGAAGCGAAATTGTTCCTTTGGGGGGGTATTGCAATTTTTTGCCATTTTGAGGCGAAATTGTTCCTTTGGGGGGGTATTACAATTTTTTGCCATTTTGAGGTGAAATTGTTCTTTTGGGGGGGTATTGCAACTTTTGGCCATTTTGAAGCGAAATTGTTCCTTTGGGGGGTATTGCATTTTTTTGCCATTTTGAGGCGAAATTGTTCCTTTGGGGGGGGGTATTGCAACTTTTGGCCTTTTTGAGGCGAAATTGTTCCTTTGGGGGGGTATTGCAACTTTTGGCCATTTTGAGGCGAAATTGTTCCTTTGGGGGGGTATTGCAATTTTTTGCCATTTTGAGGCGAAATTGTTCCTTTGGGGGGTATTGCAACTTTTGGCCATTTTGAAGCGAAATTGTTCCTTTGGGGGGTATTGCAACTTTTCGGCATTTTGAGGCGAAATTGTTCCTTGGGGGGGTATTGCAACTTTTGGCCATTTTGAAGCGAAATTGTTCCTTTCGGGGGGCATTGCAACTTTTGGCCATTTTGAAGCGAAATTGTTCCTTTGGGGGGGTATTGCAACTTTTCGGCATTTTGAGGCGAAATTGTTCCTTTGGGGGGGTATTGCAATTTTTTGCCATTTTGAGGCGAAATTGTTCCTTTGGGGGGGTATTGCAACTTTTGGCCATTTTGAAGCGAAATTGTTCCTTTGGGGGGGTATTGCAATTTTTTGCCATTTTGAGGTGAAATTGTTCCTTTGGGGGGGTATTGCAACTTTTGGCCATATTGAAGCGAAATTGTTCCTTTGGGAGGGTATTGCAATTTTTAACCATTTTGAGGCGAAATTGTTCCTTTGGGGGGGTATTGCAATTTTTTTGCCATTTTGAGGCGAAATTGTTCCTTTGGGGGGGTATTGCAACTTTTCGGCATTTTGAGGCGAAATTGTTCCTTTGGGGGGTATTGCAATTTTTTTTCCATTTTGAGGCGAAATTGTTCCTTTGGGGGGGTATTGCAAATTTTGGCCATTTTGAAGCGAAATTGTTCCTTTGGGGGGGTATTACAATTTTTTGCCATTTTGAGGTGAAATTGTTCCTTTGGGGGGGTATTGCAATTTTTTGCCATTTTGAGGCGAAATTGTTCCTTTGGGGGGGTATTGCAAATTTTGGCCATTTTGAAGCGAAATTGTTCCTTTGGGGGGGTATTGCAATTTTTTGCCATTTTGAGGCGAAATTGTTCCTTTGGGGGGGTATTACAATTTTTTGCCATTTTGAGGTGAAATTGTTCTTTTGGGGGGGTATTGCAACTTTTGGCCATTTTGAAGCGAAATTGTTCCTTTGGGGGGTATTGCATTTTTTTGCCATTTTGAGGCGAAATTGTTCCTTTGGGGGGGTATTGCAACTTTTGGCCATTTTGAGGCGAAATTGTTCCTTTGGGGGGGTATTGCAATTTTTTGCCATTTTGAGGCGAAATTGTTCCTTTGGGGGGTATTGCAACGTTTGGCCATTTTGAAGCGAAATTGTTCCTTTGGGGGGGTATTGCAACTTTTCGGCATTTTGAGGCGAAATTGTTCCTTGGGGGGGTATTGCAACTTTTGGCCATTTTGAAGCGAAATTGTTCCTTTCGGGGGGCATTGCAACTTTTGGCCATTTTGAAGCGAAATTGTTCCTTTGGGGGGTATTGCATTTTTTTGCCATTTTGAAGCGAAATTGTTCCTTTGGGGGGGTATTGCAATTTTTTGCCATTTTGAGGCGAAATTGTTCCTTTGGGGGGTATTGCAACTTTTCGGCATTTTGAGGCGAAATTGTTCCTTTGGGGGGGTATTACAATTTTTTGCCATTTTGAGGTGAAATTGTTCCTTTGGGGGGTATTGCAACTTTTGGCCATTTTGAAGCGAAATTGTTCCTTTGGGGGGTATTGCATTTTTTTGCCATTTTGAGGCGAAATTGTTCCTTTGGGGGGGTATTGCAACTTTTGGCCATTTTGAAGCGAAATTGTTCCTTTGGGGGGGTATTGCAACTTTTGGCCTTTTTGAGGCGAAATTGTTCCTTTGGGGGGGTATTGCAACTTTTGGCCATTTTGAAGCGAAATTGTTCCTTTGGGGGGTATTGCAACTTTTCGGCATTTTGAGGCGAAATTGTTCCTTTGGGGGGGTAATGCAACTTTTGGCCATTTTAAAGTGAAATTGTTCCTTTCGGGGGGTATTGCAACTTTTCAGCATTTTTGCATTGAAATTGTTCCTTTGGGGGGGTATTGCAATTTTTTGCCATTTTGAGGCGAAATTGTTCCTTTGGAAGGTATTGCAACTTTTGGCCATATTGTAGCGAAATTGTTCCTTTGGGGGGTTTTTACAATTTTTGGCCATTTTGAGGCGAAATTGTTCCTTTCGGGGGGTATTGCAACTTTTTGGCATTTTGAGGCGAAATTGTTCCTTTGGGGGGGTATTGCAACTTTTGGCCATTTTGAAGCGAAATTGTTCCTTTGGGGGGGTATTGCAACTTTTCGGCATTCTGAGGCGAAATTGTTCCTTTGGGGGGGTATTGCAATTTTTTGCCTTTTTGAGGCGAAATTGTTCCTTTGGGGGGGTATTGCAACTTTTCGGCATTTTGAGGCGAAATTGTTCCTTTGGGGGGGTATTGCAATTTTTTGCCATTTTGAGGCGAAATTGTTTCTTTGGAGGGGTATTGCAACTTTGGGCCATTTTGAAGCGAAATTGTTCCTTTGGGGGGGTATTGCAACTTTTCGGCATTTTGAGGCGAAATTGTTCCTTGGGGGGGTATTGCAACTTTTGGCCATTTTGAAGCGAAATTGTTCCTTTGGGGGGTGTATTGCAATTTTTAACCATTTTGAGGCGAAATTGTTCCTTGGGGGGGTATTGCAACTTTTAGCCATTTTAAAGTGAAATTGTTCCTTTCGGGGGGTATTGCAACTTTTCAGCATTTTTGCATTGAAATTGTTCCTTTGGGGGGGTATTGTAATTTTTTGCCATTTTGAGGCGAAATTGTTCCTTTGGGGGGGTATTGCAACTTTTGGCCATTTTAAAGCGAAATTGTTCCTTTGGGGGGTATTGCAATATTTTGCCATTTTGAGGCGAAATTGTTCCTTTGGGGGGGTATTGCAACTTTTGGCCATATTGAAGCGAAATTGTTCCTTTGGGGGGTTTTTACAATTTTTGTGCATTTTGAGGCGAAATTGTTCCTTTCGGGGGGTATTGCAACTTTTCGGCATTTTGAGGCGAAATTGTTCCTTTGGGGGGTATTGCAACTTTTGGCCATTTTGAAGCGAAATTGTTCCTTTGGGGGGTTTTTACAATTTTTGGCCATTTTGAGGCGAAATTGTTCCTTTCGGGGGGTATTGCAACTTTTCGGCATTTTGAGGCGAAATTGTTCCTTTGGGGGGGTATTGCAACTTTTGGCCATTTTGAAGCGAAATTGTTCCTTTGGGGGGGTATTGCAATTTTTTGCCATTTTGAGGCGAAATTGTTCCTTTGGGGGGGTATTGCAACTTTTGGCCATTTTGAAGCGAAATTGTTCCTTTGGGGGGGTATTGCAATTTTTTGCCATTTTGAGGCGAAATTGTTCCTTGGGGGGGTATTGCAACTTTTGGCCATTTTGAGGCGAAATTGTTCCTTTGGGGGGGTATTGCAACTTTTTGCCATTTTGAAGCGAAATTGTTCCTTTGGGGGGTACTGCATTTTTTTGCCATTTTGAGGCGAAATTGTTCCTTTGGGGGGGTATTGCAACTTTTGGCCTTTTTGAGGCGAAATTGTTCCTTTGGGGGGGTATTGCAACTTTTGGCCATTTTGAAGCGAAATTGTTCCTTTGGGGGGGTATTGCAATTGTTTGCCATTTTGAGGCGAAATTGTTCCTTTGGGGGAGTATTGCAACTTTTGGCCATTTTGAAGCGAAATTGTTCCTTTGGGGGGGTATTGCAACTTTTCGGCATTTTGAGGCGAAATTGTTCCTTGGGGGGGTATTGCAACTTTTGGCCATTTTGAAGCAAAATTGTTCCTTTGGGGGGTATTGCAATTTTTAACCATTTTGAGGCGAAATTGTTCCTTTGGGGGGGTATTGCAACTTTTGGCCATTTTGAAGTGAAATTGTTCCTTTCGGGGGGTATTGCAACTTTTCAGCATTTTGAAGCGAAATTGTTCCTTTGGGGGGTATTGCAATTTTTTGCCATTTTGAGGCGAAATTGTTCCTTTGGGGGGTATTGCAATTTTTTGCCATTTTGAGGCGAAATTGTTCCTTTGGGGGGGTATTGCAACTTTTGGCCATTTTGAAGCGAAATTGTTCCTTTGGGGGGTATTGCAATTTTTTACCATTTTGAGGCGAAATTGTTCCTTTGGGGGGGGTATTGCAACTTTTGGCCATATTGAAGCGAAATTGTTCCTTTGGGGGGTTTTTACAATTTTTGGCCATTTTGAGGCGAAATTGTTCCTTTCGGGGGGTATTGCAACTTTTCGGCATTTTGAGGCGAAATTGTTCCTTTGGGGGGGTATTGCAATTTTTTGCCATTTTGAGGCGAAATTGTTCCTTTGGGGGGGTATTGCAACTTTTGGCCATTTTGAAGCGAAATTGTTCCTTTGGGGGGGTATTGCAACTTTTGGCCATTTTGAGGCGAAATTGTTCCTTTGGGGGGGTATTGCAACTTTTTGCCATTTTGAAGCGAAATTGTTCCTTTGGGGGGTATTGCATTTTTTTGCCATTTTGAGGCGAAATTGTTCCTTTGGGGGGGTATTGCAACTTTTGGCCTTTTTGAGACAAAATTGTTCCTTTGGGGGGGTATTGCAACTTTTTGCCATTTTGAAGCGAAATTGTTCCTTTGGGGGGGTATTGCAATTTTTTGCCATTTTGAGGCGAAATTGTTCCTTTTGGGGGGTATTGCAACTTTTGGCCATATTGAAGCGAAATTGTTCCTTTGGGAGGTTTTTACAATTTTTGGCCATTTTGAGGCGAAATTGTTCCTTTCGGGGGGTATTGCAACTTTTCGGCATTTTGAGGCAAAATTGTTCCTTTGGGGGGGTATTGCAACTTTTGGCCATTTTGAAGCGAAATTGTTCCTTTGGGGGGGTATTGCAATTTTTTGCCATTTTGAGGCGAAATTGTTCCTTTGGGGGGGTATTGCAACTTTTGGCCATTTTGAAGCGAAATTGTTCCTTTGGGGGGGTATTGCAACTTTTCGGCATTTTGAGGCGAAATTGTTCCTTTGGGGGGGTATTGCAATTTTTTGCCATTTTGAGGCGAAATTGTTCCTTTGGGGGGGTATTGCAACTTTTGGCCATTTTGAAGCGAAATTGTTCCTTTGGGGGGGTATTGCAATTTTTTGCCATTTTGAGGCGAAATTGTTCCTTTGGGGGGCATTGCAACTTTTGGCCATATTGAAGCGAAATTGTTCCTTTGGGGGGGTATTGCAATTTTTAACCATTTTGAGGCGAAATTGTTCCTTTGGGGGGGTATTGCAACTTTTGGCCATTTTGAAGCGAAATTGTTCCTTTCGGGGGGTATTGCAACTTTTCAGCATTTTGAGGCGAAATTGTTCCTTTGGGGGGGTATTTCAATTTTTTTGCTATTTTGAGGCGAAATTGTTCCTTTGGGGGGGTATTGCAACTTTTCGGCATTTTGAGGCGAAATTGTTCCTTTGGGGGGTATTGCAATTTTTTTTCCATTTTGAGGCGAAATTGTTCCTTTGGGGGGGTATTGCAACTTTTGGCCATTTTGAAGCGAAAATGTTCCTTTCGGGGGGTATTGCAACTTTTCGGCATTTTGAAGCGAAATTGTTCCTTTGGGGGGTATTGCAATTTTTTGCCATTTTGAGGCGAAATTGTTCCTTTGGGGGGTATTGCAACTTTTGGCCATTTTGAAGCGAAATTGTTCCTTTGGGGGGGTATTGCAACTTTTGGCCATTTTGAAGCGAAATTGTTCCTTTGGGGGGGTATTGCAATTTTTTGCCATTTTGAGGCGAAATTGTTCCTTTGGGGGAGTATTGCAATTTTTTGCCATTTTGAGGCGAAATTGTTCTTTTGGGGGGGTATTGCAACTTTTGGCCATTTTGAAGCGAAATTGTTCCTTTGGGGGGGTATTGCAATTTTTTGCCATTTTGAGGCGAAATTGTTCCTTTCGGGGGGTATTGCAACTTTTCGGCATTTTGAGGCGAAATTGTTCCTTTGGGGGGTATTGCAACTTTTGGCCATTTTGAAGCGAAATTGTTCCTTTGGGGGGGTATTGCAACTTTTGGCCATTTTGAAGCGAAATTGTTCCTTTGGGGGGGTTTTACAATTTTTGGCCATTTTGAGGCAAAATTGTTCCTTTTGGGGGGTATTGCAACTTTTCGGCATTTTGAGGCGAAATTGTTCCTTTGGGGGGTATTGCAACTTTTGGCCATTTTGAAGCGAAATTGTTCCTTTGGGGGGTATTGCAATTTTTTGCCATTTTGAGGCAAAATTGTTCCTTTGGGGGGGTATTGCAACTTTTGGCCATTTTGAAGCGAAATTGTTCCTTTGGGAGGGTATTGCAATTTTTTGCCATTTTGAGGCGAAATTGTTCCTTTGGGGGGGTATTGCAACTTTTCGGCATTTTGAAGCGAAATTGTTCCTTTGGGGGGGTATTGCAATTTTTTTTCCATTTTGAGGCGAAATTGTTCCTTTGGGGGGATATTGCCACTTTTGGCAATTTTGAAGCGAAATTATTCCTTTGGGGGGTATTGCAATTTTTTGCCATTTTGAGGCAAAATTGTTCCTTTGGGGGGGTATTGCAACTTTTGGCCATTTTGAAGCGAAATTGTTCCTTTGGGGGGTATTGCAATTTTTTGCCATTTTGAGGCAAAATTGTTCCTTTGGGGGGGTATTGCAACTTTTGGCCATTTTGAAGCGAAATTGTTCCTTTGGGGGGGTATTGCAATTTTTTGCCATTTTGAGGCGAAATTGTTCCTTTGGGGGGTATTGCAACTTTTCGGCATTTTGAGGCGAAATTGTTCCTTTGGGGGGTATTGCAATTTTTTTTCCATTTTGAGGCGAAATTGTTCCTTTGGGGGGGTATTGCCACTTTTGGCCATTTTGAAGCGAAATTGTACCTTTGGGGGGGTATTGCAACTTTTCGGCATTTTGAAGCGAAATTGTTCCTTTGGGGGGGTATTGCAATTTTTTTTTCCATTTTGAGGCGAAATTGTTCCTTTGGGGGGGTATTGCCACTTTTGGCCATTTTGAAGTGAAATTGTACCTTTGGGGGGGTATTGCAACTTTTCGGCATTTTGAAGCGAAATTGTTCCTTTTGGGGGTGTATTGCAATTTTTTGCCATTTTGAGGCGAAATTGTTCCTTTTGGGGGGTATTGCAACTTTTCGGCATTTTGAGGCGAAATTGTTCCTTTGGGGGGGTATTGCAACTTTTGGCCATTTTGAAGCGAAATTGTTCCTTTGGGGGGTATTGCAATTTTTTGCCATTTTGAGGCAAAATTGTTCCTTTGGGGGGGTATTGCAATTTTTTGCCATTTTGAGGCGAAATTGTTCCTTTGGGGGGGTATTGCAACTTTTCGGCATTTTGAAGCGAAATTGTTCCTTTGGGGGGGTATTGCAATTTTTTTTCCATTTTGAGGTGAAATTGTTCCTTGGGGGGGTATTGCAATTTTTGGCCATTTTGAGGCGAAATTGTTCCTTTGGGGGAATATTGCAACTTTTGGCTATTTTGAAGCGAAATTGTTCCTTTGGGGGGGTATTGCAACTTTTGGCCATTTTGAAGCGAAATTTTTCCTTTGGGGGGGTATTGCAATTTTTTGCCATTTTGAGGCGAAATTGTTCCTTTGGGGGAGTATTGCAACTTTTGGCCATTTTGAAGCGAAATTGTTCCTTTGGGGGGGTATTGCAATTTTTTGCCATTTTGAGGCGAAATTGTTCCTTTGGGGGGGTATTGCAATTTTTTGCCATTTTGAGGCGAAATTGTTCCTTTGGGGGGGTATTGCAACTTTTCGGCATTTTGAGGCGAAATTGTTCCTTTGGGGGGGTATTGCAATTTTTTGCCATTTTGAGGCGAAATTGTTCCTTTGAGGGGGTATTGCAACTTTTGGCCATTTTGAAGCGAAATTGTTCCTTTGGGGGGTATTGCAATTTTTTGCCATTTTGAGGCGAAATTGTTCCTTTGGGGGGTATTGCAATTTTTTGCCATTTTGAGGCGAAATTGTTCCTTTGGGGGGGTATTGCAACTTTTCGGCATTTTGAAGTGAAATTGTTCCTTTGGGGGGGTTTTACAATTTTTTGCCATTTTGAGGCAAAATTGTTCCTTTTGGGGGGTATTGCAACTTTTCGGCATTTTGAGGCGAAATTGTTCCTTTGGGGGGGTATTCCAACATTTGGCCATTTTGAAGCGAAATTGTTCCTTTGGGGGGTATTGCAATTTTTTGCCATTTTGAGGCGAAATTGTTCCTTTGGGGGGGTATTGCAACTTTTGGCCATTTTGAAGCGAAATTGTACCTTTGGGGGGGTATTGCAACTTTTCGGCATTTTGAAGCGAAATTGTTCCTTTGGGGGGGTATTGCAATTTTTTGCCATTTTGAGGCGAAATTGTTCCTTTGGGGGGTTATTGCAACTTTTGGCCATTTTGAAGCGAAATTGTTCCTTTGGGGGGGTATTGCAATTTTTTGCCATTTTGAGGCGAAATTGTTCCTTTCGGGGGGTATTGCAACTTTTGGCCATTTTGAAGCGAAATTGTTCCTTTGGGGGGGTATTGCAACTTTTGGCCATTTTGAAGCGAAATTGTTCCTTTGGGGGGGTTTTACAATTTTTGGCCATTTTGAGGCAAAATTGTTCCTTTCGGGGGGTATTGCAACTTTTCAGCATTTTGAGGCGAAATTGTTCCTTTGGGGGGGTATTGCAATTTTTTGCCATTTTGAGGCGAAATTGTTCCTTTGGGGGGGTATTGCAACTTTTCGGCATTTTGAGGCGAAATTGTTCCTTTGGGGGGTATTGCAATTTTTTTTCCATTTTGAGGCGAAATTGTTCCTTTAAGGGGGTATTGCAACTTTTGGCCATTTTGAAGCGAAATTGTTCCTTTCGGGGGGTATTGCAACTTTTCGGCATTTTGAAGCGAAATTGTTCCTTTGGGGGGTATTGCAATTTTTTGCCATTTTGAGGCGAAATTGTTCCTTTGGGGGGGTATTGCAACTTTGCGCCATTTTGAAGCGAAATTGTTCCTTTGGGGGGGTATTGCAACTTTTGGCCATTTTGAAGCGAAATTGTTCCTTTGGGGGGGTATTGCAACTTTTGGCCATTTTGAAGCGAAATTGTTCCTTTGGGGGGGTATTGCAAGTTTTGGCCATTTTGAAGTGAAATTGTTCCTTTCGGGGGGTATTGCAACTTTTCAGCATTTTGAAGCGAAATTGTTCCTTTGGGGGGGTATTGCAATTTTTTGCCATTTTGAGGCGAAATTGTTCCTTTGGGGGGGTATTGCAACTTTTGGCCATTTTGAAGCGAAATTGTTCCTTTGGGGGGTTTTTACAATTTTTGGCCATTTTGAGGCGAAATTGTTCCTTTCGGGGGGTATTGCAACTTTTCGGCATTTTGAGGCAAAATTGTTCCTTTGGGGGGGTATTGCAACTTTTGGCCATTTTGAAGCGAAATTGTTCCTTTGGGGGGGTATTGCAATTTTTTGCCATTTTGAGGCGAAATTGTTCCTTTGGGGGGGTATTGCAACTTTTGGCCATTTTGAAGCGAAATTGTTCCTTTGGGGGGGTATTGCAACTTTTCGGCATTTTGAGGCGAAATTGTTCCTTTGGGGGGTATTGCAATTTTTTTTCCATTTTGAGGCGAAATTGTTCCTTTGGGGGGGTATTGCAACTTTTGGCCATTTTGAAGCGAAAATGTTCCTTTCGGGGGGTATTGCAACTTTTCGGCATTTTGAAGCGAAATTGTTCCTTTGGGGGGTATTGCAATTTTTTGCCATTTTGAGGCGAAATTGTTCCTTTGGGGGGTATTGCAACTTTTGGCCATTTTGAAGCGAAATTGTTCCTTTGGGGGGGTATTGCAACTTTTGGCCATTTTGAAGCGAAATTGTTCCTTTGGGGGGGTATTGCAATTTTTTGCCATTTTGAGGCGAAATTGTTCCTTTGGGGGAGTATTGCAATTTTTTGCCATTTTGAGGCGAAATTGTTCTTTTGGGGGGGTATTGCAACTTTTGGCCATTTTGAAGCGAAATTGTTCCTTTGGGGGGGTATTGCAATTTTTTGCCATTTTGAGGCGAAATTGTTCCTTTCGGGGGGTATTGCAACTTTTCGGCATTTTGAGGCGAAATTGTTCCTTTGGGGGGTATTGCAACTTTTGGCCATTTTGAAGCGAAATTGTTCCTTTGGGGGGGTATTGCAACTTTTGGCCATTTTGAAGCGAAATTGTTCCTTTGGGGGGGTTTTACAATTTTTGGCCATTTTGAGGCAAAATTGTTCCTTTTGGGGGGTATTGCAACTTTTCGGCATTTTGAGGCGAAATTGTTCCTTTGGGGGGTATTGCAACTTTTGGCCATTTTGAAGCGAAATTGTTCCTTTGGGGGGTATTGCAATTTTTTGCCATTTTGAGGCAAAATTGTTCCTTTGGGGGGGTATTGCAACTTTTGGCCATTTTGAAGCGAAATTGTTCCTTTGGGAGGGTATTGCAATTTTTTGCCATTTTGAGGCGAAATTGTTCCTTTGGGGGGGTATTGCAACTTTTCGGCATTTTGAAGCGAAATTGTTCCTTTGGGGGGGTATTGCAATTTTTTTTCCATTTTGAGGCGAAATTGTTCCTTTGGGGGGATATTGCCACTTTTGGCAATTTTGAAGCGAAATTATTCCTTTGGGGGGTATTGCAATTTTTTGCCATTTTGAGGCAAAATTGTTCCTTTGGGGGGGTATTGCAACTTTTGGCCATTTTGAAGCGAAATTGTTCCTTTGGGGGGTATTGCAATTTTTTGCCATTTTGAGGCAAAATTGTTCCTTTGGGGGGGTATTGCAACTTTTGGCCATTTTGAAGCGAAATTGTTCCTTTGGGGGGGTATTGCAATTTTTTGCCATTTTGAGGCGAAATTGTTCCTTTGGGGGGTATTGCAACTTTTCGGCATTTTGAGGCGAAATTGTTCCTTTGGGGGGTATTGCAATTTTTTTTCCATTTTGAGGCGAAATTGTTCCTTTGGGGGGGTATTGCCACTTTTGGCCATTTTGAAGCGAAATTGTACCTTTGGGGGGGTATTGCAACTTTTCGGCATTTTGAAGCGAAATTGTTCCTTTGGGGGGGTATTGCAATTTTTTTTTCCATTTTGAGGCGAAATTGTTCCTTTGGGGGGGTATTGCCACTTTTGGCCATTTTGAAGTGAAATTGTACCTTTGGGGGGGTATTGCAACTTTTCGGCATTTTGAAGCGAAATTGTTCCTTTTGGGGGTGTATTGCAATTTTTTGCCATTTTGAGGCGAAATTGTTCCTTTTGGGGGGTATTGCAACTTTTCGGCATTTTGAGGCGAAATTGTTCCTTTGGGGGGGTATTGCAACTTTTGGCCATTTTGAAGCGAAATTGTTCCTTTGGGGGGTATTGCAATTTTTTGCCATTTTGAGGCAAAATTGTTCCTTTGGGGGGGTATTGCAATTTTTTGCCATTTTGAGGCGAAATTGTTCCTTTGGGGGGGTATTGCAACTTTTCGGCATTTTGAAGCGAAATTGTTCCTTTGGGGGGGTATTGCAATTTTTTTTCCATTTTGAGGTGAAATTGTTCCTTGGGGGGGTATTGCAATTTTTGGCCATTTTGAGGCGAAATTGTTCCTTTGGGGGAATATTGCAACTTTTGGCTATTTTGAAGCGAAATTGTTCCTTTGGGGGGGTATTGCAACTTTTGGCCATTTTGAAGCGAAATTTTTCCTTTGGGGGGGTATTGCAATTTTTTGCCATTTTGAGGCGAAATTGTTCCTTTGGGGGAGTATTGCAACTTTTGGCCATTTTGAAGCGAAATTGTTCCTTTGGGGGGGTATTGCAATTTTTTGCCATTTTGAGGCGAAATTGTTCCTTTGGGGGGGTATTGCAATTTTTTGCCATTTTGAGGCGAAATTGTTCCTTTGGGGGGGTATTGCAACTTTTCGGCATTTTGAGGCGAAATTGTTCCTTTGGGGGGGTATTGCAATTTTTTGCCATTTTGAGGCGAAATTGTTCCTTTGAGGGGGTATTGCAACTTTTGGCCATTTTGAAGCGAAATTGTTCCTTTGGGGGGTATTGCAATTTTTTGCCATTTTGAGGCGAAATTGTTCCTTTGGGGGGTATTGCAATTTTTTGCCATTTTGAGGCGAAATTGTTCCTTTGGGGGGGTATTGCAACTTTTCGGCATTTTGAAGTGAAATTGTTCCTTTGGGGGGGTTTTACAATTTTTTGCCATTTTGAGGCAAAATTGTTCCTTTTGGGGGGTATTGCAACTTTTCGGCATTTTGAGGCGAAATTGTTCCTTTGGGGGGGTATTCCAACATTTGGCCATTTTGAAGCGAAATTGTTCCTTTGGGGGGTATTGCAATTTTTTGCCATTTTGAGGCGAAATTGTTCCTTTGGGGGGGTATTGCAACTTTTGGCCATTTTGAAGCGAAATTGTACCTTTGGGGGGGTATTGCAACTTTTCGGCATTTTGAAGCGAAATTGTTCCTTTGGGGGGGTATTGCAATTTTTTGCCATTTTGAGGCGAAATTGTTCCTTTGGGGGGTTATTGCAACTTTTGGCCATTTTGAAGCGAAATTGTTCCTTTGGGGGGGTATTGCAATTTTTTGCCATTTTGAGGCGAAATTGTTCCTTTCGGGGGGTATTGCAACTTTTGGCCATTTTGAAGCGAAATTGTTCCTTTGGGGGGGTATTGCAACTTTTGGCCATTTTGAAGCGAAATTGTTCCTTTGGGGGGGTTTTACAATTTTTGGCCATTTTGAGGCAAAATTGTTCCTTTCGGGGGGTATTGCAACTTTTCAGCATTTTGAGGCGAAATTGTTCCTTTGGGGGGGTATTGCAATTTTTTGCCATTTTGAGGCGAAATTGTTCCTTTGGGGGGGTATTGCAACTTTTCGGCATTTTGAGGCGAAATTGTTCCTTTGGGGGGTATTGCAATTTTTTTTCCATTTTGAGGCGAAATTGTTCCTTTAAGGGGGTATTGCAACTTTTGGCCATTTTGAAGCGAAATTGTTCCTTTCGGGGGGTATTGCAACTTTTCGGCATTTTGAAGCGAAATTGTTCCTTTGGGGGGTATTGCAATTTTTTGCCATTTTGAGGCGAAATTGTTCCTTTGGGGGGGTATTGCAACTTTGCGCCATTTTGAAGCGAAATTGTTCCTTTGGGGGGGTATTGCAACTTTTGGCCATTTTGAAGCGAAATTGTTCCTTTGGGGGGGTATTGCAACTTTTGGCCATTTTGAAGCGAAATTGTTCCTTTGGGGGGGTATTGCAAGTTTTGGCCATTTTGAAGTGAAATTGTTCCTTTCGGGGGGTATTGCAACTTTTCAGCATTTTGAAGCGAAATTGTTCCTTTGGGGGGGTATTGCAATTTTTTGCCATTTTGAGGCGAAATTGTTCCTTTGGGGGGGTATTGCAACTTTTGGCCATTTTGAAGCGAAATTGTTCCTTTGGGGGGTTTTTACAATTTTTGGCCATTTTGAGGCGAAATTGTTCCTTTCGGGGGGTATTGCAACTTTTCGGCATTTTGAGGCAAAATTGTTCCTTTGGGGGGGTATTGCAACTTTTGGCCATTTTGAAGCGAAATTGTTCCTTTGGGGGGGTATTGCAATTTTTTGCCATTTTGAGGCGAAATTGTTCCTTTGGGGGGGTATTGCAACTTTTGGCCATTTTGAAGCGAAATTGTTCCTTTGGGGGGGTATTGCAACTTTTCGGCATTTTGGGGCGAAATTGTTCCTTTGGGGGGGTATTGCAACTTTTGGCCATTTTGAAGCGAAATTGTTCCTTTCGGCGGGTATTGCAACTTTTCGGCATTTTGAGGCGAAATTGTTCCTTTGGGGGGGTATTGCAACTTTTGGCCATTTTGAAGCGAAATTGTTCCTTTGGGGGGGTATTGCAACTTTTCGGCATTTTGAGGCGAAATTGTTCCTTTGGGGGGGTATTGCAATTTTTTGCCATTTTGAGGCGAAATTGTTCCTTTGGGGGGTATTGCAACTTTTGGCCATTTTGAAGCGAAATTGTTCCTTTGGGGGGGTATTGCAATTTTTTGCCATTTTGAGGTGAAATTGTTCCTTTGGGGGGGTATTGCAACTTTTGGCCATATTGAAGCGAAATTGTTCCTTTGGGAGGGTATTGCAATTTTTAACCATTTTGAGGCGAAATTGTTCCTTTGGGGGGGTATTGCAATTTTTTTGCCATTTTGAGGCGAAATTGTTCCTTTGGGGGGGTATTGCAACTTTTCGGCATTTTGAGGCGAAATTGTTCCTTTGGGGGGTATTGCAATTTTTTTTCCATTTTGAGGCGAAATTGTTCCTTTGGGGGGGTATTGCAAATTTTGGCCATTTTGAAGCGAAATTGTTCCTTTGGGGGGGTATTGCAATTTTTTGCCATTTTGAGGCGAAATTGTTCCTTTGGGGGGGTATTGCAACTTTTCGGCATTTTGAGGCGAAATTGTTCCTTTGGGGGGGTATTGCAATTTTTTGCCATTTTGAGGCGAAATTGTTCCTTTGGGGGGGTATTGCAACTTTTCGGCATTTTGAGGCGAAATTGTTCCTTTGGGGGGGTATTGCAATTTTTTGCCATTTTGAGGCGAAATTGTTCCTTTGGGGGGGTATTGCAAATTTTGGCCATTTTGAAGCGAAATTGTTCCTTTGGGGGGGTATTGCAATTTTTTGCCATTTTGAGGCGAAATTGTTCCTTTGGGGGGGTATTACAATTTTTTGCCATTTTGAGGTGAAATTGTTCTTTTGGGGGGGTATTGCAACTTTTGGCCATTTTGAAGCGAAATTGTTCCTTTGGGGGGTATTGCAATTTTTTTTCCATTTTGAGGCGAAATTGTTCCTTTGGGGGGGTATTGCAACTTTTGGCCATTTTGAAGCGAAATTGTTCCTTTCGGGGGGTATTGCAACTTTTCGGCATTTTGAAGCGAAATTGTTCCTTTGGGGGGTATTGCAATTTTTTGCCATTTTGAGGCGAAATTGTTCCTTTGGGGGGGTATTGCAACTTTTGGCCATTTTGAAGCGAAATTGTTCCTTTGGGGGGGTATTGCAACTTTTGGCCATTTTGAAGCGAAATTGTTCCTTTGGGGGGGTATTGCAACTTTTGGCCATTTTGAAGCGAAATTGTTCCTTTGGGGGGGTATTGCAAGTTTTGGCCATTTTGAAGTGAAATTGTTCCTTTCGGGGGGTATTGCAACTTTTCAGCATTTTGAAGCGAAATTGTTCCTTTGGGGGGGTATTGCAATTTTTTGCCATTTTGAGGCGAAATTGTTCCTTTGGGGGGGTATTGCAACTTTTGGCCATTTTGAAGCGAAATTGTTCCTTTGGGGGGTTTTTACAATTTTTGGCCATTTTGAGGCGAAATTGTTCCTTTCGGGGGGTATTGCAACTTTTCGGCATTTTGAGGCAAAATTGTTCCTTTGGGGGGGTATTGCAACTTTTGGCCATTTTGAAGCGAAATTGTTCCTTTGGGGGGGTATTGCAATTTTTTGCCATTTTGAGGCGAAATTGTTCCTTTGGGGGGTATTGCAACTTTTGGCCATTTTGAAGTGAAATTGTTCCTTTGGGGGGGTATTGCAACTTTTCGGCATTTTGGGGCGAAATTGTTCCTTTGGGGGGGTATTGCAACTTTTGGCCATTTTGAAGCGAAATTGTTCCTTTCGGCGGGTATTGCAACTTTTCGGCATTTTGAGGCGAAATTGTTCCTTTGGGGGGGGTATTGCAACTTTTGGCCATTTTGAAGCGAAATTGTTCCTTTGGGGGGGTATTGCAACTTTTCGGCATTTTGAGGCGAAATTGTTCCTTTGGGGGGGTATTGCAATTTTTTGCCATTTTGAGGCGAAATTGTTCCTTTGGGGGGGTATTGCAACTTTTGGCCATTTTGAAGCGAAATTGTTCCTTTGGGGGGGTATTGCAATTTTTTGCCATTTTGAGGTGAAATTGTTCCTTTGGGGGGGTATTGCAACTTTTGGCCATATTGAAGCGAAATTGTTCCTTTGGGAGGGTATTGCAATTTTTAACCATTTTGAGGCGAAATTGTTCCTTTGGGGGGGTATTGCAATTTTTTTGCCATTTTGAGGCGAAATTGTTCCTTTGGGGGGGTATTGCAACTTTTCGGCATTTTGAGGCGAAATTGTTCCTTTGGGGGGTATTGCAATTTTTTTTCCATTTTGAGGCGAAATTGTTCCTTTGGGGGGGTATTGCAAATTTTGGCCATTTTGAAGCGAAATTGTTCCTTTGGGGGGGTATTGCAATTTTTTGCCATTTTGAGGCGAAATTGTTCCTTTGGGGGGGTATTGCAACTTTTCGGCATTTTGAGGCGAAATTGTTCCTTTGGGGGGGTATTGCAATTTTTTGCCATTTTGAGGCGAAATTGTTCCTTTGGGGGGGTATTGCAACTTTTCGGCATTTTGAGGCGAAATTGTTCCTTTGGGGGGGTATTGCAATTTTTTGCCATTTTGAGGCGAAATTGTTCCTTTGGGGGGGTATTGCAAATTTTGGCCATTTTGAAGCGAAATTGTTCCTTTGGGGGGGTATTGCAATTTTTTGCCATTTTGAGGCGAAATTGTTCCTTTGGGGGGGTATTACAATTTTTTGCCATTTTGAGGTGAAATTGTTCTTTTGGGGGGGTATTGCAACTTTTGGCCATTTTGAAGCGAAATTGTTCCTTTGGGGGGTATTGCATTTTTTTGCCATTTTGAGGCGAAATTGTTCCTTTGGGGGGGTATTGCAACTTTTGGCCTTTTTGAGGCGAAATTGTTCCTTTGGGGGGGTATTGCAACTTTTGGCCTTTTTGAGGCGAAATTGTTCCTTTGGGGGGTATTGCAACTTTTGGCCATTTTGAAGCGAAATTGTTCCTTTGGGGGGGTATTGCAACTTTTCGGCATTTTGAGGCGAAATTGTTCCTTGGGGGGGTATTGCAACTTTTGGCCATTTTGAAGCGAAATTGTTCCTTTCGGGGGGCATTGCAACTTTTGGCCATTTTGAAGCGAAATTGTTCCTTTGGGGGGGTATTGCAACTTTTTGGCATTTTGAGGCGAAATTGTTCCTTTGGGGGGGTATTGCAATTTTTTGCCATTTTGAGGCGAAATTGTTCCTTTGGGGGGGTATTGCAACTTTTGGCCATTTTGAGGTGAAATTGTTCCTTTGGGGGGGTATTGCAACTTTTGGCCATATTGAAGCGAAATTGTTCCTTTGGGAGGGTATTGCAATTTTTAACCATTTTGAGGCGAAATTGTTCCTTTGGGGGGGTATTGCAATTTTTTGCCATTTTGAGGTGAAATTGTTCCTTTGGGGGGGTATTGCAACTTTTGGCCATTTTGAAGCGAAATTGTTCCTTTGGGGGGTATTGCATTTTTTTGCCATTTTGAGGCGAAATTGTTCCTTTGGGGGGGTATTGCAACTTTTGGCCTTTTTGAGGCGAAATTGTTCCTTTGGGGGGGTATTGCAACTTTTCGGCATTTTGAGGCGAAATTGTTCCTTTGGGGGGGTATTGCAATTTTTTGCCATTTTGAGGCGAAATTGTTCCTTTGGGGGGTATTGCAACTTTTGGCCATTTTGAAGCGAAATTGTTCCTTTCGGGGGGTATTGCAACTTTTCGGCATTTTGAGGCGAAATTGTTCCTTTGGGGGGGTATTGCAACTTTTGGCCATTTTGAAGCGAAATTGTTCCTTTGGGGGGGTATTGCAACTTTTCGGCATTTTGAGGCGAAATTGTTCCTTTGGGGGGGTATTGCAACTTTTGGCCATTTTGAAGCGAAATTGTTCCTTTGGGGGGGTAGTGCAATTTTTTGCCATTTTGAGGCGAAATTGTTCCTTTCGGGGGGTATTGCAACTTTTCAGCATTTTAAAGCGAAATTGTTCCTTTGGGGGGGTATTGCAATTTTTTGCCATTTTGAGGTGAAATTGTTCCTTTGGGGGGGTATTGCAACTTTTGGCCATATTGAAGCGAAATTGTTCCTTTGGGAGGGTATTGCAATTTTTAACCATTTTGAGGCGAAATTGTTCCTTTGGGGGGGTATTGCAACTTTTGGCCATTTTGAAGCGAAATTGTTCCTTTGGGGGGTTTTTACAATTTTTGGCCATTTTGAGGCGAAATTGTTCCTTTCGGGGGGTATTGCAACTTTTCGGCATTTTGAGGCGAAATTGTTCCTTTGGGGGGGTATTGCAACTTTTGGCCATTTTAAAGCGAAATTGTTCCTTTGGGGGTATTGCAATTTTTTGCCATTTTGAGGCGAAATTGTTCCTTTGGGGGGTATTGCAACTTTTGGCCATTTTGAAGCGAAATTGTTCCTTTGGGGGGGTATTGCAATTTTTTGCCATTTTGAGGCGAAATTGTTCCTTTGGGGGGGTATTGCAACTTTTGGCCATTTTGAAGCGGAATTGTTCCTTTCGGGGGGTATTGCAACTTTTCGGCATTTTGAGGCGAAATTGTTCCTTTGGGGGGGTATTGCAATTTTTTGCCATTTTGAGGCGAAATTGTTCCTTTGGGGGGGTATTGCAACTTTTGGCCATTTTGAAGCGAAATTGTTCCTTTGGGGGGGTATTGCAATTTTTTGCCATTTTGAGGTGAAATTGTTCCTTTGGGGGGGTATTGCAACTTTTGGCCATATTGAAGCGAAATTGTTCCTTTGGGAGGGTATTGCAATTTTTAACCATTTTGAGGCGAAATTGTTCCTTTGGGGGGGTATTGCAATTTTTTTGCCATTTTGAGGCGAAATTGTTCCTTTGGGGGGTATTGCAATTTTTTTTCCATTTTGAGGCGAAATTGTTCCTTTGGGGGGGTATTGCAAATTTTGGCCATTTTGAAGCGAAATTGTTCCTTTGGGGGGGTATTGCAATTTTTTGCCATTTTGAGGCGAAATTGTTCCTTTGGGGGGGTATTGCAACTTTTCGGCATTTTGAGGCGAAATTGTTCCTTTGGGGGGGTATTGCAATTTTTTGCCATTTTGAGGCGAAATTGTTCCTTTGGGGGGGTATTGCAACTTTTCGGCATTTTGAGGCGAAATTGTTCCTTTGGGGGGGTATTGCAATTTTTTGCCATTTTGAGGCGAAATTGTTCCTTTGGGGGGGTATTGCAAATTTTGGCCATTTTGAAGCGAAATTGTTCCTTTGGGGGGGTATTGCAATTTTTTGCCATTTTGAGGCGAAATTGTTCCTTTGGGGGGGTATTACAATTTTTTGCCATTTTGAGGTGAAATTGTTCTTTTGGGGGGGTATTGCAACTTTTGGCCATTTTGAAGCGAAATTGTTCCTTTGGGGGGTATTGCATTTTTTTGCCATTTTGAGGCGAAATTGTTCCTTTGGGGGGGTATTGCAACTTTTGGCCATTTTGAGGCGAAATTGTTCCTTTGGGGGGGTATTGCAATTTTTTGCCATTTTGAGGCGAAATTGTTCCTTTGGGGGGTATTGCAACTTTTGGCCATTTTGAAGCGAAATTGTTCCTTTGGGGGGGTATTGCAACTTTTCGGCATTTTGAGGCGAAATTGTTCCTTGGGGGGGTATTGCAACTTTTGGCCATTTTGAAGCGAAATTGTTCCTTTCGGGGGGCATTGCAACTTTTGGCCATTTTGAAGCGAAATTGTTCCTTTGGGGGGGTATTGCAACTTTTCGGCATTTTGAGGCGAAATTGTTCCTTTGGGGGGGTATTGCAATTTTTTGCCATTTTGAGGCGAAATTGTTCCTTTGGGGGGGTATTGCAACTTTTGGCCATTTTGAAGCGAAATTGTTCCTTTGGGGGGGTATTGCAATTTTTTGCCATTTTGAGGTGAAATTGTTCCTTTGGGGGGGTATTGCAACTTTTGGCCATATTGAAGCGAAATTGTTCCTTTGGGAGGGTATTGCAATTTTTAACCATTTTGAGGCGAAATTGTTCCTTTGGGGGGGTATTGCAATTTTTTGCCATTTTGAGGTGAAATTGTTCCTTTGGGGGGGTATTGCAACTTTTGGCCATTTTGAAGCGAAATTGTTCCTTTGGGGGTATTGCATTTTTTTGCCATTTTGAGGCGAAATTGTTCCTTTGGGGGGGTATTGCAACTTTTGGCCTTTTTGAGGCGAAATTGTTCCTTTGGGGGGGTATTGCAACTTTTCGGCATTTTGAGGCGAAATTGTTCCTTTGGGGGGGTATTGCAATTTTTTGCCATTTTGAGGCGAAATTGTTCCTTTGGGGGGTATTGCAACTTTTGGCCATTTTGAAGCGAAATTGTTCCTTTCGGGGGGTATTGCAACTTTTCGGCATTTTGAGGCGAAATTGTTCCTTTGGGGGGGTATTGCAACTTTTGGCCATTTTGAAGCGAAATTGTTCCTTTGGGGGGGTATTGCAACTTTTTGCCATTTTGAGGCGAAATTGTTCCTTTCGGGGGGTATTGCAACTTTTCAGCATTTTAAAGCGAAATTGTTCCTTTGGGGGGGTATTGCAATTTTTTGCCATTTTGAGGTGAAATTGTTCCTTTGGGGGGGTATTGCAACTTTTGGCCATATTGAAGCGAAATTGTTCCTTTGGGAGGGTATTGCAATTTTTAACCATTTTGAGGCGAAATTGTTCCTTTGGGGGGGTATTGCAACTTTTGGCCATTTTGAAGCGAAATTGTTCCTTTGGGGGGGTATTGCAATTTTTTGCCATTTTGAGGCGAAATTGTTTCTTTGGAGGGGTATTGCAACTTTTGGCCATATTGAAGCGAAATTGTTCCTTTGGGGGGTTTTTACAATTTTTGGCCATTTTGAGGCGAAATTGTTCCTTTCGGGGGGTATTGCAACTTTTCGGCATTTTGAGGCGAAATTGTTCCTTTGGGGGGGTATTGCAACTTTTGGCCATTTTGAAGCGAAATTGTTCCTTTGGGGGGTATTGCAACTTTTGGCCATTTTGAAGCGAAATTGTTCCTTTGGGGGGGGTATTGCAACTTTTCGGCATTTTGAGGCGAAATTGTTCCTTTGGGGGGGTATTGCAATTTTTTGCCATTTTGAGGCGAAATTGTTCCTTTGGGGGGGTATTGCAACTTTTGGCCATTTTGAAGCGGAATTGTTCCTTTCGGGGGGTATTGCAACTTTTCGGCATTTTGAGGCGAAATTGTTCCTTTGGGGGGGTATTGCAATTTTTTGCCATTTTGAGGCGAAATTGTTCCTTTGGGGGGGTATTGCAACTTTTGGCCATTTTGAAGCGAAATTGTTCCTTTGGGGGGGTATTACAATTTTTTGCCATTTTGAGGCGAAATTGTTCCTTTGGGGGGGTATTGCAATTTTTTTTTCATTTTGAGGCGAAATTGTTCATTTGGGGGGGTATTGCAAATTTTGGCCATTTTGAAGCGAAATTGTTCCTTTGGGGGGGTATTGCAATTTTTTACCATTTTGAGGCGAATTTGTTCCTTTGGGGGGGTATTGCAACTTTTCGGCATTTTGAGAAGAAATTGTTCCTTTGGGGGGGTATTGCAATTTTTTGCCATTTTGAGGTGAAATTGTTCCTTTGGGGGGGTATTGCAACTTTTGGCCATTTTGAAGCGAAATTGTTCCTTTGGGGGGTATTGCATTTTTTTGCCATTTTGAGGTGAAATTGTTCCTTTGGGGGGTATTGCAACTTTTGGCCATTTTGAAGCGAAATTGTTCCTTTGGGGGGTATTGCATTTTTTTGCCATTTTGAGGCGAAATTGTTTTTTTGGGGGGGTATTGCAAATTTTGGGCATTTTGAAGCAAAATTGTTCCTTTGGGGGGGTATTGCAATTTTTCGGCATTTTGAGGCGAAATTGTTCCTTTGGGGGGGTATTGCAATTTTTTGCAATTTTGAGGTTAAATTGTTCCTTTGGGGGGTATTGCAACTTTTGGCCATTTTGAAGCGAAATTGTTCCTTTGGGGGTATTGCATTTTTTTGCCATTTTGAGGCGAAATTGTTCCTTTGGGGGGGTATTGCAACTTTTGGCCATTTTGAAGCGAAATTGTTCCTTTGGGGGGGTATTGCAATTTTTTGCCATTTTGAGGCGAAATTGTTCCTTTGGGGGGGTATTGCAACTTTTGGCCTTTTTGAGGCGAAATTGTTCCTTTGGGGGGGTATTGCAACTTTTGGCCATTTTGAAGCGAAATTGTTCCTTTGGGGGGGTATTGCAACTTTTTGGCATTTTGAGGCGAAATTGTTCTTTTGGGGGGGTATTGCAATTTTTTGCCATTTTGAGGCGAAATTGTTCCTTTGGGGGGGTATTGCAACTTTTGGCCATTTTGAAGCGAAATTGTTCCTTTTGGGGGGTATTGCAACTTTTCTGCATTTTGAGGCGAAATTGTTCCTTTGGGGGGGTATTGCAATTTTTAACCATTTTGAGGCGAAATTGTTCCTTTGGGGGGGTATTGCAACTTTTGGCCATTTTGAAGTGAAATTGTTCCTTTCGGGGGGTATTGCAACTTTTCAGCATTTTGAAGCGAAATTGTTCCTTTGGGGGGGGTATTGCAATTTTTTGCCATTTTGAGGCGAAATTGTTCCTTTGGGGGGGTATTGCAATTTTTTGCCATTTTCAGGCGAAATTGTTCCTTTGGGGGGGTATTGCAACTTTTGGCCATTTTGAAGCGAAATTGTTCCTTTGGGGGGGTATTGCAATTTTTAACCATTTTGAGGCGAAATTGTTCCTTTGGGGGGTATTGCAACTTTTGGCCATTTTGAAGCGAAATTGTTCCTTTGGGGGGGTATTGCAACTTTTGGCCATTTTGAGGCGAAATTGTTCCTTTGGGGGGGTATTGCAACTTTTGGCCATTTTGAAGCGAAATTGTTCCTTTGGGGGGGTATTGCAATTTTTTGCCATTTTGAGGCGAAATTGTTCCTTTGGGGGGGTATTGCAACTTTTGGCCATTTTGAAGCGAAATTGTTCCTTTGGGGGGGTATTGCAATTTTTAACCATTTTGAGGCGAAATTGTTCCTTTGGGGGGTATTGCAACTTTTGGCCATTTTGAAGCGAAATTGTTCCTTTGGGGGGGTATTGCAACTTTTCGGCCATTTTGCCTTTGGGGGGGTATTGCAACTTTTCGGCCTTTTTGCCATTTTGAGGCGAAATTGTTCCTTTGTGGGGTATTGCAATTTTTTTTCCATTTTGAGGCGAAATTGTTCCTTTGGGGGGGTATTGCAACTTTTGGCCATTTTGAAGCGAAATTGTTCCTTTCGGGGGGTATTGCAACTTTTTGGCATTTTGAAGCGAAATTGTTCCTTTGGGGGGTATTGCAATTTTTTGCCATTTTGAGGCGAAATTGTTCCTTTGGGGGGTATTGCAACTTTTGGCCATTTTGAAGCGAAATTGTTCCTTTGGGGGGGTATTGCAATTTTTTTTTCATTTTGAGGCGAAATTGTTCATTTGGGGGGGTATTGCAAATTTTGGCCATTTTGAAGCGAAATTGTTCCTTTCGGGGGGTATTGCAACTTTTCGGCATTTTGAAGCGAAATTGTTCCTTTGGGGGGTATTGCAAATTTTGGCCATTTTGAAGCGAAATTGTTCCTTTGGGGGGGTATTGCAATTTTTTGCCATTTTGAGGCGAAATTGTTCCTTTGGGGGGGTATTGCAACTTTTCGGCATTTTGAGGCGAAATTGTTCCTTTGGGGGGGTATTGCAATTTTTTGCCATTTTGAGGTGAAATTGTTCCTTTAGGGGGTTTTGCAACTTTTGGCCATTTTGAAGCGAAATTGTTCCTTTGGGGGGTATTGCATTTTTTTGCCATTTTGAGGCGAAATTGTTCCTTTGGGGGGGTATTGCAACTTTTGGCCATTTTGAAGCGAAATTGTTCCTTTGGGGGGGTATTGCAATTTTTTGCCATTTTGAGGCAAAATTGTTCCTTTGGGGGGGTATTGCAACTTTTGGCCTTTTTGAGGCGAAATTGTTCCTTTGGGGGGGTATTGCAACTTTTGGCCATTTTGAAGCGAAATTGTTCCTTTGGGGGGGTATTGCTACTTTTCGGCATTTTGAGGCGAAATTGTTCCTTTGGGGGGGTATTGCAACTTTTCGGCATTTTGAGGCGAAAATGTTCCTTTGGGGGGTATTGCAACTTTTGGCCATTTTGAAGTGAAATTGTTCCTTTCGGGGGGTATTGCAACTTTTCGGCATTTTGAGGCGAAATTGTTCCTTTGGGGGGGTATTGCAACTTTTGGCTATTTTGAGGCGAAATTGTTCCTTTAAGGGGGTATTGCAATTTTTTGCCATTTTGAGGCGAAATTGTTCCTTTGGGGGGGTATTGCAACTTTTGGCCATTTTGAAGCGAAATTGTTCCTTTCGGGGGGTATTGCAACTTTTCGGCATTTTGAGGCGAAATTGTTCCTTTGGGGGGGTATTGCAACTTTTGGCCATTTTGAAGCGAAATTGTTCCTTTCGGGGGGTATTGCAACTTTTCAGCATTTTGAGGCAAAATTGTCCCTTTGGAGGGGTATTGCAATTTTTTGCCATTTTGAGGCGAAATTGTTCCTTTGGGGGGGTATTGCAACTTTTCGGCATTTTGAGGCGAAATTGTTCCTTTGTGGGGGTATTGCAACTTTTGGCCATTTTGAAGCGAAATTGTTCCTTTCGGGGGTTATTGCAACTTTTCGGCATTTTGAAGCGAAATTGTTCCTTTGGGGGGTATTGCAATTTTTTGCCATTTTGAGGCGAAATTGTTCCTTTGGGGGGGGGGGTATTGCAAATTTTGGCCATTTTGAAGCGAAATTGTTCCTTTGGGGGGGTATTGCAATTTTTTGCCATTTTGAGGCGAAATTGTTCCTTTGGGGGGGTATTGCAACTTTTCGGCATTTTGAGGCGAAATTGTTCCTTTGGGGGGGTATTGCAACTTTTGGCCATTTTGAAGCGAAATTGTTCCTTTGGGGGGTATTGCATTTTTTTGCCATTTTGAGGCGAAATTGTTCCTTTGGGGGGGTATTGCAACTTTTGGCCATTTTAAAGCGAAATTGTTCCTTTGGGGGGGTATTGCAATTTTTTCCATTTTGAGGCGAAATTGTTCCTTTGGGGGGGTATTGCAACTTTTGGCCATTTTGAAGCGAAATTGTTCCTTTGGGGGGGTATTGCAACTTTTCGGCATTTTGAGGCGAAATTGTTCCTTTGGGGGGGTATTGCAACTTTTCGGCATTTTGAGGCGAAATTGTTCCTTTGGGGGGGTATTGCAATTTTTTGCCATTTTGAGGCGAAATTGTTCCTTTGGGGGGTATTGCAATTTTTTGCCATTTTGAGGCGAAATTGTTCCTTTGGGGGGGTATTACAATTTTTTGCCATTTTGAGGTGATATTGTTCTTTTGGGGGGGTATTGCAACTTTTGGCCATTTTGAAGCGAAATTGTTCCTTTGGGGGGTATTGCATTTTTTTGCCATTTTGAGGCGAAATTGTTCCTTTGGGGGGGTATTGCAACTTTTGGCCTTTTTGAGGCGAAATTGTTCCTTTGGGGGGGTATTGCAACTTTTGGCCATTTTGAGGCGAAATTGTTCCTTTGGGGGGGTATTGCAATTTTTTGCCATTTTGAGGCGAAATTGTTCCTTTGGGGGGTATTGCAACTTTTGGCCATTTTGAAGCGAAATTGTTCCTTTGGGGGGGTATTGCAACTTTTCGGCATTTTGAGGCGAAATTGTTCCTTGGGGGGGTATTGCAACTTTTGGCCATTTTGAAGCGAAATTGTTCCTTTCGGGGGGCATTGCAACTTTTGGCCATTTTGAAGCGAAATTGTTCCTTTGGGGGGGTATTGCAACTTTTCGGCATTTTGAGGCGAAATTGTTCCTTTGGGGGGGTATTGCAATTTTTTGCCATTTTGAGGCGAAATTGTTCCTTTGGGGGGGTATTGCAACTTTTGGCCATTTTGAAGCGAAATTGTTCCTTTGGGGGGGTATTGCAATTTTTTGCCATTTTGAGGTGAAATTGTTCCTTTGGGGGGGTATTGCAACTTTTGGCCATATTGAAGCGAAATTGTTCCTTTGGGAGGGTATTGCAATTTTTAACCATTTTGAGGCGAAATTGTTCCTTTGGGGGGGTATTGCAATTTTTTGCCATTTTGAGGTGAAATTGTTCCTTTGGGGGGGTATTGCAACTTTTGGCCATTTTAAAGCGAAATTGTTCCTTTGGGGGGTATTGCATTTTTTTGCCATTTTGAGGCGAAATTGTTCCTTTGGGGGGGTATTGCAACTTTTGGCCATTTTAAAGCGAAATTGTTCCTTTGGGGGGGTATTGCAATTTTTTCCATTTTGAGGCGAAATTGTTCCTTTGGGGGGGTATTGCAACTTTTGGCCATTTTGAAGCGAAATTGTTCCTTTGGGGGGGTATTGCAACTTTTCGGCATTTTGAGGCGAAATTGTTCCTTTGGGGGGGTATTGCAACTTTTCGGCATTTTGAGGCGAAATTGTTCCTTTGGGGGGGTATTGCAATTTTTTGCCATTTTGAGGCGAAATTGTTCCTTTGGGGGGTATTGCAATTTTTTGCCATTTTGAGGCGAAATTGTTCCTTTGGGGGGGTATTACAATTTTTTGCCATTTTGAGGTGATATTGTTCTTTTGGGGGGGTATTGCAACTTTTGGCCATTTTGAAGCGAAATTGTTCCTTTGGGGGGTATTGCATTTTTTTGCCATTTTGAGGCGAAATTGTTCCTTTGGGGGGGTATTGCAACTTTTGGCCTTTTTGAGGCGAAATTGTTCCTTTGGGGGGGTATTGCAACTTTTGGCCATTTTGAGGCGAAATTGTTCCTTTGGGGGGGTATTGCAATTTTTTGCCATTTTGAGGCGAAATTGTTCCTTTGGGGGGTATTGCAACTTTTGGCCATTTTGAAGCGAAATTGTTCCTTTGGGGGGGTATTGCAACTTTTCGGCATTTTGAGGCGAAATTGTTCCTTGGGGGGGTATTGCAACTTTTGGCCATTTTGAAGCGAAATTGTTCCTTTCGGGGGGCATTGCAACTTTTGGCCATTTTGAAGCGAAATTGTTCCTTTGGGGGGGTATTGCAACTTTTCGGCATTTTGAGGCGAAATTGTTCCTTTGGGGGGGTATTGCAATTTTTTGCCATTTTGAGGCGAAATTGTTCCTTTGGGGGGGTATTGCAACTTTTGGCCATTTTGAAGCGAAATTGTTCCTTTGGGGGGGTATTGCAATTTTTTGCCATTTTGAGGTGAAATTGTTCCTTTGGGGGGGTATTGCAACTTTTGGCCATATTGAAGCGAAATTGTTCCTTTGGGAGGGTATTGCAATTTTTAACCATTTTGAGGCGAAATTGTTCCTTTGGGGGGGTATTGCAATTTTTTGCCATTTTGAGGTGAAATTGTTCCTTTGGGGGGGTATTGCAACTTTTGGCCATTTTAAAGCGAAATTGTTCCTTTGGGGGGTATTGCATTTTTTTGCCATTTTGAGGCGAAATTGTTCCTTTGGGGGGGTATTGCAACTTTTGGCCTTTTTGAGGCGAAATTGTTCCTTTGGGGGGGTATTGCAACTTTTCGGCATTTTGAGGCGAAATTGTTCCTTTGGGGGGGTATTGCAACTTTTGGCCATTTTGAAGCGAAATTGTTCCTTTGGGGGGGTATTGCAACTTTTCGGCATTTTGAGGCGAAATTGTTCCTTTGGGGGGGTATTGCAACTTTTGGCCATTTTGAAGCGAAATTGTTCCTTTGGGGGGGTAGTGCAATTTTTTGCCATTTTGAGGCGAAATTGTTCCTTTCGGGGGGTATTGCAACTTTTCAGCATTTTAAAGCGAAATTGTTCCTTTGGGGGGGTATTGCAATTTTTTGCCATTTTGAAGTGAAATTGTTCCTTTGGGGGGGTATTGCAACTTTTGGCCATATTGAAGCGAAATTGTTCCTTTGGGAGGGTATTGCAATTTTTAACCATTTTGAGGCGAAATTGTTCCTTTGGGGGGGTATTGCAACTTTTGGCCATTTTGAAGCGAAATTGTTCCTTTGGGGGGGTATTGCAATTTTTTGCCATTTTGAGGCGAAATTGTTCCTTTGGGGGGGTATTGCAACTTTTGGCCATATTGAAGCGAAATTGTTCCTTTGGGGGGTTTTTACAATTTTTGGCCATTTTGAGGCGAAATTGTTCCTTTCGGGGGGTATTGCAACTTTTCGGCATTTTGAGGCGAAATTGTTCCTTTGGGGGGGTATTGCAACTTTTGGCCATTTTGAAGCGAAATTGTTCCTTTGGGGGGTATTGCAATTTTTTGCCATTTTGAGGCGAAATTGTTCCTTTGGGGGGTATTGCAACTTTTGGCCATTTTGAAGCGAAATTGTTCCTTTGGGGGGGGTATTGCAACTTTTCGGCATTTTGAGGCGAAATTGTTCCTTTGGGGGGGTATTGCAATTTTTTGCCATTTTGAGGCGAAATTGTTCCTTTGGGGGGGTATTGCAACTTTTGGCCATTTTGAAGCGGAATTGTTCCTTTCGGGGGGTATTGCAACTTTTCGGCATTTTGAGGCGAAATTGTTCCTTTGGGGGGGTATTGCAATTTTTTGCCATTTTGAGGCGAAATTGTTCCTTTGGGGGGGTATTGCAACTTTTGGCCATTTTGAAGCGAAATTGTTCCTTTGGGGGGGTATTACAATTTTTTGCCATTTTGAAGCGAAATTGTTCCTTTGGGGGGTTTTTACAATTTTTGGCCATTTTGAGGCGAAATTGTTCCTTTCGGGGGGTATTGCAACTTTTCGGCATTTTGAGGCGAAATTGTTCCTTTGGGGGGGTATTGCAACTTTTGGCCATTTTGAAGCGAAATTGTTCCTTTGGGGGGTATTGCAATTTTTTGCCATTTTGAGGCGAAATTGTTCCTTTGGGGGGTATTGCAACTTTTGGCCATTTTGAAGCGAAATTGTTCCTTTGGGGGGGTATTGCAACTTTTCGGCATTTTGAGGCGAAATTGTTCCTTTGGGGGGGTATTGCAATTTTTTGCCATTTTGAGGCGAAATTGTTCCTTTGGGGGGGTATTGCAACTTTTGGCCATTTTGAAGCGGAATTGTTCCTTTCGGGGGGTATTGCAACTTTTCGGCATTTTGAGGCGAAATTGTTCCTTTGGGGGGGTATTGCAATTTTTTGCCATTTTGAGGCGAAATTGTTCCTTTGGGGGGGTATTGCAACTTTTGGCCATTTTGAAGCGAAATTGTTCCTTTAGGGGGTATTGCATTTTTTTGCCATTTTGAGGCGAAATTGTTTCTTTTGGGGGGTTTTGCAACTTTTGGCCATTTTGAACTGAAATTGTTCCTTTGGGGGGGTATTGCAATTTTTTTTTCATTTTGAGGCGAAATTGTTCATTTGGGGGGGTATTGCAAATTTTGGCCATTTTGAAGCGAAATTGTTCCTTTGGGGGGGTATTGCAATTTTTTACCATTTTGAGGCGAATTTGTTCCTTTGGGGGGGTATTGCAACTTTTCGGCATTTTGAGAAGAAATTGTTCCTTTGGGGGGGTATTGCAATTTTTTGCCATTTTGAGGTGAAATTGTTCCTTTGGGGGGGTATTGCAACTTTTGGCCATTTTGAAGCGAAATTGTTCCTTTGGGGGGTATTGCATTTTTTTGCCATTTTGAGGTGAAATTGTTCCTTTGGGGGGTATTGCAACTTTTGGCCATTTTGAAGCGAAATTGTTCCTTTGGGGGGTATTGCATTTTTTTGCCATTTTGAGGCGAAATTGTTTTTTTGGGGGGGTATTGCAAATTTTGGGCATTTTGAAGCAAAATTGTTCCTTTGGGGGGGTATTGCAATTTTTCGGCATTTTGAGGCGAAATTGTTCCTTTGGGGGGTATTGCAATTTTTTGCAATTTTGAGGTGAAATTGTTCCTTTGGGGGGTATTGCAACTTTTGGCCATTTTGAAGCGAAATTGTTCCTTTGGGGGGTATTGCATTTTTTTGCCATTTTGAGGCGAAATTGTTCCTTTGGGGGGGTATTGCAACTTTTGGCCATTTTGAAGCGAAATTGTTCCTTTGGGGGGGTATTGCAATTTTTTGCCATTTTGAGGCGAAATTGTTCCTTTGGGGGGGTATTGCAACTTTTGGCCTTTTTGAGGCGAAATTGTTCCTTTGGGGGGGTATTGCAACTTTTGGCCATTTTGAAGCGAAATTGTTCCTTTGGGGGGGTATTGCAACTTTTTGGCATTTTGAGGCGAAATTGTTCTTTTGGGGGGGTATTGCAATTTTTTGCCATTTTGAGGCGAAATTGTTCCTTTGGGGGGGTATTGCAACTTTTGGCCATTTTGAAGCGAAATTGTTCCTTTGGGGGGGTATTGCAACTTTTCTGCATTTTGAGGCGAAATTGTTCCTTTGGGGGGGTATTGCAATTTTTAACCATTTTGAGGCGAAATTGTTCCTTTGGGGGGTATTGCAACTTTTGGCCATTTTGAAGTGAAATTGTTCCTTTCGGGGGGTATTGCAACTTTTCAGCATTTTGAAGCGAAATTGTTCCTTTGGGGGGGGTATTGCAATTTTTTGCCATTTTGAGGCGAAATTGTTCCTTTGGGGGGGTATTGCAATTTTTTGCCATTTTCAGGCGAAATTGTTCCTTTGGGGGGGTATTGCAACTTTTGGCCATTTTGAAGCGAAATTGTTCCTTTGGGGGGGTATTGCAATTTTTTGCCATTTTGAGGCGAAATTGTTCCTTTGGGGGGGTATTGCAACTTTTGGCCATATTGAAGCGAAATTGTTCCTTTGGGGGGTTTCTACAATTTTTGGCCATTTTGAGGCGAAATTGTTCCTTTCGGGGGGTATTGCAACTTTTCGGCATTTTGAGGCGAAATTGTTCCTTTGGGGGGGTATTGCAACTTTTGGCCATTTTGAAGCGAAATTGTTCCTTTGGGGGGTATTGCAATTTTTTGCCATTTTGAGGCGAAATTGTTCCTTTGGGGGGTATTGCAACTTTTGGCCATTTTGAAGCGAAATTGTTCCTTTGGGGGGTATTGCAACTTTTCGGCATTTTGAGGCGAAATTGTTCCTTTGGGGGGGTATTGCAATTTTTTGCCATTTTGAGGCGAAATTGTTCCTTTGGGGGGGTATTGCAACTTTTGGCCATTTTGAAGCGGAATTGTTCCTTTCGGGGGGTATTGCAACTTTTCGGCATTTTGAGGCGAAATTGTTCCTTTGGGGGGGTATTGCAATTTTTTGCCATTTTGAGGCGAAATTGTTCCTTTGGGGGGGTATTGCAACTTTTGGCCATTTTGAAGCGAAATTGTTCCTTTGGGGGGGTATTGCAATTTTTTGCCATTTTGAGGCGAAATTGTTCCTTTGGGGGGGTATTGCAACTTTTGGCCATTTTGAAGCGAAATTGTTCCTTTCGGGGGGTATTGCAACTTTTCGGCATTTTGAGGCAAAATTGTTCCTTTAGGGGGGCATTGCAACTTTTGGCCATATTGAAGCAAAATTGTTCCTTTGGGGGGGTATTGCAATTTTTAACCATTTTGAGGCGAAATTGTTCCTTTGGGGGGTATTGCAACTTTTGGCCATTTTGAAGCGAAATTGTTCCTTTCGGGGGGTATTGCAACTTTTCAGCATTTTGAGGCGAAATTGTTCCTTTGGGGGGGTATTGCAATTTTTTGCCATTTTGAGGCGAAATTGTTCCTTTGTGGGGTATTGCAATTTTTTTTCCATTTTGAGGCGAAATTGTTCCTTTGGGGGGGTATTGCAACTTTTGGCCATTTTGAAGCGAAATTGTTCCTTTCGGGGGGTATTGCAACTTTTTGGCATTTTGAAGCGAAATTGTTCCTTTGGGGGGTATTGAAATTTTTTGCCATTTTGAGGCGAAATTGTTCCTTTGGGGGGGTATTGCAACTTTTGGCCATTTTGAAGCGAAATTGTTCCTTTGGGGGGGTATTGCAATTTTTTTTTCATTTTGAGGCGAAATTGTTCATTTGGGGGGGTATTGCAAATTTTGGCCATTTTGAAGCGAAATTGTTCCTTTCGGGGGGTATTGCAACTTTTCGGCATTTTGAAGCGAAATTGTTCCTTTGGGGGGTATGGCAAATTTTGGCCATTTTGAAGCGAAATTGTTCCTTTGGGGGGGTATTGCAATTTTTTGCCATTTTGAGGCGAAATTGTTCCTTTGGGGGGGTATTCCAACTTTTCGGCATTTTGAGGCGAAATTGTTCCTTTGGGGGGGTATTGCAATTTTTTGCCATTTTGAGGTGAAATTGTTCCTTTGGGGGGGTATTGCAACTTTTGGCCATTTTGAAGCGAAATTGTTCCTTTGGGGGGTATTGCATTTTTTTGCCATTTTGAGGCGAAATTGTTCCTTTGGGGGGGTATTGCAACTTTTGGCCATTTTGAAGCGAAATTGTTCCTTTGGGGGGGTATTGCAATTTTTTGCCATTTTGAGGCAAAATTGTTCCTTTGGGGGGGTATTGCAACTTTTGGCCTTTTTGAGGCGAAATTGTTCCTTTGGGGGGGTATTGCAACTTTTGGCCATTTTGAAGCGAAATTGTTCCTTTGGGGGGGTATTGCAACTTTTCGGCATTTTGAGGCGAAATTGTTCCTTTGGGGGGGTATTGCAACTTTTCGGCATTTTGAGGCGAAAATGTTCCTTTGGGGGGTATTGCAACTTTTGGCCATTTTGAAGTGAAATTGTTCCTTTCGGGGGGTATTGCAACTTTTCGGCATTTTGAGGCGAAATTGTTCCTTTGGGGGGGTATTGCAACTTTTGGCCATTTTGAGGCGAAATTGTTCCTTTGGGGGGGTATTGCAATTTTTTGCCATTTTGAGGCGAAATTGTTCCTTTGGGGGGGTATTGCAACTTTTGGCCATTTTGAAGCGAAATTGTTCCTTTCGGGGGGTATTGCAACTTTTCGGCATTTTGAGGCGAAATTGTTCCTTTGGGGGGGTATTGCAACTTTTGGCCATTTTGAAGCGAAATTGTTCCTTTCGGGGGGTATTGCAACTTTTCAGCATTTTGAGGCAAAATTGTTCCTTTGGAGGGGTATTGCAATTTTTTGCCATTTTGAGGCGAAATTGTTCCTTTGGGGGGGTATTGCAACTTTTCGGCATTTTGAGGCGAAATTGTTCCTTTGTGGGGGTATTGCAACTTTTGGCCATTTTGAAGCGAAATTGTTCCTTTCGGGGGTTATTGCAACTTTTCGGCATTTTGAAGCGAAATTGTTCCTTTGGGGGGTATTGCAATTTTTTGCCATTTTGAGGCGAAATTGTTCCTTTGGGGGGGGGGTATTGCAAATTTTGGCCATTTTGAAGCGAAATTGTTCCTTTGGGGGGGTATTGCAATTTTTTGCCATTTTGAGGCGAAATTGTTCCTTTGGGGGGGTATTGCAACTTTTCGGCATTTTGAGGCGAAATTGTTCCTTTGGGGGGGTATTGCAACTTTTGGCCATTTTGAAGCGAAATTGTTCCTTTGGGGGGTATTGCATTTTTTTGCCATTTTGAGGCGAAATTGTTCCTTTGGGGGGGTATTGCAACTTTTGGCCATTTTGAAGCGAAATTGTTCCTTTGGGGGGGTATTGCAATTTTTTCCATTTTGAGGCGAAATTGTTCCTTTGGGGGGGTATTGCAACTTTTGGCCATTTTGAAGCGAAATTGTTCCTTTGGGGGGGTATTGCAACTTTTCGGCATTTTGAGGCGAAATTGTTCCTTTGGGGGGGTATTGCAACTTTTCGGCATTTTGAGGCGAAATTGTTCCTTTGGGGGGTATTGCAACTTTTGGCCATTTTGAAGTGAAATTGTTCCTTTGGGGGGTATTGCAACTTTTCGGCATTTTGAGGCGAAATTGTTCCTTGGGGGGTATTGCAACTTTTGGCCATATTGAAGCGAAATTGTTCCTTTGGGGGGTTTTTACAATTTTTGGCCATTTTGAGGCGAAATTGTTCCTTTCGGGGGGTATTGCAACTTTTCGGCATTTTGAGGCGAAATTGTTCCTTTGGGGGGGTATTGCAACTTTTGGCCATTTTGAAGCGAAATTGTTCCTTTGGGGGGTATTGCAATTTTTTGCCATTTTGAGGCGAAATTGTTCCTTTGGGGGGTATTGCAACTTTTGGCCATTTTGAGGCGAAATTGTTCCTTTGGGGGGGTATTGCAATTTTTTTCCATTTTGAGGCGAAATTGTTCCTTTGGGGGGGTATTGCAACTTTTCGGCATTTTGAGGCGAAATTGTTCCTTTGGGGGGTATTGCAATTTTTTTTCCATTTTGAGGCGAAATTGTTCCTTGGGGGGGTATTGCAACTTTTCGGCATTTTGAAGCGAAATTGTTCCTTTGGGGGGGTATTGCAACTTTTGGCCATTTTGAAGCGAAATTGTTCCTTTGGGGGGTATTGCAATTTTTTGCCATTTTGAGGCGAAATTGTTCCTTTGGGGGGTATTGCAACTTTTGGCCATTTTGAGGCGAAATTGTTCCTTTGGGGGGGTATTGCAATTTTTTTCCATTTTGAGGCGAAATTGTTCCTTTGGGGGGGTATTGCAACTTTTCGGCATTTTGAGGCGAAATTGTTCCTTTGGGGGGTATTGCAATTTTTTTTCCATTTTGAGGCGAAATTGTTCCTTTGGGGGGGTATTGCAACTTTTGGCCATTTTGAAGCGAAATTGTTCCTTTCGGGGGGTATTGCAACTTTTCGGCATTTTGAAGCGAAATTGTTCCTTTGGGGGGTATTGCAATTTTTTGCCATTTTGAGGCGAAATTGTTCCTTTGGGGGGGTATTGCAACTTTTGGACATTTTGAAGCGAAATTGTTCCTTTGGGGGGGTATTGCAATTTTTTTTTCATTTTGAGGCGAAATTGTTCCTTTGGGGGGGTATTGCAAATTTTGGCCATTTTGAAGCGAAATTGATCCTTTGGGGGGGTATTGCAATTTTTTGCCATTTTGAGGCGAAATTGTTCCTTTGGGGAAGTATTGCAATTTTTTGCCATTTTGAGGTGAAATTGTTCCTTTGGGGGGTATTGCAACTTTTGGCCATTTTGAAGCGAAATTGTTCCTTTGGGGGGTATTGCATTTTTTTGCCATTTTGAGGCGAAATTGTTTTTTTGGGGGGGTATTGCAAATTTTGGGCATTTTGAAGCAAAATTGTTCCTTTGGGGGGGTATTGCAATTTTTCGGCATTTTGAGGCGAAATTGTTCCTTTGGGGGGGTATTGCAATTTTTTGCCATTTTGAGGTGAAATTGTTCCTTTGGGGGGTATTGCAACTTTTGGCCATTTTGAAGCGAAATTGTTCCTTTGGGGGGTATTGCATTTTTTTGCCATTTTGAGGCGAAATTGTTCCTTTGGGGGGGTATTGCAACTTTTGGCCATTTTGAAGCGAAATTGTTCCTTTGGGGGGGTATTGCAACTTTTCGGCATTTTGAGGCGAAATTGTTCTTTTGGGGGGGTATTGCAATTTTTTGCCATTTTGAGGCGAAATTGTTCCTTTGGGGGGGTATTGCAACTTTTGGCCATTTTGAAGCGAAATTGTTCCTTTGGGGGGGTATTGCAACTTTTCTGCATTTTGAGGCGAAATTGTTCCTTTGGGGGGGTATTGCAATTTTTAACCATTTTGAGGCGAAATTGTTTCTTTGGGGGGTATTGCAACTTTTGGCCATTTTGAAGCGAAATTGTTCCTTTGGGGGGTATTGCATTTTTTTGCCATTTTGAGGCGAAATTGTTCCTTTGGGGGGGTATTGCAACTTTTGGCCATTTTGAAGCGAAATTGTTCCTTTGGGGGGGTATTGCAATTTTTTGCCATTTTGAGGCAAAATTGTTCCTTTGGGGGGGTATTGCAACTTTTGGCCTTTTTGAGGCGAAATTGTTCCTTTGGGGGGGTATTGCAACTTTTGGCCATTTTGAAGCGAAATTGTTCCTTTGGGGGGGTATTGCAACTTTTCGGCATTTTGAGGCGAAATTGTTCCTTTGGGGGGGTATTGCAACTTTTCGGCATTTTGAGGCGAAAATGTTCCTTTGGGGGGTATTGCAACTTTTGGCCATTTTGAAGTGAAATTGTTCCTTTCGGGGGGTATTGCAACTTTTCGGCATTTTGAGGCGAAATTGTTCCTTTGGGGGGGTATTGCAACTTTTGGCCATTTTGAGGCGAAATTGTTCCTTTGGGGGGGTATTGCAATTTTTTGCCATTTTGAGGCAAAATTGTTCCTTTGGGGGGGTATTGCAACTTTTGGCCTTTTTGAGGCGAAATTGTTCCTTTGGGGGGGTATTGCAACTTTTGGCCATTTTGAAGCGAAATTGTTCCTTTCGGGGGGTATTGCAACTTTTCGGCATTTTGAGGCGAAATTGTTCCTTTGGGGGGGTATTGCAACTTTTGGCCATTTTGAAGCGAAATTGTTCCTTTCGGGGGGTATTGCAACTTTTCAGCATTTTGAGGCAAAATTGTTCCTTTGGAGGGGTATTGCAATTTTTTGCCATTTTGAGGCGAAATTGTTCCTTTGGGGGGGTATTGCAACTTTTCGGCATTTTGAGGCGAAATTGTTCCTTTGTGGGGGTATTGCAACTTTTGGCCATTTTGAAGCGAAATTGTTCCTTTCGGGGGTTATTGCAACTTTTCGGCATTTTGAAGCGAAATTGTTCCTTTGGGGGGTATTGCAATTTTTTGCCATTTTGAGGCGAAATTGTTCCTTTGGGGGGGGGGATTGCAAATTTTGGCCATTTTGAAGCGAAATTGTTCCTTTGGGGGGGTATTGCAATTTTGTGCCATTTTGAGGCGAAATTGTTCCTTTGGGGGGGTATTGCAACTTTTCGGCATTTTGAGGCGAAATTGTTCCTTTGGGGGGGTATTGCAACTTTTGGCCATTTTGAAGCGAAATTGTTCCTTTGGGGGTATTGCATTTTTTTGCCATTTTGAGGCGAAATTGTTCCTTTGGGGGGGTATTGCAACTTTTGGCCATTTTGAAGCGAAATTGTTCCTTTGGGGGGGTATTGCAATTTTTTCCATTTTGAGGCGAAATTGTTCCTTTTGGGGGGGTATTGCAACTTTTGGCCATTTTGAAGCGAAATTGTTCCTTTGGGGGGGTATTGCAACTTTTCGGCATTTTGAGGCGAAATTGTTCCTTTGGGGGGGTATTGCAACTTTTCGGCATTTTGAGGCGAAATTGTTCCTTTGGGGGGTATTGCAACTTTTGGCCATTTTGAAGTGAAATTGTTCCTTTGGGGGGTATTGCAACTTTTCGGCATTTTGAGGCGAAATTGTTCCTTGGGGGGGTATTGCAACTTTTGGCCATATTGAAGCGAAATTGTTCCTTTGGGGGGTTTTTACAATTTTTGGCCATTTTGAGGCGAAATTGTTCCTTTCGGGGGGTATTGCAACTTTTCGGCATTTTGAGGCGAAATTGTTCCTTTGGGGGGGTATTGCAACTTTTGGCCATTTTGAAGCGAAATTGTTCCTTTGGGGGGTATTGCAATTTTTTGCCATTTTGAGGCGAAATTGTTCCTTTGGGGGGTATTGCAACTTTTGGCCATTTTGAGGCGAAATTGTTCCTTTGGGGGGGTATTGCAATTTTTTTCCATTTTGGGGCGAAATTGTTCCTTTGGGGGGGTATTGCAACTTTTCGGCATTTTGAGGCGAAATTGTTCCTTTGGGGGGTATTGCAATTTTTTTTCCATTTTGAGGCGAAATTGTTCCTTTGGGGGGGTATTGCAACTTTTGGCCATTTTGAAGCGAAATTGTTCCTTTCGGGGGGTATTGCAACTTTTCGGCATTTTGAAGCGAAATTGTTCCTTTGGGGGGTATTGCAATTTTTTGCCATTTTGAGGCGAAATTGTTCCTTTGGGGGGGGGTATTGCAAATTTTGGCCATTTTGAAGCGAAATTGTTCCTTTGGGGGGGTATTGCAATTTTTTGCCATTTTGAGGCGAAATTGTTCCTTTGGGGAAGTATTGCAATTTTTTGCCATTTTGAGGTGAAATTGTTCCTTTGGGGGGTATTGCAACTTTTGGCCATTTTGAAGCGAAATTGTTCCTTTGGGGGGTATTGCATTTTTTTGCCATTTTGAGGCGAAATTGTTTTTTTGGGGGGGTATTGCAAATTTTGGGCATTTTGAAGCAAAATTGTTCCTTTGGGGGGGTATTGCAATTTTTCGGCATTTTGAGGCGAAATTGTTCCTTTGGGGGGGTATTGCAATTTTTTGCCATTTTGAGGTGAAATTGTTCCTTTGGGGGGTATTGCAACTTTTGGCCATTTTGAAGCGAAATTGTTCCTTTGGGGGGTATTGCATTTTTTTGCCATTTTGAGGCGAAATTGTTCCTTTGGGGGGGTATTGCAACTTTGGCCTTTTTGAGGCGAAATTGTTCCTTTGGGGGGGTATTGCAACTTTTGGCCATTTTGAAGCGAAATTGTTCCTTTGGGGGGTATTGCAACTTTTCGGCATTTTGAGGCGAAATTGTTCCTTTGGGGGGGTATTGCAATTTTTAGCCATTTTGAGGCGAAATTGTTCCTTTGGGGGGTATTGCAACTTTTGGCCATTTTGAAGTGAAATTGTTCCTTTCGGGGGGTATTGCAACTTTTCAGCATTTTGAAGCGAAATTGTTCCTTTGGGGGGGTATTGCAATTTTTTGCCATTTTGAGGCGAAATTGTTCCTTTGGGGGGGTATTGCAACTTTTGGCCATATTGAAGCGAAATTGTTCCTTTGGGGGGTTTCTACAATTTTTGGCCATTTTGAGGCGAAATTGTTCCTTTCGGGGGGTATTGCAACTTTTCGGCATTTTGAGGCGAAATTGTTCCTTTGGGGGGGTATTGCAACTTTTGGCCATTTTGAAGCGAAATTGTTCCTTTGGGGGGTATTGCAATTTTTTGCCATTTTGAGGCGAAATTGTTCCTTTGGGGGGTATTGCAACTTTTGGCCATTTTGAAGCGAAATTGTTCCTTTGGGGGGTATTGCAACTTTTCGGCATTTTGAGGCGAAATTGTTCCTTTGGGGGGGTATTGCAATTTTTTGCCATTTTGAGGCGAAATTGTTCCTTTGGGGGGGTATTGCAACTTTTGGCCATTTTGAAGCGGAATTGTTCCTTTCGGGGGGTATTGCAATTTTTTGCCATTTTGAGGCGAAATTGTTCCTTTGGGGGGGTATTGCAACTTTTGGCCATTTTGAAGCGAAATTGTTCCTTTCGGGGGGTATTGCAACTTTTCGGCATTTTGAGGCAAAATTGTTCCTTTAGGGGGGTATTGCAACTTTTGGCCATTTTGAAGCGGAATTGTTCCTTTCGGGGGGTATTGCAATTTTTTGCCATTTTGAGGCGAAATTGTTCCTTTGGGGGGGTATTGCAACTTTTGGCCATTTTGAAGCGAAATTGTTCCTTTCGGGGGGTATTGCAACTTTTCGGCATTTTGAGGCAAAATTGTTCCTTTAGGGGGGTATTGCAACTTTTGGCCATATTGAAGCAAAATTGTTCCTTTGGGGGGGTATTTCAATTTTTAACCATTTTGAGGCGAAATTGTTCCTTTGGGGGGTATTGCAACTTTTGGCCATTTTGAAGCGAAATTGTTCCTTTCCGTGGGTATTGCAACTTTTCAGCATTTTGAGGCGAAATTGTTCCTTTGGGGGGGTATTGCAATTTTTTGCCATTTTGAGGCGAAATTGTTCCTTTGTGGGGTATTGCAATTTTTTTTCCATTTTGAGGCGAAATTGTTCCTTTGGGGGGGTATTGCAACTTTTGGCCATTTTGAAGCGGAATTGTTCCTTTCGGGGGGTATTGCAACTTTTCGGCATTTTGAGGCGAAATTGTTCCTTTGGGGGGGTATTGCAATTTTTTGCCATTTTGAGGCGAAATTGTTCCTTTGGGGGGGTATTGCAACTTTTGGCCATTTTGAAGCGAAATTGTTCCTTTGGGGGGGTATTACAATTTTTTGCCATTTTGAGGCGAAATTGTTCCTTTGGGGGGGTATTGCAACTTTTGGCCATTTTGAAGCTAAATTGTTCCTTTCGGGGGGTATTGCAACTTTTCGGCATTTTGAGGCAAAATTGTTCCTTTAGGGGGGTATTGCAACTTTTGGCCATATTGAAGCAAAATTGTTCCTTTGGGGGGTATTGCAATTTTTAACCATTTTGAGGCGAAATTGTTCCTTTGGGGGGTATTGCAACTTTTGGCCATTTTGAAGCGAAATTGTTCCTTTCGGGGGGTATTGCAACTTTTCAGCATTTTGAGGCGAAATTGTTCCTTTGGGGGGGTATTGCAATTTTTTGCCATTTTGAGGCGAAATTGTTCCTTTGGGGGGTATTGCAATTTTTTGCCATTTTGAGGCGAAATTGTTGCTTTGGGCGTGTATTGCATCTTTTGGCCATTTTGAGGCGAAATTGTTCCTTTGGGGGGGTATTGCAACTTTTCGGCATTTTGAAGCGAAATTGTTCCTTTGGGGGGGTATTGCAATTTTTTTTTTCATTTTGAGGCGAAATTGTTGCTTTGGGCTGTGTGAAGATGTAATTTACCCTCTCACTGTATATGCTGTACAGATTCCTATTTCAAGCTGGGTTCATTGTCTTATTTGAACTACTTCTGTGTACATTTCTATTGTTGTAGGTAATCACCCCCTAAAATGCAAGGTTATATCCTCTTGAGGCACTTCCATCCCTGGGAGTAGGGGGAGGTGGGCCTAGAGTCCAACTAGTGTAAACTCTGCTTACCTGGGAGATTCAGTCAGAGTGAGCTGAAACTTGAAGGGAGCAGGAGCTCCAGCCTGTGTGGCTGTGGACACGGACGGAGCTAGGCCTGTGTGGCGGCCCGTTGGATTGTGTGGAACTCTTTGGACTACTGTAAGGACGATTGCTTTGTAATCCGGTCCGAGGATTGTCGGGAAGGGCCCCCGAATCTGTTTTACGTGGACTTATCGTGTGCTGTTCCAGTGTCCTTGTGAATAAACCTGTTGGATCGTTCCTCGGCCTGTTGTCTCTCCTTGCTCTGCTGTACACCCCGTCACAAACTGGTTGGCAGCGCTGGGATCAGAGCAGAAGGAATGGAGGACAATGGCTCAACATCAGGAACCAGCACTGCAGAGTACAAGACCTGGACTTTGGGGGGCCTGCAATCAAAGGCCCGTGAAGTAGGAGTTAGTTTCAAAGGACTCTCCAAGGAGCAGCTGATTGAGGCGCTAGAAGGAGTCTGCTCGCAAAATGACGTGGAGGAAGGATCCTCACAGCAAAGGGAGGAAAGACGGGAGCTGGAGGTAATTACCCAAAAAAGTCAATGGATTGTGTGGTATGAAGAGGAGATGGCACTGCTTGGAGATGAGGTCACCATTGAATATAAGATGGATGCTATTCGCAGAGCTCAAGAGAGGGCATTGCTGGAGAGGAGGTTTGCTGTGGAAGCAGCTAGAGGCTCCAGACAAACTTTAACCACAGCACCAACTATGAGGGAATTCTCCAGAGTGTCCCGCAAGGACTTTAAGCCATTTAATGAAGCTGCAGGTGACATTGAGGGCTTCTTTCAGGACTTTGAGCATCAGTGCCGATTAATGGAAGTCCCAGAAAGAGAGCGAGTCAGACACCTGGTGGGCCTCTTGGAGGGTGGAGCTGCCGACGCCTATAGAGCTATGGACCCTCAGTGGAATTGTGAGTATGGGGAGATAAAACAGACCATTCTGGAACATTATGCCGTGACCCCAGATACTTATAGGACTAAGTTCCGTACATTAGCCTGTGATGGAGAAGTGTCTTTCAAGATGTTTGCCCACAGACTGAAACAAGTGTGCCATCGCTGGCTGGAGGGAGAGGGAGCCTTAACTTGGCAGACCTTCCTCCAGGTCATCCTAAAAGAACAATTCTTTGCCCAGTGCCCCGCTGAGATCCGGGAATGGGTGCGTGAGAGAAAACCAGCGACAGTGGAGGAAGCTGCTGCTCTAGCTGATGAGGTGCTCACTATCAAGCCTCAGTGGAGGGTTTTGTTGGAGGATGGAGAGACGCCTAACAGCTCCACAACACCGGATGCCCCCAGTTATTCTGCCCCCATTGTTCCCCGTTCCTCTAAGCCACCACATGTTGATACCCGTGTTAATGTGCCTTCAGTTGCTTCTACTGCACTTTCTGGAATACGCCGGGGAGAGGAAGTAACAGAGCGCAGGTGTTATGTTTGTAGGCATCCCGGGCATTTGCAGGCCTCATGCCCAGCCAGCCCATGGAGGAATCATCCTCAAACCCCTACAGCACCTTCAGGTGGGAGTCGGCCTCCAAGTTCCCCTACCCCTTACCCAAGAGGACGCCTTGGATGGAGGGAGACCCAGCTCAGATGCTATCAATGTGGACAGCCAGGGCATCGGCAAGTCTCCTGCCCAGCTGTTCAAATGAGGACTGATCCTGCGCCCAATCGGATTGTTAATTATTTACAGCCCAGCGCCATGGAGGAAGATGTGGCACCGCTATGTGAGGACTGGCCTAGTGACTCAGCCCCCCATGTTGCACCACCAGGAGTTTACGGGGTGCGCCCCACAGTTATGACGACTTCTGCTCATCGAGGTAAGCACTTGCAGCAGGTTGTGCTGGATGGACAGAGACTTGTTGGATTTTGTGACTCGGGTGCTTTCCTCACACTGGCTGATCCCCGAGTGGTTCGGCCTGAGGCAATCCATAGAGGACCTGGGATTGTCATTGAACTGGCTGGTGGACAATGGAGGACTATTCCCACAGCCACTGTGGATCTGAGCTTTGGTTTTGGGGTCAGGCGATGTGGGGTTGGGGTGATGGGTGGTCTGCCTGCAGCTGTTCTCCTGGGCAATGATGTGGGAGAGCTACGATGCCAATTCGTGGCTGCATGAAGCCACATGTAAGTAACGCTCTGCCTGTGTGTACTTAACCAGTGACCTGTAGAGGTCCCTAGTACGTACACAAGTTGGGAGGGGGAGGGATTGTGAAGATGTAATTTACCCTCTCAATGTATATGCTGTACAGATTCCTATTTCAAGCTGGGTTCATTGTCTTATTTGAACTACTTCTGTGTACATTTCTATTGTTGTAGGTAATCACCCCCTAAAATGCAAGGTTATATCCTCTTGAGGCACTTCCATCCCTGGGAGTAGGGGGAGGTGGGCCTAGAGTCCAACTAGTGTAAACTCTGCTTACCTGGGAGATTCAGTCAGAGTGAGCTGAAACTTGAAGGGAGCAGGAGCTCCAGCCTGTGTGGCTGTGGACACGGACGGAGCTAGGCCTGTGTGGCGGCCCGTTGGATTGTGTGGAACTCTTTGGACTACTGTAAGGACGATTGCTTTGTAATCCGGTCCGAGGATTGTCGGGAAGGGCCCCCGAATCTGTTTTACGTGGACTTATCGTGTGCTGTTCCAGTGTCCTTGTGAATAAACCTGTTGGATCGTTCCTCGGCCTGTTGTCTCTCCTTGCTCTGCTGTACACCCCGTCACAGGGGGGTATTGCATCTTTTGGCCATTTTGAAGCGAAATTGTTCCTTTCGGGGGGTATTGCAACTTTTCGGCATTTTGAGGCGAAATTGTTCCTTTGGGGGGTATAGCAATTTTTTGCCATTTTGAGGCGAAATTGTTCCTTTGGGGGGGTATTGCAACTTTTGGACATTTTGAAGCGAAATTGTTCCTTTCGGTGGGTATTGCAACTTTTCGGCATTTTGAGGCGAAATTGTTCCTTTGGAGGGGTATTGCAATTTTTTTTTCATTTTGAGGCGAAATTGTTCCTTTGGGGGGGTATTGCAACTTTTGGCCATTTTGAAGCGAAATTGTTCCTTTGGGGGGTATTGCAACTTTTAGGCATTTTGAGGCGAAATTGTTCCTTTGGGGGGGTATTGAAATTTTTTGCCATTTTGAGGCGAAATTGTTCCTTTGGGGGGGTATTGCAACTTTTGGCCATTTTGAGGCGAAATTGTTCCTTTGGGGGGGTATTGCAACTTTTCGGCATTTTGAAGCGAAATTGTTCCTTTGGGGGGGTATTGCAATTTTTTGCCATTTTGAGGTGAAGTTGTTCCTTTGGGGGGGTATTGCAACTTTTGTCCATTTTGAAGCGAAATTGTTCCTTTGGGGGGTATTGCAATTTTTTTTCCATTTTGAGGTGAAATTGTTCCTTTGGGGGGGTATTGCAACTTTTGGCCCTTTTGAAGCGAAATTGTTCCTTTGGGGGGGGTATTGCAACTTTTGGCCATTTTGAAGCGAAATTGTTCCTTTCGGAGGGTACTGCAACTTTTCAGCATTTTGAGGCGAAATTGTTCCTTTGGGGGGTATTGCAATTTTTTGCCATTTTGAGGCGAAATTGTTCCTTTGGGGGGGTATTGCAACTTTTGGCCATTTTGAAGCGAAATTGTTCCTTTGGGGGGGTATTGCAACTTTTGGCCATTTTGAAGCGAAATTGTTCCTTTGGGGGGGTATTGCAACTTTTCGGCATTTTGAGGCGAAATTGTTCCTTTTGGGGGGTATTGCAATTTTTTGCCATTTTGAGGCGAAATTGTTCCTTTGGGGGGGTATTGCAACTTTTGGCCATTTTGAAGCGAAATTGTTCCTTTGGGGGGGTATTGCAACTTTTGGCCTTTTTGAAGCGAAATTGTTCCTTTCGGGGGGTATTGCAACTTTTCGGCATTTTGATGCAAAATTGTTCCTTTGGGGGGGTATTGCAACTTTTGGCCATATTGAAGCGAAATTGTTCCTTTGGGGGGGGTATTGCAATTTTTAACCATTTTGAGGCGAAATTGTTCCTTTGGGGGGTATTGCAACTTTTGGCCATTTTGAAGCGAAATTGTTCCTTTCGGGGGGTATTGCAACTTTTCAGCATTTTGAGGCGAAATTGTTCCTTTGGGGGGTATTGCAATTTTTTTTCCATTTTGAGGCGAAATTGTTTCTTTGGGGGGTATTGCAACTTTGGGCCATTTTGAAGCGAAATTGTTCCTTTCGGGGGGTATTTCAACTTTTCGGCATTTTGAAGCGAAATTGTTCCTTTGGGGGGGTATTGCATTTTTTTTTTCCATTTTGAGGCGAAATTGTTCCTTTGGGGGGGTATTGCAACTTTTGGCCATTTAGAAGCGAACTTGTTCCTTTGGGGGGGGTATTGCAACTTTTGGCCATTTTGAAACAAAATTGTTCCTTTCGGGGGGTATTGCAATTTTTCGGCATTTTGAGGCGAAATTGTTCCTTTGGGGGGGTATTGCAACTTTTGGCCATTTTGAAGCGAAATTGTTCCTTTGGGGGGGTATTGTAACTTTTGGCCATTTTGAAGCGAAATTGTTCCTTTGGGGGGGTATTGCAATTTTTTGCCATTTTGAGGCGAAATTGTTCCTTGGGGGGTATTGCAACTTTTGGCCATTTTGAAGCGAAATTGTACCTTTGGGGGGGTATTGCAACTTTTCGGCATTTTGAAGCGAAATTGTTCCTTTGGGGGGTATTGCAATTTTTTTTTCATTTTGAGGCGAAATTGTTCCTTTGGGGGGGTATTGCAACTTTTGGCCATTTTGAAGCGAAATTGTTCCTTTGGGGGGGTATTGCAACTTTTGCTATTTTGAAGCGAAATTGTTCCTTTGGGGGGGTATTGCAATTTTTTGCCATTTTGAGGCGAAATTGTTCCTTTGGGTGGGTATTGCAACTTTTGGCCATTTTGAAGCGAAATTGTTCCTTTGGGGGGGTATTGCAATTTTTTGCCATTTTGAGGCGAAATTGTTCCTTTGGGGGGGTATTGCAACTTTTGGCTATTTTGAAGCGAAAATGTTCCTTTGGGGGGGTATTGCAACTTTTCGGCATTTTGAGGCGAAATTGTTCCTTTGGGGGGGTATTGCAATTTTTTGCTATTTTGAGGCGAAATTGTTCCTTTGGGGGGTATTGCAACTTTTGGCCATTTTGAAGCGAAATTGTTCCTTTGTGGGGGTATTGCAACTTTTCGGCATTTTGAGGCGAAATTGTTCCTTTGGGGGGGTATTGCAATTTTTTGCCATTTTGAGGCGAAATTGTTCCTTTGGGGGGGTATTGCAACTTTTGACCATTTTGAAGCGAAATTGTTCCTTTGGGGGGGTATTGCAATTTTTTGCCATTTTGAGGCGAAATTGTTCCTTTGGGGGGGTATTGCAACTTTTGGCCATTTTGAAGCGAAATTGTTCCTTTCGGGGGGTATTGCAACTTTTCGGCATTTTGAGGCGAAATTGTTCCTTTGGGGGGGTATTGCAACTTTTGGCCATATTGAAGCGAAATTGTTCCTTTGGGGGGGTATTGCAATTTTTAACCATTTTGAGGCGAAATTGTTCCTTTGGAGGGGTATTGCAACTTTTTTGCCATTTTGAAGCGAAATTGTTCCTTTCAGGGGGTATTGCAACTTTTCGGCATTTTGAGGCGAAATTGTTCCTTTGGGGGGGTATTGCAACTTTTGGACATTTTGAAGCGAAATTGTTCCTTTCGGTGGGTATTGCAACTTTTCGGCATTTTGAGGCGAAATTGTTCCTTTGGAGGGGTATTGCAATTTTTTTTTCATTTTGAGGCGAAATTGTTCCTTTGGGGGGGTATTGCAACTTTTGGCCATTTTGAAACGAAATTGTTCCTTTGGGGGGTATTGCAACTTTTAGGCATTTTGAGGCGAAATTGTTCCTTTGGGGGGGTATTGAAATTTTTTGCCATTTTGAGGCGAAATTGTTCCTTTGGGGGGGTATTGCAACTTTTGGCCATTTTGAGGCGAAATTGTTCCTTTGGGGGGGTATTGCAACTTTTCGGCATTTTGAAGCGAAATTGTTCCTTTGGGGGGGTATTGCAATTTTTTGCCATTTTGAGGTGAAGTTGTTCCTTTGGGGGGGGTATTGCAACTTTTGTCCATTTTGAAGCGAAATTGTTCCTTTGGGGGGTATTGCAATTTTTTTTCCATTTTGAGGTGAAATTGTTCCTTTGGGGGGGTATTGCAACTTTTGGCCCTTTTGAAGCGAAATTGTTCCTTTGGGGGGGGTATTGCAACTTTTGGCCATTTTGAAGCGAAATTGTTCCTTTCGGGGGGTACTGCAACTTTTCAGCATTTTGAGGCGAAATTGTTCCTTTGGGGGGTATTGCAATTTTTTGCCATTTTGAGGCGAAATTGTTCCTTTGGGGGGGTATTGCAACTTTTGGCCATTTTGAAGCGAAATTGTTCCTTTGGGGGGGTATTGCAACTTTTGGCCATTTTGAAGCGAAATTGTTCCTTTGGGGGGGTATTGCAACTTTTGGCCATTTTGAGGCGAAATTGTTCCTTTTGGGGGGTATTGCAATTTTTTGCCATTTTGAGGCGAAATTGTTCCTTTGGGGGGGTATTGCAACTTTTGGCCATTTTGAAGCGAAATTGTTCCTTTGGGGGGGTATTGCAACTTTTGGCCTTTTTGAAGCGAAATTGTTCCTTTCGGGGGGTATTGCAACTTTTCGGCATTTTGATGCGAAATTGTTCCTTTGGGGGGGTATTGCAACTTTTGGCCATATTGAAGCGAAATTGTTCCTTTGGGGGGGGTATTGCAATTTTTAACCATTTTGAGGCGAAATTGTTCCTTTGGGGGGTATTGCAACTTTTGGCCAATTTGAAGCGAAATTGTTCCTTTCGGGGGGTATTGCAACTTTTCAGCATTTTTAGGCGAAATTGTTCCTTTGGGGGGTATTGCAATTTTTTTTCCATTTTGAGGCGAAATTGTTTCTTTGGGGGGGTATTGCAACTTTTGGCCATTTTGAAGCGAAATTGTTCCTTTCGGGGGGTATTTCAACTTTTCGGCATTTTGAAGCAAAATTGTTCCTTTGGGGGGGTATTGCAATTTTTTTTTCATTTTGAGGCGAAATTTTTCCTTTGGGGGGGTATTGCAACTTTTGGCCATTTTGAAGCGAAATTGTTCCTTTGGGGGGGTATTGCATTTTTTTTTCCATTTTGAGGCGAAATTGTTCCTTTGGGGGGGTATTGCAACTTTTGGCCATTTAGAAGCGAACTTGTTCCTTTGGGGGGGGTATTGCAACTTTTGGCCATTTTGAAACAAAATTGTTCCTTTCGGGGGGTATTGCAATTTTTCGGCATTTTGAGGCGAAATTGTTCCTTTGGGGGGGTATTGCAACTTTTGGCCATTTTGAAGCGAAATTGTTCCTTTGGGGGGGTATTGTAACTTTTGGCCATTTTGAAGCGAAATTGTTCCTTTGGTGGGGTATTGCAATTTTTTGCCATTTTGAGGTGAAATTGTTCCTTGGGGGGGTATTGCAACTTTTGGCCATTTTGAAGCGAAATTGTACCTTTGGGGGGGTATTGCAACTTTTCGGCATTTTGAAGCGAAATTGTTCCTTGGGGGGGTATTGCAATTTTTTTTTCATTTTGAGGCGAAATTGTTCCTTTGGGGGGGTATTGCAACTTTTGGCCATTTTGAAGCGAAATTGTTCCTTTGGGGGGGTATTGCAACTTTTGCCATTTTGAAGCGAAATTGTTCCTTTGGGGGGGTATTGCAATTTTTTGCCATTTTGAGGCGAAATTGTTCCTTTGGGGGGGTATTGCAACTTTTGGCCATTTTGAAGCGAAATTGTTCCTTTGGGGGGGTATTGCAATTTTTTGCCATTTTGAGGCGAAATTGTTCCTTTGGGGGGTATTGCAACTTTTGGCTATTTTGAAGCGAAAATGTTCCTTTGGGGGGGTATTGCAACTTTTCGGCATTTTGAGGCGAAATTGTTCCTTTGGGGGGGTATTGCAATTTTTTGCTATTTTGAGGCGAAATTGTTCCTTTGGGGGGGTATTGCAACTTTTGGCCATTTTGAAGCGAAATTGTTCCTTTCGGGGGGTATTGCAACTTTTCGGCATTTTGAGGCGAAATTGTTCCTTTGGGGGGGTATTGCAACTTTTGGCCATTTTGAAGCGAAATTGTTCCTTTGTGGGGGTATTGCAACTTTTCGGCATTTTGAGGCGAAATTGTTCCTTTGGGGGGGTATTGCAATTTTTTGCCATTTTGAGGCGAAATTGTTCCTTTGGGGGGGTATTGCAACTTTTGACCATTTTGAAGCGAAATTGTTCCTTTGGGGGGGTATTGCAATTTTTTGCCATTTTGAGGCGAAATTGTTCCTTTGGGGGGGTATTGCAACTTTTGGCCATTTTGAAGCGAAATTGTTCCTTTCGGGGGGTATTGCAACTTTTCGGCATTTTGAGGCGAAATTGTTCCTTTGGGGGGGTATTGCAACTTTTGGCCATATTGAAGCGAAATTGTTCCTTTGGGGGGGTATTGCAATTTTTAACCATTTTGAGGCGAAATTGTTCCTTTGGAGGGGTATTGCAACTTTTTTGCCATTTTGAAGCGAAATTGTTCCTTTCAGGGGGTATTGCAACTTTTCAGCATTTTGAGGCGAAATTGTTCCTTTGGGGGGTATTGCAATTTTTTGCCATTTTGAGGCGAAATTGTTCCTTTGGGGGGTATTGCAACTTTTGGCCATTTTGAAGCGAAATTGTACCTTTGGGGGGGGTATTGCAACTTTTCGGCATTTTGAAGCGAAATTGTTCCTTTGGGGGGGAATTGCAATTATTTTTTCATTTTGAGGCGAAATTGTTCCTTTGGGGGGGTATTGCAATTTTTTGCCATTTTGAGGCGAAATTGTTCCTTTGGGGGGTATTGCAACTTTTAGCCATGTTGAGGCGAAATTGTTCCTTTGGGGGGGTATTGCAACTTTTCGGCATTTTGAAGCGAAATTGTTCCTTTGGGGGGTATAGCAATTTTTTGCCATTTTGACGCGAAATTGTTCCTTTGGGGGGGGTATTGCAACTTTTGGCCATTTTGAAGCGAAATTGTTCCTTTGGGGGGTATTGCAATTTTTTTTCCATTTTGAGGTGAAATTGTTCCTTTGGGGGGGTAGTGCAACTTTTGGCCCTTTTGAAGCGAAATTGTTCCTTTGGGGGGGTATTGCAACTTTTGGCCATTTTGAAGCGAAATTGTTCCTTTCGGGGGGTACTGCAACTTTTCAGCATTTTGAGGCGAAATTGTTCCTTTGGGGGGGTATTGCAACTTTTGGCCATTTTGAAGCGAAATTGTTCCTTTGGGGGGGGTATTGCAACTTTTGGCCATTTTGAAGCGAAATTGTACCTTTGGGGGGGTATTGCAACTTTTCGGCATTTTGAAGCGAAATTGTTCCTTTGGGGGGGTATTGCAACTTTTGGCCATTTTGAAGCGAAATTGTTCCTTTGGGGGGGTATTGCAACTTTTGGCCATTTTGAAGCGAAATTGTTCCTTTCGGGGGGTATTGCAACTTTTCGGCATTTTGAGGCGAAATTGTTGCTTTGGGGGGGTATTGCAATTTTTTGCCATTTTGAGGCGAAATTGTTCCTTTGGGGGGGTATTGCAACTTTTGGCCATTTTGAAGCGAAATTGTTCCTTTGGGGGGGTATTGCAATTTTTTGCCATTTTGAGGCGAAATTGTTTCTTTGGGGGGGTATTGCAACTTTTGGCCATTTTGAAGCGAAATTGTTCCTTTCGGGGGGTATTGCAACTTTTCGGCATTTTGAAGCGAAATTGTTCCTTTGGGGGGGTATTGCAATTTTTTTTTCATTTTGAGGCGAAATTGTTCCTTTGGGGGGGGTATTGCAACTTTTGGCCATTTTGAAGCGAAATTGTTCCTTTGGGGGCGTATTGCAATTTTTTGCCATTTTGAGGCGAAATTGTTCCTTAGGGGGGGGGATTGCAACTTTTCGGCATTTTGAAGCAAAATTGTTCCTTTGGGGGGTATTACAACTTTTGGCCATTTTGAAGCGAAATTGTTCTTTTGGGGGGGTATTGCAATTTTTTGCCATTTTGAGGCGAAATTGTTCCTTTGGGGGGGGTATTGCAAATTTTGGCCATTTTGAAGCGAAATTGTTCCTTTGGGGGGGTATTGCAATTTTTTGCCATTTTGAGGCGAAATTGTTCCTTTGGGGGGGTATTGACACTTTTCGGCATTTTGAGGCGAAATTGTTCCTTTGAGGGGGTATTGCAATTTTTTGCCATTTTGAGGTGAAATTGTTCCTTTGGGGGGGTATTGCAACTTTTGGCCATTTTGAAGCGAAATTGCTCCTTTGGGGGGTATTGCATTTTTTTGCCATTTTGAGGCGAAATTGTTCCTTTGGGGGGGTATTGCAACTTTTGGCCATTTTGAAGCGAAATTGTTCCTTTGGGGGGGTATTGAAATTTTTTGCCATTTTGAGGCGAAATTGTTCCTTTGGGGGGGTATTGCAACTTTTGGCCATTTTGTAGCAAAATTGTTCCTTTGGGGGGGATTGCAATTTTTTTTTCATTTTGAGGCGAAATTGTTCCTTTGGGGGGGGTATTGCAAATTTTGGCCATTTTGAAGCGAAATTGTTCCTTTGGGGGGGTATTGCAATTTTTTGCCATTTTGAGGCGAAATTGTTCCTTTGGGGGGTATTGCAACTTTTCGGCATTTTGAGGCGAAATTGTTCCTTTGGGGGGGTATTGCAATTTTTTGCCATTTTGAGGTGAAATTGTTCCTTTGGGGGGGTATTGCAACTTTTGGACATTTTGAAGCGAAATTGTTCCTTTGGGGGGTATTGCAATTTTTTGCCATTTTGAGGCGAAATTGTTCCTTTGGGGGGGTATTGCAACTTTTGGCCATTTTGAAGCGAAATTGTTCCTTTGGGGGGGTATTGCAATTTTTTGCCATTTTGAGGTGAAATTGTTCCTTTGGGGGGGTATTGCAACTTTTGGACATTTTGAAGCGAAATTGTTCCTTTGGGGGGTATTGCAATTTTTTGCCATTTTGAGGCGAAATTGTTCCTTTGGGGGGGTATTGCAACTTTTGGCCATTTTGAAGCGAAATTGTTCCTTTGGGGGGGTATTGCAATTTTTTTCCATTTTGAGGCGAAATTGTTCCTTTGGGGGGGTATTGCAACTTTTGGCCTTTTTGAGGCGAAATTGTTCCTTTGGGAGGGTATTGCAACTTTTGGCCATTTTGAAACGAAATTGTTCCTTTGGGGGTTATTGCAACTTTTGGCCATTTTGAGGCGAAATTGTTCCTTTGGGGGGGTATTGCAACTTTTGGACATTTTGAAGCGAAATTGTTCCTTTGGGGGGTATTGCAATTTTTTGCCATTTTGAGGCGAAATTGTTCCTTTGGGGGGGTATTGCAACTTTTGGCCATTTTGAAGCGAAATTGTTCCTTTGGGGGGGTATTGCAATTTTTTGCCATTTTGAGGTGAAATTGTTCCTTTGGGGGGGTATTGCAACTTTTGGACATTTTGAAGCGAAATTGTTCCTTTGGGGGGTATTGCAATTTTTTGCCATTTTGAGGCGAAATTGTTCCTTTGGGGGGGTATTGCAACTTTTGGCCATTTTGAAGCGAAATTGTTCCTTTGGGGGGGTATTGCAATTTTTTTCCATTTTGAGGCGAAATTGTTCCTTTGGGGGGGTATTGCAACTTTTGGCCTTTTTGAGGCGAAATTGTTCCTTTGGGAGGGTATTGCAACTTTTGGCCATTTTGAAACGAAATTGTTCCTTTGGGGGTTATTGCAACTTTTGGCCATTTTGAAGCGAAATTGTTCCTTTGGGGGGTATTGAAACAGCAGAAAAAAAGTCTTTAAATTTGCCTTATATTACATCATATCCCATGGCCCAAGAACCACCAACACCAAAGTAAGTTGCACATAGAAAAACTTTAATTGGTTGGGTCAAGCATATAAATATTACATGGGATATAAAAATTTTGACAAGTAAGAAGGTTAAATGACACATAAGAGCGAATAAAGAACCCCATGTGGGGCTGCATGGATCAAATTAGGTGCACACAAAAGGGTGTACTCCCAGCAGGGCCAGTGTAAGTGCCTTTTACAAAACGCAGGTTCACCTAATCAAGAACTCTAGGCACATTACAAATAAATGAACAGGAATATATTCCCAGCAGAGCCAGTGTAAGTGCCTATACAAAAGATAAATTCACAGTCAGTGACAGAATAACACTTTAATAGATGACAATAGGCATGTTACTCACACACATCATCCGGTGAACAGGGATATGTTCCCAGCAAGGTCAGTGTAAATGCCATTGCAATAAACAGGTTCACAGTAAGTGATAGAGTAACACTTAAGTATATGAACATAGGCACACTGCCCAGGCATCTAGTCCAATGGACAGGGATATATTCCCAGCAGGGCCAGTGTACGTGCCTATATCATAAACAGGTTCACAGCAAATGACAGAGTAACACTTTAGTGCATGACAATAGGCACATTACACAAACACATGGTCCAGCGAACAGGGAAGTATTCCCAGCAAAACCAATGTAAGTGCCTTTCCAAGTTCACAGTAATGACAGGATAACACTTAGTACATAATCATAGGCCCGTGAATCCACGTGGCAAACTCAATTGAACCAGGTTTTTGACACAGAGGGCGAAGTGGACAATTCAGTGGATTCAAGAAATCATAGGGAGCTTTGCAACCAAGTCAAATCATTGTTCAACCGCAGAATGAGACTCTGGTGGAACAAGGCCTTCATGCAGCGCTATGTTGATCGGGGGTTAATACCTAGAGGGCTTAGGGTACAGGTCTTTCCCTCTTTCAGTGTCACGGATGAGACGTTTAAAAGGGACTGGGAGGAAGCAGCTTCTGCTTGCTCCAGGTCCTTTATGGGGCTTCTTATTAATAACAATGAGGCCTCTCTCCGTGCCATTGATGAGGAGATTTCTGTGTTACAAGACCGGACCACGAAGGAACTCACCCCCGCTGAGTTATCGAATTTCCATGAGACATTGAATAAGGAGTTTGTTAAATGGGAAAAGGAGTTGGTCTCTACCAAAACAAAAAAATATCAACGTGACGTTACTGATTATAAAAACCAGCAGGTGTATCGATGGAAGGGGACAACACGCCGGAGGAGACATTTTGTCGGACTCCCTAACTCCGTATCGGCCTCCTCCATATCCTCAATGGAGGATGAAAGCTCTACATCTCAGGCTTCATCTAGACCTGTAACGAGAGGTTTTTCGGGTAAAAATAGACCCGATAAAACACCCCCAGCCCCTGGAAAATCTACCTTGGGAGCAATTCCAAAGAAGGGCAATTCCAACCAACTGGAGGTGATTAACTTGTCTCAGGTCCAACTGTCTGATGACCAGATTGAGGTCCTAAAATTAGGTTTAACCTTTGTACCTGATTGTAGTTTTGATCTTTTTACAGTCGCTAAGGACCTGAATCTGTTCCTCAGAAAGGTGGTTCTCCATAAAATACACGCTAGAGGATCCAGTCTGAATCCCTGTACCATGGAGAGGGAGGAGGAGGCTGTGCGGATACTTGAAGAATTGGAGGGACAGGCATCTGATGAGTTGGATAATATTTTTCCTACACGTTTGTACCCGCGCTCCACCACGTTCCCCCCATTTTCGCTGTGCCCTCAGGTCCAAGTCTTCCATGACCTAGTTATGGGTGACTTGAGATCTCTCTCCAAGAGAGTAAAAAATAACAACCTTTCTGTTAAACATCGACGGGCCCTTGAGGAATTAAGGAAAATGGAGGGAGTAATCATTAAACCGGCGGACAAGGGGGGTAACGTGGTGGTCTGGCCATCTGCCATGTACGAGCGGGAGGTATATAAACAACTAAGAAATGCAGACTTTTACCAGATGCTGCCCTCTAATCCAACTAGTGTTTTCCTCACCCAGCTGATGCTCATACTCGAGAATGCTCTTGCCTCAGGTACCATTACTAAAAAGATGTATGATGGTCTCCTTCCAGATATGCCGGTAACACCCACGTTCTACCTCTTGCCTAAAATACATAAAAACCCTCGGGTTCCCCCTGGACGTCCGATTGTCTCTGGCATCGGAGGGCTATGCGATGCAGTATGCAAATTTATCGATTTCTATCTCCAACCTTTGGTTGAGACGCTGCCCTCCCATGTCAGAGACACTTCGGACGTCCTTAGGAGGATTGATGGCTTGACGGTTGAGCGTGGGATTTTGCTGGCGACTCTGGATGTCGAGACCTTATACACGAATATCTGTCACGAGCACGGCCTGCAGGCAGTTGAGTATTTCCTGGGTATGAGCAACTGGGCACCACCATTACAACACCTGATTCTGGAATTATTGGAGTTCGTACTGACGCACAACGCCTTCACCTTCGGTGAGCGGTTCTTCCTCCAGCGGCGCGGCACTGCGATGGGGGCGGCTTGCGCGCCGTCGTACGCAAACCTCTTCCTGGGATACTGGGAGAGGGAGGTTTTCGGCGACGGCGTGCCGGCCAGCTCCCATGTGCAGTGCTGGCTCCGCTTCATCGATGACATCTTTGTCATCTGGGGGGGGACCGCCCCGGAGCTTGAGGGCTTTGTGCGCCACTTGAACTCCAATTCTTATAACATCTACCTCACTTATCAGGCTGATCCGACTAGGGTCGATTTTTTGGACATTGGCATTTCCATTAATGATCAGGGTCTTCTGACCACTGACATCTATCGGAAACCCTCCTCTGTGAATGCTTTGTTACACGCATCTTCTGGCCATCCGCATTCGACCATCAGTGCTATCCCTACTGGGCAATTTATCCGTTTGAAACGGATTTGCTCAGAGACGGATACATTTGAGGGTAGGGCCAGTGAGATGCGTGATAGATTCAGGGAGAGAGGGTACAGCTCCAGATCCATTAAAAAGGCCTATAGTCGGGCTAAAGTAGCTCCGAGAGACCGACTTCTTTTACGTTTCAATCCTGATAAGACGAAGCCTGCTGAACCGAAGGTGCGTTTTATCTCCTCATTCAACCGTCAATGGGATCATATTCGTGGCATATTAACTAAGCACTGGTCTGTCTTACAAACGGAACCTGTGCTGAAAGATATGCTTCCAGACCGACCCCTCATGACGGCACGTCGGAGCCGGAGCCTACGTGATATGTTGGTCCACAGCCACTATGTGGCACAAAAGAAACCACCATTTATGATGGGACGTTCTATCTGTGGATCATTTCCATGTGGCTCATGCATTGCGTGCCGTCACGGTAACATCATCAGGGCAACATCCTTTGCCTCCTCGGACGGCTCCAAAACATTCGAGATCCGGCAATATATTTCTTGCAGTAGCACGGGCGTAATTTATTACGCTACGTGCGCTTGCGACTTAATATATGTCGGACTCACTAGTCGTGAATTGCGGGTCCGGACGAGGGAGCATACTAGGGACATCATCGCGGCTAAAAAAGCGAAACCTGAGGATGTTGATTCCCTGAAGACCATCCCCCGCCATTTTAGGGTGCATCACGGGTCTGACCCCTCAAGCTTTAAGGTGAGGGGGATTGACCGTGTACACCTTGGATTGAGGGGTGGTAATATTCATAAGGTGTTGGCACGGGTTGAATGTCGTTGGATATTTCTCCTCGACACAGTGGCCCCTCGAGGTTTGAATGAGAGGCAGACCTTTAGTTCCTATTTATAATCCAGTAGGTCTCGTCTGCGTTTGACATATACCCCATTACGGGCAATATTTGTTTGGTTGCGGATCCCCTGTGATTGAATCTGCTTTGTACATAATGGTTTTTATAAATATTTTTTTAACTGGATTCTTTGTGTCCTCTTTTTTCTACAGTTGTCTACGTTTGTGCTCTTGGTGCAATATTTCTCTGTGTCACTAACCTGGTGGTCTGCCTGCATTGGAGAATGAGTTGGGAAGGAATACAGTATATCCTGATCGTCTATATGAGATTGTTCACTGGACTGCATCTTACTGTTTAATATGTTGTTATATGCATGAATAATGTCCTTACGCTCTATGTATACAGTACTGGATGTAATTATGATGTAATTATATGTATTCTTATCCCTCTATAGTGCTATGCACTTTGTATGATTCCCAATGCGATTTGCCCTTTCTTTTGCCAGGAGTAGACATGGCATTTGCAGCTTTACTTCCTGTTTGCGGCTCTGCACATGTGCAGTGTGTGTGGCTCTCCTTGAAGTGTCCCCTGGGTAATATTGACGTCATCAAAGGGGTTTTCCCTGGCCCAGGTGATGCTGGAGTAGCCGCCCATGCCTGCTCAGTGTGCCTTAGTGCTTTGTAGCAGCGACAGGTGCTGCAAATGATCTAATATACACTAGTGTATAAATGCAACCATTTCCCTCCTTTTGTCCATGGTCCCCTGAGGAAGTCATCACGAAATACGTATTGGGACTTGTTTCCCCTTGTGTGACTGCATGTGAGTGCTATAATTGGTGGAATATCCACCGGGCTATGTGTTTGGGTAATGTGCCTATGATTATGTACTAAGTGTTATCCTGTCATTACTGTGAACTTGGAAAGGCACTTACATTGGTTTTGCTGGGAATACTTCCCTGTTCGCTGGACCATGTGTTTGTGTAATGTGCCTATTGTCATGCACTAAAGTGTTACTCTGTCATTTGCTGTGAACCTGTTTATGATATAGGCACGTACACTGGCCCTGCTGGGAATATATCCCTGTCCATTGGACTAGATGCCTGGGCAGTGTGCCTATGTTCATATACTTAAGTGTTACTCTATCACTTACTGTGAACCTGTTTATTGCAATGGCATTTACACTGACCTTGCTGGGAACATATCCCTGTTCACCGGATGATGTGTGTGAGTAACATGCCTATTGTCATCTATTAAAGTTATTCTGTCACTGACTGTGAATTTATTTTTTGTATAGGCACTTACACTGGCTCTGCTGGGAATATATTCCTGTTCATTTATTTGTAATGTGCCTAGAGTTCTTGATTAGGTGAACCTGCGTTTTGTAAAAGGCACTTACACTGGCCCTGCTGGGAGTACACCCTTTTGTGTGCACCTAATTTGATCCATGCAGCCCCACATGGGGTTCTTTATTCGCTCTTATGTGTCATTTAACCTTCTTACTTGTCACAATTTTTATATCCCATGTAATATTTATATGCTTGACCCAACCAATTAAAGTTTTTCTATGTGCAACTTACTTTGGTGTTGGTGGTTCTTGGGCCATGGGATATGATGTAATATAAGGCAAATTTAAAGACTTTTTTTCTGCTGTTTCAATATGTCCTTGAAGTTGTTGTCTTTTACCTTATATAAGTCTGCTTTAACTGTCCTGGTTGTTGCTAATTTTCCTTTGGGGGGTATTGCATTTTTTTGCCATTTTGAGGCGAAATTGTTCCTTTGGGGGGGTATTGCAACTTTTGGCCATTTTGAAGCGAAATTGTTCCTTTGGGGGGGTATTGCAATTTTTTGCCATTTTGAGGCGAAATTGTTCCTTTGGGGGGTATTGCAACTTTTGGCCATATTGAAGCGAAATTGTTCCTTTGGGGGGTTTTTACAATTTTTGGCCATTTTGAGGCGAAATTGTTCCTTTCAGAGGGTATTGCAACTTTTCAGCATTTTGAAGCGAAATTGTTCCTTTGGGGGGGTATTGCAATTTTTTGCCATTTTGAGGCGAAATTGTTCCTTTGGGGGGTATTGCAATTTTTGGCCATTTTGAGGCGAAATTGTTCCTTTCGGAGGGTATTGCAACTTTTCGGCATTTTGAGGCGAAATTGTTCCTTTGGGGGGGTATTGCAACTTTTGGCCATTTTGAAGCGAAATTGTTCCTTTGGGGGGTATTGCAATTTTTTGCCATTTTGAGGCGAAATTGTTCCTTTGGGGGGGTATTGCAACTTTTGGCTATTTTGAAGCGAAATTGTTCCTTTGGGGGGGTATTGCAACTTTTCGGCATTTTGAGGCGAAATTGTTCCTTTGGGGGGGTATTGCAATTTTTTGCCATTTTGAGGCGAAATTGTTCCTTTGGGGGGGTATTGCAACTTTTGGCCATTTTGAAGCGAAATTGTTCCTTTCGGGGGGTATTGCAACTTTTCGGCATTTTGAGGCGAAATTGTTCCTTTGGGGGGGTATTGCAACTTTTGGCCATATTGAAGCGAAATTGTTCCTTTGGGGGGGTATTGCAATTTTTAACCATTTTGAGGCGGAATTGTTCCTTTGGGGGGGTATTGCAACTTTTGGCCATTTTGAAGCGAAATTGTTCCTTTGGGGGGTATTGCAATTTTCTTTTCATTTTGAGGCGAAATTGTTCCTTTGGGGAGGTATTGCAACTTTTGGCCATTTTGAAGCGAAATTGTTCCTTTGGGGGGTATTGCAATTTTTTGCCATTTTGAGGCGAAATTGTTCCTTTGGGGGGGTATTGCAACTTTTCGGCATTTTGAGGCGAAATTGTTCCTTTGGGGGGTATTGCAATTTTTTGCCATTTTGAGGTGAAATTGTTCCTTTGGGGGGGTATTGCAACTTTTGGCCATTTTGAAGCGAAATTGTTCCTTTGGGGGGTATTGCATTTTTTTGCCATTTTGAGGCGAAATTGTTCCTTTGGGGGGGTATTGCAACTTTTGGCCATTTTGAAGCGAAATTGTTCCTTTGGGGGGGTATTGCAATTTTTTGCCATTTTGAGGCGAAATTGTTCCTTTGGGGGGGTATTGCAACTTTTGGCCTTTTTGAGGCGAAATTGTTCCTTTGGGGGGGTATTGCAACTTTTGGCCATTTTGAAGCGAAATTGTTCCTTTGGGGGGGGTATTGCAACTTTTCGGCATTTTGAGGCGAAATTGTTCCTTTGGGGGGGTATTGCAATTTTTTGCCATTTTGAGGCGAAATTGTTCCTTTGGGGGGGTATTGCAACTTTTCGGCATTTTGAGGCGAAATTGTTCCTTGGGGGGGGTATTGCAACTTTTGGCCATTTTGAAGTGAAATTGTTCCTTTCGGGGGGTATTGCAACTTTTGGCCTTTTTGAGGCGAAATTGTTCCTTTGGGGGGTATTGCAACTTTTCAGCATTTTGAAGCGAAATTGTTCCTTTGGGGGGGTATTGCAATTTTTTGCCATTTTGAGGCGAAATTGTTCCTTTGGGGGGGTATTGCAACTTTTGGCCATTTGGAAGCAAAATTGTTCCTTTGGGGGGGTATTGCAACTTTTGGCCATTTTGAAGCGAAATTGTTCCTTTGGGGGGGTATTGCAACTTTTCGGCATTTTGAGGCGAAATTGTTCCTTTGGGGGGTATTGAAATTTTTTGCCATTTTGAGGCGAAATTGTTCCTTTGGGGGGGTATTGCAACTTTTGGCCATTTTGAAGCGAAATTGTTCCTTTCGGGGGGTATTGCAACTTTTCGGCATTTTGAGGCGAAATTGTTCCTTTGGGGGGTATTGCAACTTTTGGCCATTTTGAAGCGAAATTGTTCCTTTGGGGGGGTATTGCAACTTTTGGCCATTTTGAAGCGAAATTGTTCCTTTGGGGGGGTATTGCAACTTTTCGGCATTTTGAGGCGAAATTGTTCCTTTGGGGGGGTATTGCAATTTTTTGCCATTTTGAGGCGAAATTGTTCCTTTGGGGGGGTATTGCAACTTTTGGCCATTTTGAAGCGAAATTGTTCCTTTGGGGAGGTATTTCAATTTTTTGCCATTTTGAGGCAAAATTGTTCCTTTGGGGGGGTATTGCAACTTTTGGCCATTTTGAAGCGAAATTGTTCCTTTCGGGGGGTATTGCAACTTTTCGGCATTTTGAGGCGAAATTGTTCCTTTGGGGGGGTATTGCAATTTTTTGCCATTTTGAGGCGAAATTGTTCCTTTGGGGGGTATTGCAACTTTTGGCCATTTTGAAGCGAAATTGTTCCTTTGGGGAGGTATTTCAATTTTTTGCCATTTTGAGGCGAAATTGTTCCTTTGGGGGATATTGCAACTTTTGGCCATTTTGAAGCGAAATTGTTCCTTTCGGGGGGTATTGCAACTTTTCGGCATTTTGAGGCGAAATTGTTCCTTTGGGGGGGTATTGCAATTTTTTGCCATTTTGAGGCGAAATTGTTCCTTTAGGGGGGTATTGCAAATTTTGGCCATATTAAAGCGAAATTGTTCCTTTGGGGGGGTATTGCAATTTTTAACCATTTTGAGGCGAAATTGTTCCTTTGGGGGGGTATTGCAAATTTTGGCCATATTAAAGCGAAATTGTTCCTTTGGGGGGGTATTGCAATTTTTAACCATTTTGAGGCGAAATTGTTCCTTTGGGGGGTATTGCAACTTTTGGCCATTTTGAAGCGAAATTGTTCCTTTCGGGGGGTATTGCAACTTTTCATCATTTTGAGGCAAAATTGTTCCTTTGGCGGGGGTATTGCAAATTTTCGGCATTTTGAGGCGAAATTGTTCCTTTGGGGGGGTATTGCAACTTTTCGGCATTTTGAAGAGAAATTGTTCCTTTGGGGGGTATTGCAATTTTTTGCCATTTTGAGGCGAAATTGTTCCTTTGGGGGGGTATTGCAACTTTTGGCCATTTTGAAGCGAAATTGTTCCTTTGGGGGGGTATTGCAATTTTTTTGCCATTTTGAGGCGAAATTGTTCCTTTGGGGGGTATTGCAACTTTTCGACATTTTGAGGCGAAATTGTTCCTTTGGGGGGGTATTGCAACTTTTGGCCATTTTGAAGCGAAATTGTTCCTTTGGGGGGGTATTGCAACTTTTGGCCATTTTGAAGCGAAATTGTTCCTTTGGGGGGGTATTGCAACTTTTCGGCATTTTGAGGCGAAATTGTTCCTTGGGGGGTATTGCAACTTTTGGCCATTTTGAAGCGAAATTGTTCCTTTAGGGGGTATTGCAATTTTTAACCATTTTGAGGCGAAATTGTTCCTTTGGGGGGGTATTGCAACTTTTAGCCATTTTGAAGTGAAATTGTTCCTTTCGGGGGGTATTGCAACTTTTCAGCATTTTGAAGCGAAATTGTTCCTTTGAGGGGGTATTGCAACTTTTGGCCATTTTGAAGCGAAATTGTTCCTTTGGGGGGGTATTGCAATTTTTTGCCATTTTGAGGCGAAATTGTTCCTTTGGGGGGCTATTGCAACTTTTCGGCATTTTGAGGCGAAATTGTTCCTTTGGGGGGGTATTGCAACTTTTGGCCATTTTGAAGCGAAATTGTTCCTTTGGGGGGGTATTGCAATTTTTTGCCATTTTAATGCGAAATTGTTCCTTTGGGGGGGTATTGCAACTTTTGGCCATATTGAAGCGAAATTGTTCCTTTGGGGGGTTTTTACAATTTTTGGCCATTTTGAAGCGAAATTGTTCCTTTGGGGGGGTATTGCAACTTTTGGCCATTTTGAAGCGAAATTGTTCCTTTGGGGGGGTATTGCAACTTTTCGGCATTTTGAGGCGAAATTATTCCTTTGGGGGGGTATTGCAACTTTTGGCCATTTTGAAGCGAAATTGTTCCTTTGGGGGGGTATTGCAACTTTTCGGCATTTTGAGGCGAAATTATTCCTTTGGGGGGGTATTGCAATGTTTTGCCATTTTGAGGCGAAATTGTTCCTTTGGGGGGGTATTGCAACTTTTCGGCATTTTGAGGCGAAATTGTTCCTTTGGGGGGGTATTGCAACTTTTGGCCATTTTGAAGCGAAATTGTTCCTTTGGGGGGGTATTGCAACTTTTCGGCATTTTGAGGCGAAATTGTTCCTTTGGGGGGGTATTGCAATTTTTTGCCATTTTGAGGCGAAATTGTTCCTTTGGGGGGGTATTGCAACTTTTGGCCATTTTGAAGCGAAATTGTTCCTTTGGGGGGGTATTGCAATTTTTTGCCATTTTGAGGCGAAATTGTTCCTTTGGGGGGGTATTGCAACTTTTGGCCATTTTGAAGCGAAATTGTTCCTTTCGGGGGGTATTGCAACTTTTCGGCATTTTGAGGCGAAATTGTTTCTTTGGGGGGGTATTGCAACTTTTGGCCATATTGAAGCGAAATTGTTCCTTTGGGGGGGTATTGCAACTTTTCGGCATTTTGAAGCGAAATTGTTCCTTTTGGGGGGGTATTGCAATTTTTTGCCATTTTGAGGCGAAATTGTTCCTTTTGGGGGGTATTGCAACTTTTCGGCATTTTAAGGCGAAATTGTTCCTTTGGGGGGGTATTGCAACTTTTGGCCATTTTGAAGCGAATTTGTTCCTTTGGGGGGTATTGCAATTTTTTGCCATTTTGAGGCAAAATTTTTCCTTTGGGGGGGTATTGCAACTTTTGGCCATTTTGAAGCGAAATTGTTCCTTTGGGAGGGTATTGCAATTTTTTGCCATTTTGAGGCGAAATTGTTCCTTTGGGGGGTATTGCAACTTTTCGGCATTTTAAAGCGAAATTGTTCCTTTGGGGGGGTATTGCAACTTTTGGCCATTTTGAAGCGAAACTGTTCCTTTGGGGGGGTATTTCAATTTTTTGCCTCTTTGAGGCGAAATTGTTCCTTTGGGGGGGTATTGCAACTTTTGGCCTTTTTGAGGCGAAATTGTTCCTTTGGGGGGGTATTGCAACTTTTGGCCATTTTGAAGCGAAATTGTTCCTTTGGGGGGCTATTGCAACTTTTCGGCATTTTGAGGCGAAATTGTTCCTTTGGGGGGGTATTGCATTTTTTTGCCATTTTGAGGCGAAATTGTTCCTTTGGGGGGGTATTGCAACTTTTGGCCATTTTGAAGCGAAATTGTTCCTTTGGGGGGGTATTGCAACTTTTGGCCATTTTGAAGCGAAATTGTTCCATGGGGGGGTATTGCAATTTATTGCCATTTTGAGGCGAAATTGTTCCTTTGGGGGGGTATTGCAACTTTTGGCCATATTGAAGCGAAATTGTTCCTTTGGGGGGGTATTGCAATTTTTTGCCATTTTGAGGCGAAATTGTTCCTTTGGGGGGGTATTGCAATTTTTTGCCAATTTGAGGCGAAATTGTTCCTTTGGGGGGTATTGCAACTTTTGGCCATTTTGAAGCGAAATTGTTCCTTTCGGGGGGTATTGCAACTTTTCAGCATTTTGAGGCGAAATTGTTCCTTTGGGGGGTTTTGCAACTTTTGGCCATTTTGAAGCGAAATTGTTCCTTTGGGGGGGTATTGCAATTTTTTGCCATTTTGAGGCGAAATTGTTCCTTTGGAGGGGTATTGCAACTTTTGGCATTTTTGAGGCGAAATTGTTCCTTTGGGGGGGTATTGCAACTTTTGGCCATTTTGAAGCGAAATTGTTCCTTTGGGGGGGTATTGCAACTTTTCAGGATTTTGAGGCGAAATTGTTCCTTTGGGGGGTATTGCAATTTTTTGCCATTTGGAGGCGAAATTGTTCCTTTGGGGGGGTATTGCAACTTTTCGGCATTTTGAAGCAAAATTGTTCCTTTGGGGGGGTATTGCAATTTTTTTTTCATTTTGAGGCGAAATTGTTCCTTTGGGGTAGGTATTGCAATTTTTGGCCATTTTGAAGCGAAATTGTTCCTTTGGGGGGTTATTGCAACTTTTGGCCATTTTGAAGCGAAATCGTTCCTTTGGGGGGGTATTGCAACTTTTCGGCATTTTGAGGTGAAATTGTTCCTTGGGGGGGTATTGCAATTTTTTGCCATTTTGAGGCGAAATTGTTCCTTTCGGGGGGTATTGCAACTTTTCGGCATTTTGAGGCGAAATTGTTCCTTTGGGGTGGTATTGCAACTTTTGGCCATTTTGAAGCGAAATTGTTCCTTTGGGGGGTATTGCAATTTTTTGCCATTTTGAGGCAAAATTGTTCCTTTGGGGGGGTATTGCAACTTTTGGCCATTTTGAAGCGAAATTGTTCCTTTGGGGGGGTATTGCAATTTTTTGCCATTTTGAGGCGAAATTGTTCCTTTGGGGGGGTATTGCAACTTTTCGGCATTTTGAGGCGAAATTGTTCCTTTGGGGGGTATTGCAATTTTTTTTCCATTTTGAGGCGAAATTGTTCCTTTGGGGGGGTATTGCCACTTTTGGCCATTTTGAAGCGAAATTGTACCTTTTGGGGGGGTATTGCAACTTTTCGGCATTTTGAAGCGAAATTGTTCCTTTGGGGGGGTATTGCAATTTTTTTTCCATTTTGAGGCGAAATTGTTCCTTTGGGGGGGTATTGCCACTTTTGGCCATTTTGAAGTGAAATTGTACCTTTGGGGGGGTATTGCAACTTTTCGGCATTTTGAATCGAAATTGTTCCTTTTGGGGGGGTATTGCAATTTTTTGCCATTTTGAGGCGAAATTGTTCCTTTTGGGGGGTATTGCAACTTTTCGGCATTTTAAGGCGAAATTGTTCCTTTGGGGGGGTATTGCAACTTTTGGCCATTTTGAAGCGAAATTGTTCCTTTGGGGGGTATTGCAATTTTTTGCCATTTTGAGGCAAAATTTTTCCTTTGGGGGGGTATTGCAACTTTTGGCCATTTTGAAGCGAAATTGTTCCTTTGGGAGGGTATTGCAATTTTTTGCCATTTTGAGGCGAAATTGTTCCTTTGGGGGGTATTGCAACTTTTCGGCATTTTAAAGCGAAATTGTTCCTTTGGGGGGGTATTGCAATTTTTTTTCCAATTTGAGGCGAAATTGTTCCTTTGGGGGGGTATTGCCACTTTTGGCCATTTTGAGGCGAAATTGTTCCTTTGGGGGGTATTGCAATTTTTTGCCATTTTGAGGCGAAATTGTTCCTTTGGGGGGGTATTGCAACTTTTGGCCATTTTGAAGCGAAATTGTTCCTTTGGGGGGGTATTGCTAATTTTGGCCATTTTGAGGCGAAATTGTTCCTTTGGGGGGGGTATTGCTAATTTTGGCCATTTTGAAGCGAAATTGTTCCTTTGGGGGGGTATTGCAATTTTTTGCCATTTTGAGGCGAAATTGTTACTTTGGGGGGGTATTGCAACTTTTCGGCATTTTGAGGCGAAATTGTTCCTTTGGGGGGGTATTGCAATTTTTTGCCATTTTGAGGTGAAATTGTTCCTTTGGGGGGGTATTGCAACTTTTGGCCATTTTGAAGCGAAATTGTTCCTTTGGGGGGGGTATTGCTAATTTTGGCCATTTTGAAGCGAAATTGTTCCTTTGGGGGGGTATTGCAATTTTTTGCCATTTTGAGGCGAAATTGTTCCTTTGGGGGGGTATTGCAACTTTTCGGCATTTTGAGGCGAAATTGTTCCTTTGGGGGGGTATTGCAATTTTTTGCCATTTTGAGGTGAAATTGTTCCTTTGGGGGGGTATTGCAACTTTTGGCCATTTTGAAGCGAAATTGTTCCTTTGGGGGGGTATTGCAATTTTTTGCCATTTTGAGGCGAAATTGTTCCTTTGGAGGGGTATTGCAACTTTTGGCATTTTTGAGGCGAAATTGTTCCTTTGGGGGGGTATTGCAACTTTTGGCCATTTTGAAGCGAAATTGTTCCTTTGGGGGGGTATTGCAACTTTTCAGGATTTTGAGGCGAAATTGTTCCTTTGGGGGGGTATTGCAACTTTTGGCCATTTTGAAGCGAAATTGTTCCTTTCGGGGGGTATTGCAACTTTTCATCATTTTGAGGCAAAATTGTTCCTTTGGCGGGGGTATTGCAAATTTTCGGCATTTTGAGGCGAAATTGTTCCTTTGGGGGGGTATTGCAACTTTTCGGCATTTTGAAGAGAAATTGTTCCTTTGGGGGGTATTGCAATTTTTTGCCATTTTGAGGCGAAATTGTTCCTTTGGGGGGGTATTGCAACTTTTGGCCATTTTGAAGCGAAATTGTTCCTTTGGGGGGGTATTGCAATTTTTTTGCCATTTTGAGGCGAAATTGTTCCTTTGGGGGGTATTGCAACTTTTCGACATTTTGAGGCGAAATTGTTCCTTTGGGGGGGTATTGCAACTTTTGGCCATTTTAAAGCGAAATTGTTCCTTTGGGGGGGTATTGCAACTTTTGGCCATTTTGAAGCGAAATTGTTCCTTTGGGGGGGTATTGCAACTTTTCGGCATTTTGAGGCGAAATTGTTCCTTGGGGGGTATTGCAACTTTTGGCCATTTTGAAGCGAAATTGTTCCTTTAGGGGGTATTGCAATTTTTAACCATTTTGAGGCGAAATTGTTCCTTTGGGGGGGTATTGCAACTTTTAGCCATTTTGAAGTGAAATTGTTCCTTTCGGGGGGTATTGCAACTTTTCAGCATTTTGAAGCGAAATTGTTCCTTTGAGGGGGTATTGCAACTTTTGGCCATTTTGAAGCGAAATTGTTCCTTTGGGGGGGTATTGCAATTTTTTGCCATTTTGAGGCGAAATTGTTCCTTTGGGGGGCTATTGCAACTTTTCGGCATTTTGAGGCGAAATTGTTCCTTTGGGGGGGTATTGCAACTTTTGGCCATTTTGAAGCGAAATTGTTCCTTTGGGGGGGTATTGCAATTTTTTGCCATTTTAATGCGAAATTGTTCCTTTGGGGGGGTATTGCAACTTTTGGCCATATTGAAGCGAAATTGTTCCTTTGGGGGGTTTTTACAATTTTTGGCCATTTTGAAGCGAAATTGTTCCTTTGGGGGGGTATTGCAACTTTTGGCCATTTTGAAGCGAAATTGTTCCTTTGGGGGGGTATTGCAATTTTTTGCCATTTTGAGGCGAAATTGTTCCTTTGGGGGGGTATTGCAACTTTTGGCCATTTTGAAGCGAAATTGTTCCTTTGGGGGGGTATTGCAACTTTTCGGCATTTTGAGGCGAAATTATTCCTTTGGGGGGGTATTGCAATGTTTTGCCATTTTGAGGCGAAATTGTTCCTTTGGGGGGGTATTGCAACTTTTCGGCATTTTGAGGCGAAATTGTTCCTTTGGGGGGGTATTGCAACTTTTGGCCATTTTGAAGCGAAATTGTTCCTTTGGGGGGGTATTGCAACTTTTCGGCATTTTGAGGCGAAATTGTTCCTTTGGGGGGGTATTGCAATTTTTTGCCATTTTGAGGCGAAATTGTTCCTTTGGGGGGGTATTGCAACTTTTGGCCATTTTGAAGCGAAATTGTTCCTTTGGGGGGGTATTGCAATTTTTTGCCATTTTGAGGCGAAATTGTTCCTTTGGGGGGGTATTGCAACTTTTGGCCATTTTGAAGCGAAATTGTTCCTTTCGGGGGGTATTGCAACTTTTCGGCATTTTGAGGCGAAATTGTTTCTTTGGGGGGGTATTGCAACTTTTGGCCATATTGAAGCGAAATTGTTCCTTTGGGGGGGTATTGCAACTTTTCGGCATTTTGAAGCGAAATTGTTCCTTTTGGGGGGGTATTGCAATTTTTTGCCATTTTGAGGCGAAATTGTTCCTTTTGGGGGGTATTGCAACTTTTCGGCATTTTAAGGCGAAATTGTTCCTTTGGGGGGGTATTGCAACTTTTGGCCATTTTGAAGCGAATTTGTTCCTTTGGGGGGTATTGCAATTTTTTGCCATTTTGAGGCAAAATTTTTCCTTTGGGGGGGTATTGCAACTTTTGGCCATTTTGAAGCGAAATTGTTCCTTTGGGAGGGTATTGCAATTTTTTGCCATTTTGAGGCGAAATTGTTCCTTTGGGGGGTATTGCAACTTTTCGGCATTTTAAAGCGAAATTGTTCCTTTGGGGGGGTATTGCAACTTTTGGCCATTTTGAAGCGAAACTGTTCCTTTGGGGGGGTATTTCAATTTTTTGCCTCTTTGAGGCGAAATTGTTCCTTTGGGGGGGTATTGCAACTTTTGGCCTTTTTGAGGCGAAATTGTTCCTTTGGGGGGGTATTGCAACTTTTGGCCATTTTGAAGCGAAATTGTTCCTTTGGGGGGCTATTGCAACTTTTCGGCATTTTGAGGCGAAATTGTTCCTTTGGGGGGGTATTGCATTTTTTTGCCATTTTGAGGCGAAATTGTTCCTTTGGGGGGGTATTGCAACTTTTGGCCATTTTGAAGCGAAATTGTTCCTTTGGGGGGGTATTGCAACTTTTGGCCATTTTGAAGCGAAATTGTTCCATGGGGGGGTATTGCAATTTATTGCCATTTTGAGGCGAAATTGTTCCTTTGGGGGGGTATTGCAACTTTTGGCCATATTGAAGCGAAATTGTTCCTTTGGGGGGGTATTGCAATTTTTTGCCATTTTGAGGCGAAATTGTTCCTTTGGGGGGGTATTGCAATTTTTTGCCAATTTGAGGCGAAATTGTTCCTTTGGGGGGTATTGCAACTTTTGGCCATTTTGAAGCGAAATTGTTCCTTTCGGGGGGTATTGCAACTTTTCAGCATTTTGAGGCGAAATTGTTCCTTTGGGGGGTTTTGCAACTTTTGGCCATTTTGAAGCGAAATTGTTCCTTTGGGGGGGTATTGCAATTTTTTGCCATTTTGAGGCGAAATTGTTCCTTTGGAGGGGTATTGCAACTTTTGGCATTTTTGAGGCGAAATTGTTCCTTTGGGGGGGTATTGCAACTTTTGGCCATTTTGAAGCGAAATTGTTCCTTTGGGGGGGTATTGCAACTTTTCAGGATTTTGAGGCGAAATTGTTCCTTTGGGGGGTATTGCAATTTTTTGCCATTTGGAGGCGAAATTGTTCCTTTGGGGGGGTATTGCAACTTTTCGGCATTTTGAAGCAAAATTGTTCCTTTGGGGGGGTATTGCAATTTTTTTTTCATTTTGAGGCGAAATTGTTCCTTTGGGGTAGGTATTGCAATTTTTGGCCATTTTGAAGCGAAATTGTTCCTTTGGGGGGTTATTGCAACTTTTGGCCATTTTGAAGCGAAATCGTTCCTTTGGGGGGGTATTGCAACTTTTCGGCATTTTGAGGTGAAATTGTTCCTTGGGGGGGTATTGCAATTTTTTGCCATTTTGAGGCGAAATTGTTCCTTTCGGGGGGTATTGCAACTTTTCGGCATTTTGAGGCGAAATTGTTCCTTTGGGGTGGTATTGCAACTTTTGGCCATTTTGAAGCGAAATTGTTCCTTTGGGGGGTATTGCAATTTTTTGCCATTTTGAGGCAAAATTGTTCCTTTGGGGGGGTATTGCAACTTTTGGCCATTTTGAAGCGAAATTGTTCCTTTGGGGGGGTATTGCAATTTTTTGCCATTTTGAGGCGAAATTGTTCCTTTGGGGGGGTATTGCAACTTTTCGGCATTTTGAGGCGAAATTGTTCCTTTGGGGGGTATTGCAATTTTTTTTCCATTTTGAGGCGAAATTGTTCCTTTGGGGGGGTATTGCCACTTTTGGCCATTTTGAAGCGAAATTGTACCTTTTGGGGGGGTATTGCAACTTTTCGGCATTTTGAAGCGAAATTGTTCCTTTGGGGGGGTATTGCAATTTTTTTTCCATTTTGAGGCGAAATTGTTCCTTTGGGGGGGTATTGCCACTTTTGGCCATTTTGAAGTGAAATTGTACCTTTGGGGGGGTATTGCAACTTTTCGGCATTTTGAATCGAAATTGTTCCTTTTGGGGGGGTATTGCAATTTTTTGCCATTTTGAGGCGAAATTGTTCCTTTTGGGGGGTATTGCAACTTTTCGGCATTTTAAGGCGAAATTGTTCCTTTGGGGGGGTATTGCAACTTTTGGCCATTTTGAAGCGAAATTGTTCCTTTGGGGGGTATTGCAATTTTTTGCCATTTTGAGGCAAAATTTTTCCTTTGGGGGGGTATTGCAACTTTTGGCCATTTTGAAGCGAAATTGTTCCTTTGGGAGGGTATTGCAATTTTTTGCCATTTTGAGGCGAAATTGTTCCTTTGGGGGGTATTGCAACTTTTCGGCATTTTAAAGCGAAATTGTTCCTTTGGGGGGGTATTGCAATTTTTTTTCCAATTTGAGGCGAAATTGTTCCTTTGGGGGGGTATTGCCACTTTTGGCCATTTTGAGGCGAAATTGTTCCTTTGGGGGGTATTGCAATTTTTTGCCATTTTGAGGCGAAATTGTTCCTTTGGGGGGGTATTGCAACTTTTGGCCATTTTGAAGCGAAATTGTTCCTTTGGGGGGGTATTGCTAATTTTGGCCATTTTGAGGCGAAATTGTTCCTTTGGGGGGGGTATTGCTAATTTTGGCCATTTTGAAGCGAAATTGTTCCTTTGGGGGGGTATTGCAATTTTTTGCCATTTTGAGGCGAAATTGTTACTTTGGGGGGGTATTGCAACTTTTCGGCATTTTGAGGCGAAATTGTTCCTTTGGGGGGGTATTGCAATTTTTTGCCATTTTGAGGTGAAATTGTTCCTTTGGGGGGGTATTGCAACTTTTGGCCATTTTGAAGCGAAATTGTTCCTTTGGGGGGGGTATTGCTAATTTTGGCCATTTTGAAGCGAAATTGTTCCTTTGGGGGGGTATTGCAATTTTTTGCCATTTTGAGGCGAAATTGTTCCTTTGGGGGGGTATTGCAACTTTTCGGCATTTTGAGGCGAAATTGTTCCTTTGGGGGGGTATTGCAATTTTTTGCCATTTTGAGGTGAAATTGTTCCTTTGGGGGGGTATTGCAACTTTTGGCCATTTTGAAGCGAAATTGTTCCTTTGGGGGGGTATTGCAATTTTTTGCCATTTTGAGGCGAAATTGTTCCTTTGGAGGGGTATTGCAACTTTTGGCATTTTTGAGGCGAAATTGTTCCTTTGGGGGGGTATTGCAACTTTTGGCCATTTTGAAGCGAAATTGTTCCTTTGGGGGGGTATTGCAACTTTTCAGGATTTTGAGGCGAAATTGTTCCTTTGGGGGGTATTGCAATTTTTTGCCATTTGGAGGCGAAATTGTTCCTTTGGGGGGTATTGCAACTTTTCGGCATTTTGAAGCAAAATTGTTCCTTTGGGGGGGTATTGCAATTTTTTTTTCATTTTGAGGCGAAATTGTTCCTTTGGGGGGGGTATTGCAATTTTTGGCCATTTTGAAGCGAAATTGTTCCTTTGGGGGGTTATTGCAACTTTTGGCCATTTTGAAGCGAAATTGTTCCTTTGGGGGGGTATTGCAACTTTTCGGCATTTTGAGGTGAAATTGTTCCTTGGGGGGTATTGCAACTTTTCGGCATTTTGAGGCGAAATTGTTCCTTTGGGGTGGTATTGCAACTTTTGGCCATTTTGAAGCGAAATTGTTCCTTTGGGGGGTATTGCAATTTTTTGCCATTTTGAGGCAAAATTGTTCCTTTGGGGGGGTATTGCAATTTTTTTTTCATTTTGAGGCGAAATTGTTCCTTTGGGGGGGGTATTGCAATTTTTGGCCATTTTGAAGCGAAATTGTTCCTTTGGGGGGTTATTGCAACTTTTGGCCATTTTGAAGCGAAATTGTTCCTTTGGGGGGTATTGCAATTTTTTGCCATTTTGAGGCGAAATTGTTCCTTTCGGGGGGTATTGCAACTTTTCGGCATTTTGAGGCGAAATTGTTCCTTTGGGGTGGTATTGCAACTTTTGGCCATTTTGAAGCGAAATTGTTCCTTTGGGGGGTATTGCAATTTTTGCCATTTTGAGGCAAAATTGTTCCTTTGGGGGGGTATTGCAACTTTTGGCCATTTTGAGGCGAAATTGTTCCTTTGGGGGGGTATTGCAACTTTTCGGCATTTTGAGGCGAAATTGTTCCTTTGGGGGGTATTGCAATTTTTTTTCCATTTTGAGGCGAAATTGTTCCTTTGGGGGGGTATTGCCACTTTTGGCCATTTTGAAGCGAAATTGTACCTTTGGGGGGGTATTGCAACTTTTCGGCATTTTGAAGCGAAATTGTTCCTTTGGGGGGGTATTGCAATTTTTTTTCCATTTTGAGGCGAAATTGTTCCTTTGGGGGGGTATTGCCACTTTTGGCCATTTTGAAGTGAAATTGTACCTTTGGGGGGGTATTGCAATTTTTCGGCATTTTGAAGCGAAATTGTTCCTTTTGGGGGGGTATTGCAACTTTTGACCATTTTGAAGCGAAATTGTTCCTTTGGGAGGGTATTGCAATTTTTTGCCATTTTGAGGCGAAATTGTTCCTTTGGGGGGTATTGCAACTTTTCGGCATTTTAAAGCGAAATTGTTCCTTTGGGGGGGTATTGCAATTTTTTTTCCAATTTGAGGCGAAATTGTTCCTTTGGGGGGGTATTGCCACTTTTGGCCATTTTGAAGCGAAATTGTTCCTTTGGGGGGTATTGCAATTTTTTGCCATTTTGAGGCAAAATTGTTCCTTTGGGGGGGTATTGCAACTTTTGACCATTTTGAAGCGAAATTGTTCCTTTGGGGGGGTATTGCAACTTTTGGCCATTTTGAAGCGAAATTGTTCCTTTGGGGGGGTATTGCAATTTTTTGCCATTTTGAGGCGAAATTGTTCCTTTGGAGGGGTATTGCAACTTTTGGCATTTTTGAGGCGAAATTGTTCCTTTGGGGGGGTATTGCAACTTTTGGCCATTTTGAAGCGAAATTGTTCCTTTGGGGGGGTATTGCAACTTTTCAGGATTTTGAGGCGAAATTGTTCCTTTGGGGGGTATTGCAATTTTTTGCCATTTTGAGGCGAAATTGTTCCTTTGGGGGGGTATTGCAATTTTTTTTTCATTTTGAGGCGAAATTGTTCCTTTGGGGGGGGTATTGCAATTTTTGGCCATTTTGAAGCGAAATTGTTCCTTTGGGGGGTTATTGCAACTTTTGGCCATTTTGAAGCGAAATTGTTCCTTTGGGGGGGTATTGCAACTTTTCGGCATTTTGAGGTGAAATTGTTCCTTGGGGGGGTATTGCAATTTTTTGCCATTTTGAGGCGAAATTGTTCCTTTCGGGGGGTATTGCAACTTTTCGGCATTTTGAGGCGAAATTGTTCCTTTGGGGTGGTATTGCAACTTTTGGCCATTTTGAAGCGAAATTGTTCCTTTGGGGGGTATTGCAATTTTTTGCCATTTTGAGGCAAAATTGTTCCTTTGGGGGGGTATTGCAACTTTTGGCCATTTTGAAGCGAAATTGTTCCTTTGGGGGGGTATTGCAATTTTTTGCCATTTTGAGGCGAAATTGTTCCTTTGGGGGGGTATTGCAACTTTTCGGCATTTTGAGGCGAAATTGTTCCTTTGGGGGGTATTGCAATTTTTTTTCCATTTTGAGGCGAAATTGTTCCTTTGGGGGGGTATTGCCACTTTTGGCCATTTTGAAGCGAAATTGTACCTTTGGGGGGGTATTGCAACTTTTCGGCATTTTGAAGCGAAATTGTTCCTTTGGGGGGGTATTGCAATTTTTTTTCCATTTTGAAGGCGAAATTGTTCCTTTGGGGGGGTATTGCCACTTTTGGCCATTTTGAAGTGAAATTGTACCTTTGGGGGGGTATTGCAACTTTTCGGCATTTTGAAGCGAAATTGTTCCTTTTGGGGGGGTATTGCAATTTTTTGCCATTTTGAGGCGAAATTGTTCCTTTTGGGGGGTATTGCAACTTTTCGGCATTTTAAGGCGAAATTGTTCCTTTGGGGGGGTATTGCAACTTTTGGCCATTTTGAAGCGAAATTGTTCCTTTGGGGGGTATTGCAATTTTTTGCCATTTTGAGGCAAAATTTTTCCTTTGGGGGGGTATTGCAACTTTTGGCCATTTTGAAGCGAAATGGTTCCTTTGGGAGGGTATTGCAATTTTTTGCCATTTTGAGGCGAAATTGTTCCTTTGGGGGGTATTGCAACTTTTCGGCATTTTAAAGCGAAATTGTTCCTTTGGGGGGGTATTGCAATTTTTTTTCCAATTTGAGGCGAAATTGTTCCTTTGGGGGGGTATTGCCACTTTTGGCCATTTTGAAGCGAAATTGTTCCTTTGGGGGGTATTGCAATTTTTTGCCATTTTGAGGCAAAATTGTTCCTTTGGGGGGGTATTGCAACTTTTGGCCATTTTGAAGCGAAATTGTTCCTTTGGGGGGGTATTGCAATTTTTTGCCATTTTGAGGCGAAATTGTACCTTTGGGGGGGTATTGCAACTTTTCGGCATTTTGAAGCGAAATTGTTCCTTTGGGGGGGTATTGCAATTTTTTTTTCATTTTGAGGCGAAATTGTTCCTTTGGGGGGGGTATTGCAATTTTTGGCCATTTTGAAGCGAAATTGTTCCTTTGGGGGGTTATTGCAACTTTTGGCCATTTTGAAGCGAAATTGTTCCTTTGGGGGGGTATTGCAACTTTTCGGCATTTTGAGGCGAAATTGTTCCTTTGGGGGGGTATTGCAACTTTTGGCCATTTTGAAGCTAAATTGTTCCTTTGGGGGGGTATTGCAATTTTTTGCCATTTTGAAGCTAAATTGTTCCTTTGGGGGGGTATTGCAATTTTTTGCCATTTTGAGGTGAAATTGTTCCTTTGGGGGGGTATTGCAACTTTTGGCCATATTGAAGCGAAATTGTTCCTTTGGGAGGGTATTGCAATTTTTAACCATTTTGAGGCGAAATTGTTCCTTTGGGGGGGTATTGCAATTTTTTGCCATTTTGAGGTGAAATTGTTCCTTTGGGGGGTATTGCAACTTTTGGCCTTTTTGAGGCGAAATTGTTCCTTTGGGGGGGTATTGCAACTTTTCGGCATTTTGAGGCGAAATTGTTCCTTTGGGGGGGTATTGCAATTTTTTGCCATTTTGAGGCGAAATTGTTCCTTTGGGGGGGTATTGCAACTTTTGGCCATTTTGAAGCGAAATTGTTCCTTTGGGGGGGTATTACAATTTTTTGCCATTTTGAGGCGAAATTGTTCCTTTGGGGGGGTATTGCAACTTTTGGCCATTTTGAAGCAAAATTGTTCCTTTCGGGGGGTATTGCAACTTTTCGGCATTTTGAGGCGAAATTGTTCCTTTGGGGGGGTATTGCAACTTTTGGCCATTTTGAAGCGAAATTGTTCCTTTGGGGGGGTATTGCAACTTTTCGGCATTTTGAGGCGAAATTGTTCCTTTGGGGGGGTATTGCAACTTTTGGCCATTTTGAAGCGAAATTGTTCCTTTGGGGGGGTAGTGCAATTTTTTGCCATTTTGAGGCGAAATTGTTCCTTTCGGGGGGTATTGCAACTTTTCAGCATTTTAAAGCGAAATTGTTCCTTTGGGGGGGTATTGCAACTTTTGGCCATTTTGAAGCTAAATTGTTCCTTTGGGGGGGTATTGCAATTTTTTGACATTTTGAGGCGAAATTGTTCCTTTGGGGGGGTATTGCAACTTTTGGCCATATTGAAGCGAAATTGTTCCTTTGGGGGGTTTTTACAATTTTTGGCCATTTTGAGGCGAAATTGTTCCTTTCGGGGGGTATTGCAACTTTTCAGCATTTTAAAGCGAAATTGTTCCTTTGGGGGGGTATTGCAACTTTTGGCCATTTTGAAGCGAAATTGTTCCTTTGGGGGGTATTGCAATTTTTTGCCATTTTGAGGTGAAATTGTTCCTTTGGGGGGTATTGCAACTTTTGGCCATTTTGAAGCGAAATTGTTCCTTTGGGGGGGGTATTGCAACTTTTCGGCATTTTGAGGCGAAATTGTTCCTTTGGGGGGGTATTGCAGTTTTTTGCCATTTTGAGGCGAAATTGTTCCTTTGGGGGGGTATTGCAACTTTTGGCCATTTTGAAGCGGAATTGTTCCTTTCGGGGGGTATTGCAACTTTTCGGCATTTTGAGGCGAAATTGTTCCTTTGGGGGGGTATTGCAATTTTTTGCCATTTTGAGGCGAAATTGTTCCTTTGGGGGGGTATTGCAACTTTTGGCCATTTTGAAGCGAAATTGTTCCTTTGGGGGGGTATTACAATTTTTTGCCATTTTGAGGCGAAATTGTTCCTTTGGGGGGGTATTGCAACTTTTGGCCATTTTGAAGCTAAATTGTTCCTTTCGGGGGGTATTGCAACTTTTCGGCATTTTGAGGCAAAATTGTTCCTTTAGGGGGGTATTGCAACTTTTGGCCATATTGAAGCAAAATTGTTCCTTTGGGGGGTATTGCAATTTTTAACCATTTTGAGGCGAAATTGTTCCTTTGGGGGGGTATTGCAACTTTTGGCCATTTTGAAGCGGAATTGTTCCTTTCGGGGGGTATTGCAACTTTTCGGCATTTTGAGGCGAAATTGTTCCTTTGGGGGGGTATTGCAATTTTTTGCCATTTTGAGGCGAAATTGTTCCTTTGGGGGGGTATTGCAACTTTTGGCCATTTTGAAGCGAAATTGTTCCTTTGGGGGGGTATTACAATTTTTTGCCATTTTGAGGCGAAATTGTTCCTTTGGGGGGGTATTGCAACTTTTGGCCATTTTGAAGCGAAATTGTTCCTTTCGGGGGGTATTGCAACTTTTCAGCATTTTGAGGCGAAATTGTTCCTTTGGGGGGGTATTGCAATTTTTTGCCATTTTGAGGCGAAATTGTTCCTTTGTGGGGTATTGCAATTTTTTTTCCATTTTGAGGCGAAATTGTTCCTTTGGGGGGGTATTGCAACTTTTGGCAATTTTGAAGCGAAATTGTTCCTTTCGGGGGGTATTGCAACTTTTTGGCATTTTGAAGCGAAATTGTTCCTTTAGGGGGTATTGCATTTTTTTGCCATTTTGAGGCGAAATTGTTTCTTTTGGGGGGTTTTGCAACTTTTGGCCATTTTGAACTGAAATTGTTCCTTTGGGGGGGTATTGCAATTTTTTACCATTTTGAGGCGAATTTGTTCCTTTGGGGGGGTATTGCAACTTTTCGGCATTTTGAGGCGAAATTGTTCCTTTGGGGGGGTATTGCAATTTTTTGCCATTTTGAGGTGAAATTGTTCCTTTGGGGGGGTATTGCAACTTTTGGCCATTTTGAAGCGAAATTGTTCCTTTGGGGGGTATTGCATTTTTTTGCCATTTTGAGGTGAAATTGTTCCTTTGGGGGGTATTGCAACTTTTGGCCATTTTGAAGCGAAATTGTTCCTTTGGGGGGGTATTGCAATTTTTTGCCATTTTGAGGTGAAATTGTTCCTTTGGGGGGTATTGCAACTTTTGGCCATTTTGAAGCGAAATTGTTCCTTTGGGGGGGTATTGCAACTTTTGGCCATTTTGAAGCGAAATTGTTCCTTTGGGGGGGGTATTGCAATTTTTTGCCATTTTGAGGCGAAATTGTTCCTTTGGGGGGGTATTGCAACTTTTGGCCTTTTTGAGGCGAAATTGTTCCTTTGGGGGGGTATTGCAACTTTTGGCCATTTTGAAGCGAAATTGTTCCTTTGGGGGGGTATTGCAACTTTTCTGCATTTTGAGGCGAAATTGTTCCTTTGGGGGGGTATTGCAATTTTTAACCATTTTGAGGCGAAATTGTTCCTTTGGGGGGTATTGCAACTTTTGGCCATTTTGAAGTGAAATTGTTCCTTTCGGGGGGTATTGCAACTTTTCAGCATTTTGAAGCGAAATTGTTCCTTTGGGGGGGGTATTGCAATTTTTTTCCATTTTGAGGCGAAATTGTTCCTTTGGGGGGGTATTGCAATTTTTTGCCATTTTCAGGCGAAATTGTTCCTTTGGGGGGGTATTGCAACTTTTGGCCATTTTGAAGCGAAATTGTTCCTTTGGGGGGGTATTGCAATTTTTTGCCATTTTGAGGCGAAATTGTTCCTCTGGGGGGGTATTGCAACTTTTGGCCATATTGAAGCGAAATTGTTCCTTTGGGGGGTTTCTACAATTTTTGGCCATTTTGAGGCGAAATTGTTCCTTTCGGGGGGTATTGCAACTTTTCGGCATTTTGAGGCGAAATTGTTCCTTTGGGGGGGTATTGCAACTTTTGGCCATTTTGAAGCGAAATTGTTCCTTTGGGGGGTATTGCAATTTTTTGCCATTTTGAGGCGAAATTGTTCCTTTGGGGGGTATTGCAACTTTTGGCCATTTTGAAGCGAAATTGTTCCTTTGGGGGGTATTGCAACTTTTCGGCATTTTGAGGCGAAATTGTTCCTTTGGGGGGGTATTGCAATTTTTTGCCATTTTGAGGCGAAATTGTTCCTTTATGGGGTATTGCAACTTTTGGCCATTTTGAAGCGGAATTGTTCCTTTCGGGGGGTATTGCAGCTTTTCGGCATTTTGAGGCGAAATTGTTCCTTTGGGGGGGTATTGCAATTTTTTGCCATTTTGAGGCGAAATTGTTCCTTTGGGGGGGTATTGCAACTTTTGGCCATTTTGAAGCGAAATTGTTCCTTTGGGGGGGTATTGCAATTTTTTGCCATTTTGAGGCGAAATTGTTCCTTTGGGGGGGAATTGCAACTTTTGGCCATTTTGAAGCGAAATTGTTCCTTTCGGGGGGTATTGCAACTTTTCGGCATTTTGAGGCAAAATTGTTCCTTTAGGGGGGTATTGCAACTTTTGGCCATATTGAAGCAAAATTGTTCCTTTGGGGGGGTATTGCAATTTTTAACCATTTTGAGGCGAAATTGTTCCTTTGGGGGGTATTGCAACTTTTGGCCATTTTGAAGCGAAATTGTTCCTTTCAGGGGGTATTGCAACTTTTCAGCATTTTGAGGCGAAATTGTTCCTTTGGGGGGGTATTGCAATTTTTTGCCATTTTGAGGCGAAATTGTTCCTTTGTGGGGTATTGCAATTTTTTTTCCATTTGGAGGCGAAATTGTTCCTTTGGGGGGGTATTGCAACTTTTGGCCATTTTGAAGCGAAATTGTTCCTTTCGGGGGGTATTGCAACTTTTTGGCATTTTGAAGCGAAATTGTTCCTTTGGGGGGTATTGCAATTTTTTGCCATTTTGAGGCGAAATTTTCCTTTGGGGGGGTATTGCAACTTTTGGCCATTTTGAAGCGAAATTGTTCCTTTGGGGGGGTATTGCAATTTTTTTTTTCATTTTGAGGCGAAATTGTTCATTTGGGGGGGTATTGCAAATTTTGGCCATTTTGAAGCGAAATTGTTCCTTTCGGGGGGTATTGCAACTTTTCGGCATTTTGAAGCGAAATTGTTCCTTTGGGGGGTATTGCAAATTTTGGCCATTTTGAAGCGAAATTGTTCCTTTGGGGGGGTATTGCAATTTTTTGCCATTTTGAGGCGAAATTGTTCCTTTGGGGGGGTATTGCAACTTTTCGGCATTTTGAGGCGAAATTGTTCCTTTGGGGGGGTATTGCAATTTTTTGCCATTTTGAGGTGAAATTGTTCCTTTGGGGGGGTATTGCAACTTTTGGCCATTTTGAAGCGAAATTGTTCCTTTGGGGGGTATTGCATTTTTTTGCCATTTTGAGGCGAAATTGTTCCTTTGGGGGGGTATTGCAACTTTTGGCCATTTTGAAGCGAAATTGTTCCTTTGGGGGGGTATTGCAATTTTTTGCCATTTTGAGGCAAAATTGTTCCTTTGGGGGGGTATTGCAACTTTTCGGCATTTTGAGGCGAAAATGTTCCTTTGGGGGGTATTGCAACTTTTGGCCATTTTGAAGTGAAATTGTTCCTTTCGGGGGGTATTGCAACTTTTCGGCATTTTGAGGCGAAATTGTTCCTTTGGGGGGGTATTGCAACTTTTGGCCATTTTGAGGCGAAATTGTTCCTTTGGGGGGGTATTGCAATTTTTTGCCATTTTGAGGCGAAATTGTTCCTTTGGGGGGGTATTGCAACTTTTGGCCATTTTGAAGCGAAATTGTTCCTTTCGGGGGGTATTGCAACTTTTCGGCATTTTGAGGCGAAATTGTTCCTTTGGAGGGGTATTGCAATTTTTTGCCATTTTGAGGCGAAATTGTTCCTTTGGGGGGGTATTGCAACTTTTCGGCATTTTGAGGCGAAATTGTTCCTTTGTGGGGGTATTGCAACTTTTGGCCATTTTGAAGCGAAATTGTTCCTTTGGGGGGTATTGCATTTTTTTGCCATTTTGAGGCGAAATTGTTCCTTTGGGGGGGTATTGCAACTTTTGGCCATTTTGAAGCGAAATTGTTCCTTTGGGGGGGTATTGCAATTTTTTGCCATTTTGAGGCGAAATTGTTCCTTTGGGGGGGTATTGCAACTTTTCGGCATTTTGAGGCGAAATTGTTCCTTTGGGGGGGTATTGCAACTTTTGGCCATTTTGAAGCGAAATTGTTCCTTTGGGGGGTATTGCATTTTTTTTGCCATTTTGAGGCGAAATTGTTCCTTTGGGGGGGTATTGCAACTTTTGGCCATTTTGAAGCGAAATTGTTCCTTTGGGGGGGTATTGCAATTTTTTGCCATTTTGAGGCGAAATTGTTCCTTTGGGGGGGTATTGCAACTTTTGGCCATTTTGAAGCGAAATTGTTCCTTTGGGGGGGTATTGCAACTTTTCGGCATTTTGAGGCGAAATTGTTCCTTTGGGGGGGTATTGCAACTTTTCTGCATTTTGAGGCGAAATTGTTCCTTTGGGGGGTATTGCAACTTTTGGCCATTTTGAAGTGAAATTGTTCCTTTGGGGGGTATTGCAACTTTTCGGCATTTTGAGGCGAAATTGTTCCTTGGGGGGGTATTGCAACTTTTGGCCATATTGAAGCGAAATTGTTCCTTTGGGGGGTTTCTACAATTTTTGGCCATTTTGAGGCGAAATTGTTCCTTTCGGGGGGTATTGCAACTTTTCGGCATTTTGAGGCGAAATTGTTCCTTTGGGGGGGTATTGCAACTTTTGGCCATTTTGAAGCGAAATTGTTCCTTTGGGGGGTATTGCAATTTTTTGCCATTTTGAGGCGAAATTGTTCCTTTGGGGGGTATTGCAACTTTTGGCCATTTTGAGGCGAAATTGTTCCTTTGGGGGGGTATTGCAATTTTTTTCCATTTTGAGGCGAAATTGTTCCTTTGGGGGGGTATTGCAACTTTTCGGCATTTTGAGGCGAAATTGTTCCTTTGGGGGGTATTGCAATTTTTTTTCCATTTTGAGGCGAAATTGTTCCTTTGGGGGGGGTATTGCAAATTTTGGCCATTTTGAAGCGCAATTGTTCCTTTGGGGGGTATTGCAATTTTTTGCCATTTTGAGGCGAAATTGTTCCTTTGGGGGGGTATTGCAATTTTTTGCCATTTTGAGGTGAAATTGTTCCTTTGGGGGGTATTGCAACTTTTGGCCATTTTGAAGCGAAATTGTTCCTTTGGGGGGTATTGCATTTTTTTGCCATTTTGAGGCGAAATTGTTTTTTTGGGGGGGTATTGCAAATTTTGGGCATTTTGAAGCAAAATTGTTCCTTTGGGGGGGTATTGCAATTTTTCGGCATTTTGAGGCGAAATTGTTCCTTTGGGGGGGTATTGCAATTTTTTGCCATTTTGAGGTGAAATTGTTCCTTTGGGGGGTATTGCAACTTTTGGCCATTTTGAAGCGAAATTGTTCCTTTAAGGGGTATTGCATTTTTTTGCCATTTTGAGGCGAAATTGTTCCTTTGGGGGGGTATTGCAACTTTTGGCCATTTTGAAGCGAAATTGTTCCTTTGGGGGGGTATTGCAATTTTTTGCCATTTTGAGGCGAAATTGTTCCTTTGGGGGGGTATTGCAACTTTGGCCTTTTTGAGGCGAAATTGTTCCTTTGGGGGGGTATTGCAACTTTTGGCCATTTTGAAGCGAAATTGTTCCTTTGGGGGGGTATTGCAACTTTTCTGCATTTTGAGGCGAAATTGTTCCTTTGGGGGGGTATTGCAATTTTTAACCATTTTGAGGCGAAATTGTTCCTTTGGGGGGTATTGCAACTTTTGGCCATTTTGAAGTGAAATTGTTCCTTTCGGGGGGTATTGCAACTTTTCAGCATTTTGAAGCGAAATTGTTCCTTTGGGGGGGGGGTATTGCAATTTTTTGCCATTTTGAGGCGAAATTGTTCCTTTGGGGGGGTATTGCAATTTTTTGCCATTTTCAGGCGAAATTGTTCCTTTGGGGGGGTATTGCAACTTTTGGCCATTTTGAAGCGAAATTGTTCCTTTGGGGGGGTATTGCAATTTTTTGCCATTTTGAGGCGAAATTGTTCCTTTGGGGGGGTATTGCAACTTTTGGCCATATTGAAGCGAAATTGTTCCTTTGGGGGGTTTCTACAATTTTTGGCCATTTTGAGGCGAAATTGTTCCTTTCGGGGGGTATTGCAACTTTTCGGCATTTTGAGGCGAAATTGTTCCTTTGGGGGGGTATTGCAACTTTTGGCCATTTTGAAGCGAAATTGTTCCTTTGGGGGGTATTGCAACTTTTCGGCATTTTGAAGCGAAATTGTTCCTTTGGGGGGGTATTGCAATTTTTTGCCATTTTGAGGCGAAATTGTTCCTTTGGGGGGGTATTGCAACTTTTGGCCATTTTGAAGCGGAATTGTTCCTTTCGGGGGGTATTGCAACTTTTCGGCATTTTGAGGCGAAATTGTTCCTTTGGGGGGGTATTGCAATTTTTTGCCATTTTGAGGCGAAATTGTTCCTTTGGGGGGGTATTGCAACTTTTGGCCATTTTGAAGCGAAATTGTTCCTTTGGGGGGGTATTGCAATTTTTTGCCATTTTGAGGCGAAATTGTTCCTTTGGGGGGGTATTGCAACTTTTGGCCATTTTGAAGCGAAATTGTTCCTTTCGGGGGGTATTGCAACTTTTCGGCATTTTGAGGCAAAATTGTTCCTTTAGGGGGGTATTGCAACTTTTGGCCATATTGAAGCAAAATTGTTCCTTTGGGGGGGTATTGCAATTTTTAACCATTTTGAGGCGAAATTGTTCCTTTGGGGGGTATTGCAACTTTTGGCCATTTTGAAGCGAAATTGTTCCTTTCGGGGGGTATTGCAACTTTTCAGCATTTTGAGGCGAAATTGTTCCTTTGGGGGGGTATTGCAATTTTTTGCCATTTTGAGGCGAAATTGTTCCTTTGTGGGGTATTGCAATTTTTTTTCCATTTTGAGGCGAAATTGTTCCTTTGGGGGGGTATTGCAACTTTTGGCCATTTTGAAGCGAAATTGTTCCTTTCGGGGGGTATTGCAACTTTTTGGCATTTTGAAGCGAAATTGTTCCTTTGGGGGGTATTGCAATTTTTTGCCATTTTGAGGCGAAATTGTTCCTTTGGGGGGGTATTGCAACTTTTGGCCATTTTGAAGCGAAATTGTTCCTTTGGGGGGGTATTGCAATTTTTTTTTCATTTTGAGGCGAAATTGTTCATTTGGGGGGGTATTGCAAATTTTGGCCATTTTGAAGCGAAATTGTTCCTTTGGGGGGGTATTGCAATTTTTTACCATTTTGAGGCGAAATTGTTCCTTTGGGGGGGTATTGCAACTTTTCGGCATTTTGAGGCGAAATTGTTCCTTTGGGGGGGTATTGCAATTTTTTGCCATTTTGAGGCGAAATTGTTCCTTTGGGGGGTATTGCAACTTTTGGCCATTTTGAAGCGAAATTGTTCCTTTGGGGGGGTATTGCAAATTTTCAGCATTTTGAGGCGAAATTGTTCCTTTGGGGGGGTATTGCAACTTTTGGCCATTTTGAAGCAAAATTGTTCCTTTGGGGGGGTATTGCAATTTTTAACCATTTTGAGGCGAAATTGTTCCTTTGGGGGGGTATTGCAACTTTTGGCCATTTTGAAGTGAAATTGTTCGTTTCGGGGGGTATTGCAACTTTTCAGCATTTTGAGGCGAAATTGTTCCTTTGGGGGGGTATTGCCATTTTTTGCCATTTTGAGGCGAAATTGTTCCTTTGGGGGGGTATTGCAACTTTTGGCCATTTTGAAGCGAAATTGTTCCTTTGGGGGGGTATTGCAACTTTTCGGCATTTTGAAGCGAAATTGTTCCTTTGGGGGGGTATTGCAATTTTTTTTTCATTTTGAGGCGAAATTGTTCCTTTGGGGGGGTATTGCAACTTTTGGCCATTTTGAAGCGAAATTGTTCCTTTGGGGGGGGGTATTACAATTTTTTTTTCATTTTGAGGCGAAATTGTTCCTTTGGGGGGGGGTATTGCAACTTTTGGCCATTTTGAAGCGAAATTGTTCCTTTGGGGGGGTATTGCAATTTTTTGCCATTTTGAAGCGAAATTGTTCCTTTGTGGGGGTATTGCAACTTTTCGGCATTTTGAGGCGAAATTGTTCCTTTGGGGGGGTATTGCAACTTTTCGGCATTTTGAGGCGAAATTGTTCCTTTGAGGGGGTATTGCAACTTTTGGCCATTTTGAAGCGAAATTGTTCCTTTGGGGGGGGTATTGCAATTTTTTGCCATTTTGAGGCGAAATTGTTCCTTTGGGGGGGTATTGCAATTTTTTGCCATTTTGAAGCGAAATTGTTCCTTTGTGGGGGTATTGCAACTTTTCGGCATTTTGAGGCGAAATTGTTCCTTTGAGGGGGTATTGCAATTTTTTGCCATTTTGAAGCGAAATTGTTCCTTTCGGGGGGTATTGCAACTTTTCAGCATTTTGAGGAGAAATTGTTCCTTTGGGGGGTATTGCAATTTTTTGGCCATTTTGAAGCGAAATTGTTCCTTTGGGGGGGTATTGCAATTATTTTTTCATTTTGAGGCAAAATTGTTCCTTTGGGGGGGTATTGCAACTTTTGGCCATTTTGAAGCGAAATTGTTCCTTTTGGGGGGGTATTGCAACTTTTCGGCATTTTGAGGCGAAATTGTTCCTTTGGGGGGGTATTGCAACTTTTGGCCATTTTGAAGCGAAATTGTTCCTTTGGGGGGTATTGCAATTTTTTGCCATTTTGAGGCGAAATTGTTCCTTTGGGGGGGTATTGCAACTTTTGGCCATTTTGAGGCGAAATTGTTCCTTTGGGGGGGTATTGCAACTTTTGGCCATTTTGAAGCGAAATTGTTCCTTTGGGGGGGTATTGCAAATTTTCGGCATTTTGAGGCGAAATTGTTCCTTTGGGGGGGTATTGCAACTTTTGGCCATTTTGAAGCAAAATTGTTCCTTTGGGGGGGTATTGCAATTTTTAACCATTTTGAGGCGAAATTGTTCCTTTGGGGGGGTATTGCAACTTTTCAGCATTTTGAGGCGAAATTGTTCCTTTGGGGGGGTATTGCATTTTTTTGCCATTTTGAGGCGAAATTGTTCCTTTGGGGAGGTATTGCAACTTTTCGGCATTTTGAGGCGAAATTGTTCCTTTGGGGGGTATTGCAATTTTTTTTCCATTTTGAGGTGAAATTGTTCCTTTGAGAAAATATTGCAACTTTTGGCCATTTTGAGGCGAAATTGTTCCTTTGGGGGGTATTGCAATTTTTTGCCATTTTGAGGCGAAATTGTTCCTTTGGGGGGTATTGCAATTTTTTTTCCATTTTGAGGTGAAATTGTTCCTTTGGGGGGTATTGCAACTTTTGGCCCTTTTGAAGCGAAATTGTTCCTTTGGGGGGGTATTGCAACTTTTGGCGATTTTAAAGCGAAATTGTTCCTTTCGGGGGGTACTGCAACTTTTCAGCATTTTGGGGCGAAATTGTTCCTTTGGGCGGGTATTGCAATTTTTTGCCATTTTGAGGCGAAATTGTTCCTTTTGGGGGGTATTGCAACTTTTGGCCATTTTGAAGCGAAATTGTTCCTTTGGGGGGGTATTGCAATTTTTTGCTATTTTGAGGCGAAATTGTTCTTTTGGGGGGGTATTGCAACTTTTGGCCATTTTGAAGCGAAATTGTACCTTTGGGGGGGGTATTGCAACTTTTCGGCATTTTGAAGCGAAATTGTTCCTTTGGGGGGGTATTGCAATTTTTTTTTCATTTTGAGGCGAAATTGTTCCTTTGGGGGGGTATTGCAACTTTTGGCCATTTTTAAGCGAAATTGTTCCTTTGGAGGGGTATTGCAACTTTTCGGCATTTTGAGGCGAAATTGTTCCTTTGGGGGGGTATTGCAACTTTTGGCCATTTTGTAGCGAAATTGTTCCTTTGGGGGGTATTGCAACTTTTCGGCATTTTGAGTTGAAATTGTTCCTTTGGGGGGGTATTGCAATTTTTTGCCATTTTGAGGCGAAATTGTTCCTGTGGGGGGGTATTGCAACTTTTGGCCATTTTGAAGCGAAATTGTTCCTTTCGGGGGGTATTGAAACTTTTCGGCATTTTGAGGCGAAATTGTTCCTTTGGGGGGGTATTGCAACTTTTGGCCATTTTGAAGCGAAATTTTTCCTTTGGGGGGGTATTGCAACTTTTCGGTATTTTGAGGCGAAATTGTACCTTTGGGGCATAATTGCAATTTTTTTCCATTTTGAGGCGAAATTGTTCCTTTGGGGGGGTATTGCAACTTTTCGCCATTTTGAAGTGAAATTGTTCCTTTCGGGGGGTATTGCAACTTTTCGGCATTTTGAGGCGAAATTGTTCCTTTGGGGGGGTATTGCAACTTTTGGCCATTTTGAAGCGAAATTGTTCCTTTGGGGGGGTATTGCCATTTTTTGCCATTTTGAGGCGAAATTGTTCCTTTGGGGGGGTATTGCAACTTTTGGCCATTTTGAAGCGAAATTGTTCCTTTGGGGGGGTATTGCAACTTTTCGGCATTTTGAGGCGAAATTGTTCCTTTGGGGGGGTATTGCAATTTTTTGCCATTTTGAGGCGAAATTGTTCCTTTGGGGGGTATTGCAACTTTTGGCCATTTTGAAGCGAAATTGTTCCTTTGGGGGGTATTGCAATTTTTTGCCATTTTGAGGCGAAATTGTTCCTTTGGGTGGGTATTGCAACTTTTGGCCATTTTGAAGCGAAATTGTTCCTTTGGGGGGGTATTGCAATTTTTTGCCATTTTGAGGCGAAATTGTTCCTTTGGGGGGGTATTGCAACTTTTGGCATTTTGAAGCGAAATTGTTCCTTTCGGGGGGTATTGCAACTTTTCGGCATTTTGAGGCGAAATTGTTCCTTTGGGGGATAATTGCAATTTTTTGCCATTTTGATGCGAAATTGTTCCTTTGGGGGGGTATTGCAACTTTTGGCCATTTTGAAGCGAAATTGTTCCTTTCGGGGGGTATTGCAACTTTTTGGCATTTTGAGGTAAAATTGTTCTTTTCGGGGGGTATTACAACTTTTCGGCATTTTGAAGCGAAATTGTTCCTTTGGGGGATAATTGCAATTTTTTGCCATTTTGATGCGAAATTGTTCCTTTGGGGGGGTATTGCAACTTTTGGCCATTTTGAAGCGAAATTGTTCCTTTCGGGGGGTATTGCAACTTTTCGGCATTTTGAGGCGAAATTGTTCCTTTGGGGGGGTATTGCAATTTTTTTGCCATTCTGAGGCGAAATTGTTCCTTTGGGGGGGTATTGCAACTTTTGGCCATTTTGAAGCGAAATTGTTCCTTTGGGGAGGTATTGCAATTTTTTTTTTCATTTTGAAGCAAAATTGTTCCTTTGGGGGGTATTGAAACTTTTCGGCATTTTGAGGCGAAATTGTTCCTTTGGGGGGGTATTGCAATTTTTTGCCATTTTGAGGCGAAATTGTTCCTTTCGGGGGGTATTGCAACTTTTCGGCATTTTGAGGCGAAATTGTTCCTTTGGGGGGGTATTGCAACTTTTGGCCATTTTGAAGCAAAATTGTTCCTTTGGGGGGGTATTGCAACTTTTCGGTATTTTGAGGCGAAATTGTTCCTTTGGGGGATAATTGCAATTTTTTGCCATTTTGATGCGAAATTGTTCCTTTGGGGGGGTATTGCAACTTTTGGCCATTTTGAAGCGAAATTGTTCCTTTCGGGGGGTATTGCAACTTTTCGGCATTTTGAGGCGAAATTGTTCCTTTGGGGATATTGCAATTTTTTTTCCATTTTGAGGCGAAATTGTTCCTTTGGGGGGGTATTGCAACTTTTCGCCATTTTGAAGTGAAATTGTTCCTTTCGGGGGGTATTGCAACTTTTCGGCATTTTGAAGCGAAATTGTTTCTTTGGGGGGGTATTGCAATTTTTTGCCATTTTGAGGCGAAATTGTTCCTTCGGGGGGTATTGCAACTTTTGACCATTTTGAAGCGAAATTGTTCCTTTGGGGGGGTATTGCAATTTTTTTTTCATTTTGAGGCGAAATTGTTCCTTTGGGGGGGTATTGCAACTTTTGGCCATTTTGAAGCGAAATTGTTCCTTTGGGGGGGGTATTGCAATTTTTTGCCATTTTGAGGCGAAATTGTTCCTTTGGGGGGGTATTGCAACTTTTGGCCATTTTGAAGCGAATTGTTCTTTTGGGGGGGTATTGCAACTTTTCGGCATTTTGAGGCGAAATTGTTCCTTTGGGGGGGTATTGCAACTTTTGGCCATTTTGAAGCGAAATTGTTCCTTTGGGGGGGTATTGCAATTTTTTGCCATTTTGAGGCGAAATTGTTCCTTTGGGGGGGTATTGCAACTTTTGGCCATTTTGAAGCGAAATTGTTCCTTTGGGGGGGTATTGCAACTTTTCGGCATTTTGAGGTGAAATTGTTCCTTTGGGGGGGTATTGCAATTTTTTGCCATTTTGAGGCGAAATTGTTCCTTTGGGGGGGTATTGCAACTTTTGGCCATTTTGAAGCGAAATTGTTCCTTTCGGGGGGTATTGCAACTTTTCGGCATTTTGAGGCGAAATTGTTCCTTTGGGGGGGTATTGCAATTTTTTGCCATTTTGAGGCGAAATTGTTCCTTTGGGGGGTATTGCAACTTTTGGCCATTTTGAAGCGAAATTGTTCCTTTGGGGGGTATTGCAATTTTTTGCCATTTTGAGGCGAAATTGTTCCTTTGGGGGGGTATTGCAACTTTTGGCCATATTGAAGCTAAATTGTTCCTTTGGGGGGGTATTGCAATTTTTAACCATTTTGAGGCGAAATTGTTCCTTTGGGGGGGTATTGCAACTTTTGGCCATTTTGAGGCGAAATTGTTCCTTTCAGGGGGTATTGCAACTTTTCGGATTTTTGAAGCGAAATTGTTCCTTTCGGGGGGTATTGCAACTTTTCAGCATTTTGAGGAGAAATTGTTCCTTTGGGGGGTATTGCAATTTTTTGGCCATTTTGAAGCGAAATTGTTCCTTTGGGGGGTATTGCAATTTTTTGCCATTTTGAGGCGAAATTGTTCCTTTGGGGGGGTATTGCAACTTTTGGCTATTTTGAGGCGAAATTGTTCCTTTGGGGGGGGTATTGCAACTTTTGGCCATTTTGAAGCGAAATTGTTCCTTTGGGGGGGTATTGCAAATTTTCGGCATTTTGAGGCGAAATTGTTCCTTTGGGGGGGTATTGCAAATTTTGGCCATTTTGAAGCAAAATTGTTCCTTTGGGGGGGTATTGCAATTTTTAACCATTTTGAGGCGAAATTGTTCCTTTGGGGGGGTATTGCAACTTTTGGCCATTTTGAAGTGAAATTGTTCCTTTCGGGGGGTATTGCAACTTTTCAGCATTTTGAGGCGAAATTGTTCCTTTGGGGGGGTATTGCATTTTTTTGCCATTTTGAGGCGAAATTGTTCCTTTGGGGAGGTATTGCAACTTTTCGGCATTTTGAGGCGAAATTGTTCCTTTGGGGGGTATTGCAATTTTTTTTCCATTTTGAGGCGAAATTGTTCCTTTGGGAAAATATTGCAACTTTTGGCCATTTTGAGGCGAAATTGTTCCTTTGGGGGGTATTGCAACTTTTCGGCATTTTGAAGCGAAATTGTTCCTTTGGGGGGGTATTGCAATTTTTTGCCATTTTGAGGCGAAATTGTTCCTTTGGGGGGTATTGCAATTTTTTTTCCATTTTGAGGCGAAATTGTTCTTTTGGGGGGGTATTGCAACTTTTGGCCATTTTGAAGCGAAATTGTTCCTTTCGGGGGGTATTGCAACTTTTCGGCATTTTGAGGCGAAATTGTTCCTTTGGGGGGGTATTGCAACTTTTGGCCATTTTGAAGCGAAATTTTTCCTTTGGGGGGGTATTGCAACTTTTCGGTATTTTGAGGCGAAATTGTTCCTTTGGGGCATAATTGCAATTTTTTTCCATTTTGATGCGAAATTGTTCCTTTGGGGGGGTATTGCAACTTTTGGCCATTTTGAAGCGAAATTGTTCCTTTCGGGGGGTATTGCAACTTTTCGGCATTTTGAGGCGAAATTGTTCCTTTGGGGGGTATTGCAATTTTTTTTCCATTTTGAGGCGAAATTGTTCCTTTGGGAAAATATTGCAACTTTTGGCCATTTTGAGGCGAAATTGTTCCTTTGGGGGGTATTGCAACTTTTCGGCATTTTGAAGCGAAATTGTTCCTTTGGGGGGGTATTGCAATTTTTTGCCATTTTGAGGCGAAATTGTTCCTTTGGGGGGTATTGCAATTTTTTTTCCATTTTGAGGTGAAATTGTTCCTTTGGGGGGGTATTGCAACTTTTGGCCCTTTTGAAGCGAAATTGTTCCTTTGGGGGGGTATTGCAACTTTTGGCGATTTTAAAGCGAAATTGTTCCTTTCGGGGGGTACTGCAACTTTTCAGCATTTTGGGGCGAAATTGTTCCTTTGGGCGGGTATTGCAATTTTTTGCCATTTTGAGGCGAAATTGTTCCTTTTGGGGGGTATTGCAACTTTTGGCCATTTTGAAGCGAAATTGTACCTTTGGGGGGGGTATTGCAACTTTTCGGCATTTTGAAGCGAAATTGTTCCTTTGGGGGGGTATTGCAATTTTTTTTTCATTTTGAGGCGAAATTGTTCCTTTGGGGGGGTATTGCAACTTTTGGCCATTTTTAAGCGAAATTGTTCCTTTGGGGGGGTATTGCAACTTTTCGGCATTTTGAGGCGAAATTGTTCCTTTGGGGGGTATTGCAACTTTTGGCCATTTTGTAGCGAAATTGTTCCTTTGGGGGGTATTGCAACTTTTCGGCATTTTGAGTTGAAATTGTTCCTTTGGGGGGGTATTGCAATTTTTTGCCATTTTGATGCGAAATTGTTCCTTTGGGGGGGTATTGCAACTTTTGGCCATTTTGAAGCGAAATTGTTCCTTTCGGGGGGTATTGCAACTTTTCGGCATTTTGAGGCGAAATTGTTCCTTTGGGGGTATTGCAATTTTTTTTCCATTTTGAGGCGAAATTGTTCCTTTGGGGGGGTATTGCAACTTTTCGCCATTTTGAAGTGAAATTGTTCCTTTCGGGGGGTATTGCAACTTTTCGGCATTTTGAGGCGAAATTGTTCCTTTGGGGGGGTATTGCAACTTTTGGCCATTTTGAAGCGAAATTGTTCCTTTGGGGGGGTATTGCAATTTTTTGCCATTTTGAGGCGAAATTGTTCCTTTGGGGGGGTATTGCAACTTTTGGCCATTTTGAAGCGAAATTGTTCCTTTCGGGGGGTATTGCAACTTTTCGGCATTTTGAGGCGAAATTGTTCCTTTGGGGGGGTATTGCAATTTTTTGCCATTTTGAGGCGAAATTGTTCCTTTGGGGGGTATTGCAACTTTTGGCCATTTTGAAGCGAAATTGTTCCTTTGGGGGGTATTGCAATTTTTTGCCATTTTGAGGCGAAATTGTTCCTTTGGGGGGGTATTGCAACTTTTGGCCATATTGAAGCGAAATTGTTCCTTTGGGGGGGTATTGCAATTTTTAACCATTTTGAGGCGAAATTGTTCCTTTGGGGGGGTATTGCAACTTTTGGCCATTTTGAGACGAAATTGTTCCTTTGGGGGGTATTGCAATTTTTTTTCCATTTTGAGGCGAAATTGTTCCTTTCGGGGGGTATTGCAACTTTTCAGCATTTTGAGGAGAAATTGTTCCTTTGGGGGGTATTGCAATTTTTTGGCCATTTTGAAGCGAAATTGTTCCTTTGGGGGGGTATTGCAATTATTTTTTCATTTTGAGGCAAAATTGTTCCTTTGGGGGGGGTATTGCAACTTTTGGCCATTTTGAAGCGAAATTGTTCCTTTGAGGGGGTATTGCAACTTTTCGGCATTTTGAGGCGAAATTGTTCCTTTGGGGGGGTATTGCAACTTTTGGCCATTTTGAAGCAAAATTGTTCCTTTGGGGGGGTATTGCAATTTTTAACCATTTTGAGGCGAAATTGTTCCTTTGGGGGGGTATTGCAACTTTTGGCCATTTTGAAGTGAAATTGTTCCTTTCGGGGGGTATTGCAACTTTTCAGCATTTTGAGGCGAAATTGTTCCTTTGGGGGGGTATTGCATTTTTTTGCCATTTTGAGGCGAAATTGTTCCTTTGGGGAGGTATTGCAACTTTTCGGCATTTTGAGGCGAAATTGTTCCTTTGGGGGGTATTGCAATTTTTTTTCCATTTTGAGGCGAAATTGTTCCTTTGGGAAAATATTGCAACTTTTGACCATTTTGAGGCGAAATTGTTCCTTTGGGGGGTATTGCAACTTTTCGGCATTTTGAAGCGAAATTGTTCCTTTGGGGGGGTATTGCAATTTTTTGCCATTTTGAGGCGAAATTGTTCCTTTGGGGGGTATTGCAATTTTTTTTCCATTTTGAGGTGAAATTGTTCCTTTGGGGGGGTATTGCAACTTTTGGCCCTTTTGAAGCGAAATTGTTCCTTTGGGGGGGTATTGCAACTTTTGGCGATTTTAAAGCGAAATTGTTCCTTTCGGGGGGTACTGCAACTTTTCAGCATTTTGGGGCGAAATTGTTCCTTTGGGCGGGTATTGCAATTTTTTGCCATTTTGAGGCGAAATTGTTCCTTTTGGGGGGTATTGCAACTTTTTGCCATTTTGAAGCGAAATTGTTCCTTTGGGGGGGTATTGCAATTTTTTGCTATTTTGAGGCGAAATTGTTCCTTTGGGGCATAATTGCAATTTTTTTCCATTTTGATGCGAAATTGTTCCTTTGGGGGGGTATTGCAACTTTTGGCCATTTTGAAGCGAAATTGTTACTTTCGGGGGGTATTGCAACTTTTCGGCATTTTGAGGCGAAATTGTTCCTTTGGGGGTATTGCAATTTTTTTTCCATTTTGAGGCGAAATTGTTCCTTTGGGGGGGGTATTGCAACTTTTCGGCATTTTGAGGCGAAATTGTTCCTTTGGGGGGTATTGCAATTTTTTTTCCATTTTGAGGCGAAATTGTTCCTTTGGGAAAATATTGCAACTTTTGGCCATTTTGAAGCGAAATTGTTCCTTTGGGGGGGTATTGCAATTTTTTGCCATTTTGAGGTGAAATTGTTCCTTTGGGGGGTATTGCAATTTTTTTTCCATTTTGAGGTGAAATTGTTCCTTTGGGGGGGTATTGCAACTTTTGGCCCTTTTGAAGCGAAATTGTTCCTTTGGGGGGGTATTGCAACTTTTGGCGATTTTAAAGCGAAATTGTTCCTTTCGGGGGGTACTGCAACTTTTCAGCATTTTGGGGCGAAATTGTTCCTTTGGGCGGGTATTGCAATTTTTTGCCATTTTGAGGCGAAATTGTTCCTTTTGGGGGGTATTGCAACTTTTGGCCATTTTGAAGCGAAATTGTACCTTTGGGGGGGGTATTGCAACTTTTCGGCATTTTGAAGCAAAATTGTTCCTTTGGGGGGGTATTGCAATTTTTTTTTCATTTTGAGGCGAAATTGTTCCTTTGGGGGGGTATTGCAACTTTTGGCCATTTTTAAGCGAAATTGTTCCTTTGGGGGGGTATTGCAACTTTTCGGCATTTTGAGGCGAAATTGTTCCTTTGGGGGGTATTGCAACTTTTGGCCATTTTGTAGCGAAATTGTTCCTTTGGGGGGTATTGCAACTTTTCGGCATTTTGAGTTGAAATTGTTCCTTTGGGGGGGTATTGCAATTTTTTGCCATTTTGAGGCGAAATTGTTCCTTTGGGGGGGTATTGCAACTTTTGGCCATTTTGAAGCGAAATTGTTCCTTTGGGGGGTATTGCAACTTTTCGGTATTTTGAGGCGAAATTGTTCCTTTGGGGCATAATTGCAATTTTTTTCCATTTTGATGCGAAATTGTTCCTTTGGGGGGGTATTGCAACTTTTCGGCATTTTGAGGCGAAATTGTTCCTTTGGGGGGGTATTGCAACTTTTGGCCATTTGAAGCGAAATTTTTCCTTTGGGGGGGTATTGCAACTTTTCGGTATTTTGAGGCGAAATTGTTCCTTTGGGGCATAATTGCAATTTTTTTCCATTTTGATGCGAAATTGTTCCTTTGGGGGGGTATTGCAACTTTTGGCCATTTTGAAGCGAAATTGTTCCTTTCGGGGGGTATTGCAACTTTTCGGCATTTTGAGGCGAAATTGTTCCTTTGGGGGGGTATTGCAACTTTTGGCCATTTTGAAGCGAAATTGTTCCTTTGGGGGGTATTGCAATTTTTTGCCATTTTGAGGCGAAATTGTTCCTTTGGGGGGTATTGCAACTTTTGGCCATTTTGAAGCGAAATTGTTCCTTTGGGGGGTATTGCAATTTTTTGCCATATTGAAGCGAAATTGTTCCTTTGGGGGGGTATTGCAATTTTTAACCATTTTGAGGCGAAATTGTTCCTTTGGGGGGGTATTGCAACTTTTGGCCATTTTGAAGCGAAATTGTTCCTTTCGGGGGGTATTGCAACTTTTCAGCATTTTGAGACGAAATTGTTCCTTTGGGGGGGTATTGCATTTTTTTGCCATTTTGAGGCGAAATTGTTCCTTTCAGGGGGTATTGCAACTTTTCGGATTTTTGAAGCGAAATTGTTCCTTTGGGGGGTATTGCAATTTTTTGCCATTTTGAGGCGAAATTGTTCCTTTGGGGGGGTATTGCAACTTTTCGGCATTTTGAGGCGAAATTGTTCCTTTGGGGGGGTATTGCAACTTTTGGCCATTTTGAAGCGAAATTGTTCCTTTGGGGGGGTATTGCAAGTTTTTTGCCATTTTGAGGCGAAATTGTTCCTTTGGGGGATAATTGCAATTTTTTGCCATTTTGATGCGAAATTGTTCCTTTCGGGGGGTATTACAACTTTTCGGCATTTTGAAGCGAAATTGTTCCTTTGGGGGGGTATTGCAATTTTTTGCCATTTTGAAGCGAAATTGTTCCTTTGGGGGGGTATTGCAACTTTTGCCCATTTTGAAGCGAAATTGTTCCTTTGGGGAGGTATTGCAATTTTTTTTTCATTTTGAAGCAAAATTGTTCCTTTGGGGGGTATTGAAACTTTTCGGCATTTTGAGGCGAAATTGTTCCTTTGGGGGGGTATTGCAATTTTTTGCCATTTTGAGGCGAAATTGTATCTTTGGGGGGGTATTGCAACTTTTGGCCATTTTGAAGCGAAATTGTTCCTTTCGGGGGGTATTGCAACTTTTGGCCATTTTGAAGCGAAATTGTTCCTTTCGGGGGGTATTGCAACTTTTCGGCATTTTGAGGCGAAATTGTTCCTTTGGGGGTATTGCAATTTTTTTTCCATTTTGAGGCGAAATTGTTCCTTTGGGGGGGTATTGCAACTTTTCGCCATTTTGAAGTGAAATTGTTCCTTTCGGGGGGTATTGCAACTTTTCGGCATTTTGAAGCGAAATTGTTCCTTTGGGGGGGTATTGCAATTTTTTTCATTTTGAGGCGAAATTGTTCCTTTGGGGGGGTATTGCAACTTTTGGCCATTTTGAAGCGAAATTGTTCCTTTGGGGGGGTATTGCAATTTTTTGCCATTTTGAGGCGAAATTGTTCCTTTGTGGGTGTATTGCAACTTTTGGCCATTTTGAAGCGAAATTGTTCCTTTGGGGGGGTATTGCAATTTTTTGCCATTTTGAGGCGAAATTGTTCCTTTGTGGGTGTATTGCAACTTTTGGCCATTTTGAAGCGAAATTGTTCCTTTCGGGGGGTATTGCAACTTTTCGGCATTTTGAGGCGAAATTGTTCCTTTGGGGGGGTATTGCAACTTTTGGCCATTTTGAAGCGAAATTGTTCCTTTGGGGGGGTATTGCAATTTTTTGCCATTTTGAGGCGAAATTGTTCCTTTGGGGGGGTAGTGCAACTTTTGGCATTTTGAAGCGAAATTGTTCCTTTCGGGGGGTATTGCAACTTTTCGGCATTTTGAGGCGAAATTGTTCCTTTGGGGGATAATTGCAATTTTTTGCCATTTTGATGCGAAATTGTTCCTTTGGGGGGGTATTGCAACTTTTGGCCATTTTGAAGCGAAATTGTTCCTTTCGGGGGGTATTGCAACTTTTTGGCATTTTGAGGCGAAATTGTTCCTTTGGGGGGTATTGCAATTTTTTGCCATTTTGAGGCGAAATTGTTCCTTTGGGGGGGGTATTGCAACTTTTGGCCATTTTGAAGCGAAATTGTTCCTTTCGGGGGTTATTGCAACTTTTCGGCATTTTGAGGCGAAATTGTTCCTTTGGGGGGGTATTGCAACTTTTCGGCATTTTGAGGCGAAATTGTTCCTTTGGGGGGGTATTGCAATTTTTTGCCATTTTGAGGCGAAATTGTTCCTTTGGGGGGTATTGCAACTTTTGGCCATTTTGAAGCGAAATTGTTCCTTTGGGGGGTATTGCAATTTTTTGCCATTTTGAGGCGAAATTGTTCCTTTGGGGGGGTATTGCAACTTTTGGCCATATTGAAGCGAAATTGTTCCTTTGGGGGGGTATTGCAATTTTTAACCATTTTGAGGCGAAATTGTTCCTTTGGGGGGGTATTGCAACTTTTGGCCATTTTGAAGCGAAATTGTTCCTTTGGGGGGGTATTGCAATTTTTTGCCATTTTGAGGCGAAATTGTTCCTTTGGGGGGGTATTGCAACTTTTGGCCATTTTGAAGCGAAATTGTTCCTTTGTGGGGGTATTGCAACTTTTCGGCATTTTGAGGCGAAATTGTTCCTTTGGGGGGGTATTACAATTTTTTGCCATTTTGAGGCGAAATTGTTCCTTTGGGGGGGTATTGCAACTTTTGGCCATTTTGAAGCGAAATTGTTCCTTTGGGGGTATTGCAATTTTTTTTCCATTTTGAGGCGAAATTGTTCCTTTGGGGGGGTATTGCAACTTTTCGCCATTTTGAAGTGAAATTGTTCCTTTCGGGGGGTATTGCAACTTTTCGGCATTTTGAAGCGAAATTGTTCCTTTGGGGGGGTATTGCAATTTTTTTTCCATTTTGAGGCGAAATTGTTCCTTTCAGGGGGTATTGCAACTTTTCGGATTTTTGAAGCCAAATTGTTCCTTTGTGGGGGTATTGCAACTTTTCGGCATTTTGAGGCGAAATTGTTCCTTTGGGGGGGTATTGACCTTTTTGCCATTTTGAAGCGAAATTGTTCCTTTGGGGGGGTATTGCAACTTTTGGCCATTTTGAAGCGAAATTGTTCCTTTCGGGGGGTATTGCAACTTTTTGGCATTTTGAGGCGAAATTGTTCCTTTGGGGGGTATTGCAATTTTTTTTCCATTTTGAGGCGAAATTGTTCCTTTGGGGGGGTATTGCAACTTTTGGCCTTTTTGAAGTAAAATTGTTCTTTTCGGGGGGTATTGCAACTTTTCGGCATTTTGAAGCGAAATTGTTCCTTTGGGGGGGTATTGCAATTTTTTGCCATTTTGAGGCGAAATTGTTCCTTTGGGGGGGTATTGCAACTTTTGGCCATTTTGAAGCGAAATTGTTCCTTTGGGGAGGTATTGCAATTTTTTTTTCATTTTGAAGCAAAATTGTTCCTTTGGGGGGTATTGAAACTTTTCGGCATTTTGAGGCGAAATTGTTCCTTTGGGGGGGTATTGCAATTTTTTGCCATTTTGAGGCGAAATTGTTCCTTTGGGGGGGTATTGCAACTTTTGGCCATTTTGAAGCGAAATTGTTCCTTTCGGGGGGTATTGCAACTTTTCGGCATTTTGAGGCGAAATTGTTCCTTTGGGGGGGTATTGCAACTTTTGGCCATTTTGAAGCGAAATTGTTCCTTTGGGGGGGTATTGCAACTTTTCGGTATTTTGAGGCGGTTCCTTTGGGGGATAATTGCAATTTTTTGCCATTTTGATGCGAAATTGTTCCTTTGGGGGGTATTGCAACTTTTGGCCATTTTGAAGCGAAATTGTTCCTTTCGGGGGGTATTGCAACTTTTCGGCATTTTGAGGCGAAATTGTTCCTTTGGGGGTATTGCAATTTTTTTTCCATTTTGAGGCGAAATTGTTCCTTTGGGGGGGTATTGCAACTTTTCGCCATTTTGAAGTGAAATTGTTCCTTTCGGGGGGTATTGCAACTTTTCGGCATTTTGAAGCGAAATTGTTCCTTTGGGGGGTATTGCAATTTTTTGCCATTTTGAGGCGAAATTGTTCCTTCGGGGGGTATTGCAACTTTTGACCATTTTGAAGCGAAATTGTTCCTTTGGGGGGGTATTGCAATTTTTTTTTCATTTTGAGGCGAAATTGTTCCTTTGGGGGGGGTATTGCAACTTTTGGCCATTTTGAAGCGAAATTGTTCCTTTGGGGGGGGTATTGCAATTTTTTGCCATTTTGAGGCAAAATTGTTCCTTTGGGGGGGTATTGCAACTTTTGGCCATTTTGAAGCGAATTGTTCTTTTGGGGGGGTATTGCAACTTTTCGGCATTTTGAGGCGAAATTGTTCCTTTGGGGGGGTATTGCAACTTTTGGCCATTTTGAAGCGAAATTGTTCCTTTGGGGGGGTATTGCAATTTTTTGCCATTTTGAGGCGAAATTGTTCCTTTGGGGGGGTATTGCAACTTTTGGCCATTTTGAAGCGAAATTGTTCCTTTGGGGGGGTATTGCAACTTTTCGGCATTTTGAGGCGAAATTGTTCCTTTGGGGGGGTATTGCAATTTTTTGCCATTTTGAGGCGAAATTGTTCCTTTGGGGGGGTATTGCAACTTTTGGCCATTTTGAAGCGAAATTGTTCCTTTCGGGGGGGTATTGCAACTTTTGGCCATTTTGAAGCGAAATTAATCCTTTGGGGGGGTATTGCAACTTTTCGGCATTTTGAGGCGAAATTGTTCCTTTGGGGGGGTATTGCAATTTTTTGCCATTTTGAGGCGAAATTGTTCCTTTGGGGGGTATTGCAACTTTTGGCCATTTTGAAGCGAAATTGTTCCTTTGGGGGGTATTGCAATTTTTTGCCATTTTGAGGCGAAATTGTTCCTTTGGGGGGGTATTGCAACTTTTGGCCATATTGAAGCGAAATTGTTCCTTTGGGGGGGTATTGCAATTTTTAACCATTTTGAGGCGAAATTGTTCCTTTGGGGGTTAATTGCAACTTTTGGCCATTTTGAAGCGAAATTGTTCCTTTCGGGGGGTATTGCAACTTTTCAGCATTTTGAGACGAAATTGTTCCTTTGGGGGGTAATGCAATTTTTTTTCCATTTTGAGGCGAAATTGTTCCTTTCAGGGGGTATTGCAACTTTTCGGATTTTTGAAGCGAAATTGTTCCTTTGGGGGGTATTGCAATTTTTTGCCATTTTGAGGCGCAATTGTTCCTTTGGGGGGGTATTGCAACTTTTGGCCATTTTGAAGCGAAATTGTTCCTTTGGGGGGGTATTGCAATTTTTTGCCATTTTGAGGCGAAATTGTTCCTTTGGGGGGGTATTGCAACTTTTGGCCATTTTGAAGCGAAATTGTTCCTTTGGGGGGGTATTGCAATTTTTTGCCATTTTGAGGCGAAATTGTTCCTTTGGGGGGGTATTGCAACTTTTGGCCATTTTGAAGCGAAATTGTTCCTTTGTGGGGGTATTGCAACTTTTCGGCATTTTGAGGCGAAATTGTTCCTTTGGGGGGGTATTACAATTTTTTGCCATTTTGAGGCGAAATTGTTCCTTTGGGGGGGTATTGCAACTTTTGGCCATTTTGAAGCGAAATTGTTCCTTTCGGGGGGTATTGCAACTTTTCGGCATTTTGAGGCGAAATTGTTCCTTTGGGGGGGTATTGCAACTTTTCGGCATTTTGAGGCGAAATTGTTCCTTTGGGGGGTATTGCAACTTTTGGCCATTTTGAAGCGAAATTGTTCCTTTGGGGGGTATTGCAATTTTTTGCCATTTTGAGGCGAAATTGTTCCTTTGGGGGGGTATTGCAACTTTTGGCCATATTGAAGCGAAATTGTTCCTTTGGGGGGGTATTGCAATTTTTAACCATTTTGAGGCGAAATTGTTCCTTTGGGGGGTATTGCAACTTTTGGCCATTTTGAAGTGAAATTGTTCCTTTCGGGGGGTATTGCAACTTTTCGGCATTTTGAAGCGAAATTGTTCCTTTGGGGGGGTATTGCAATTTTTTTTCCATTTTGAGGCGAAATTGTTCCTTTCAGGGGGTATTGCAACTTTTCGGATTTTTGAAGCCAAATTGTTCCTTTGGGGGGTATTGCAATTTTTTGCCATTTTGAGGCGAAATTGTTCCTTTGGGGGGGTATTGCAACTTTTGGCCATTTTGAAGCGAAATTGTTCCTTTGGGGGGGTATTGCAACTTTTCGGCATTTTGAGGCGAAATTGTTCCTTTGGGGGGGTATTGACCTTTTGGCCATTTTGAAGCGAAATTGTTCCTTTGGGGGGGTATTGCAATTTTTAACCATTTTGAGGCGAAATTGTTCCTTTGGGGGGTATTGCAACTTTTGGCCATTTTGAAGTGAAATTGTTCCTTTCGGGGGGTATTGCAACTTTTCGGCATTTTGAAGCGAAATTGTTCCTTTGGGGGGGTATTGCAATTTTTTTTCCATTTTGAGGCGAAATTGTTCCTTTCAGGGGGTATTGCAACTTTTCGGATTTTTGAAGCCAAATTGTTCCTTTGGGGGGTATTGCAATTTTTTGCCATTTTGAGGCGAAATTGTTCCTTTGGGGGGGTATTGCAACTTTTGGCCATTTTGAAGCGAAATTGTTCCTTTCGGGGGGTATTGCAACTTTTTGGCATTTTGAGGCGAAATTGTTCCTTTGGGGGGTATTGCAATTTTTTTTCCATTTTGAGGCGAAATTGTTCCTTTGGGGGGGTATTGCAACTTTTGGCCATTTTGAAGTAAAATTGTTCTTTTCGGGGGGTATTGCAACTTTTCGGCATTTTGAAGCGAAATTGTTCCTTTGGGGGGGTATTGCAATTTTTTGCCATTTTGAGGCGAAATTGTTCCTTTGGGGGGGTATTGCAACTTTTGGCCATTTTGAAGCGAAATTGTTCCTTTGGGGAGGTATTGCAATTTTTTTTTCATTTTGAAGCAAAATTGTTCCTTTGGGGGGTATTGAAACTTTTCGGCATTTTGAGGCGAAATTGTTCCTTTGGGGGGGTATTGCAATTTTTTGCCATTTTGAGGCGAAATTGTTCCTTTGGGGGGGTATTGCAACTTTTGGCCATTTTGAAGCGAAATTGTTCCTTTGGGGGGGTATTGCAACTTTTCGGTATTTTGAGGCGGTTCCTTTGGGGGATAATTGCAATTTTTTGCCATTTTGATGCGAAATTGTTCCTTTGGGGGGTATTGCAACTTTTGGCCATTTTAAAGCGAAATTGTTCCTTTCGGGGGGTATTGCAACTTTTCGGCATTTTGAGGCGAAATTGTTCCTTTGGGGGTATTGCAATTTTTTTTCCATTTTGAGGCGAAATTGTTCCTTTGGGGGGGTATTGCAACTTTTCGCCATTTTGAAGTGAAATTGTTCCTTTCGGGGGGTATTGCAACTTTTCGGCATTTTGAAGCGAAATTGTTCCTTTGGGGGGGTATTGCAATTTTTTGCCATTTTGAGGCGAAATTGTTCCTTCGGGGGGTATTGCAACTTTTGACCATTTTGAAGCGAAATTGTTCCTTTGGGGGGGTATTGCAATTTTTTTTTCATTTTGAGGCGAAATTGTTCCTTTGGGGGGGGTATTGCAACTTTTGGCCATTTTGAAGCGAAATTGTTCCTTTGGGGGGGGTATTGCAATTTTTTGCCATTTTGAGGCGAAATTGTTCCTTTGGGGGGGTATTGCAACTTTTGGCCATTTTGAAGCGAATTGTTCTTTTGGGGGGGTATTGCAACTTTTCGGCATTTTGAGGCGAAATTGTTCCTTTGGGGGGGTATTGCAACTTTTGGCCATTTTGAAGCGAAATTGTTCCTTTGGGGGGGTATTGCAATTTTTTGCCATTTTGAGGCGAAATTGTTCCTTTGGGGGGGTATTGCAACTTTTGGCCATTTTGAAGCGAAATTGTTCCTTTGGGGGGGTATTGCAACTTTTCGGCATTTTGAGGCGAAATTGTTCCTTTGGGGGGTATTGCAATTTTTTGCCATTTTGAGGCGAAATTGTTCCTTTGGGGGGGTATTGCAACTTTTGGCCATTTTGAAGCGAAATTGTTCCTTTCGGGGGTTATTGCAACTTTTCGGCATTTTGAGGCGAAATTGTTCCTTTGGGGGGGTATTGCAACTTTTGGCCATTTTGAAGCGAAATTGTTCCTTTGGGGGGGTATTGCAACTTTTCGGCATTTTGAGGCGAAATTGTTCCTTTGGGGGGGTATTGCAATTTTTTGCCATTTTGAGGCGAAATTGTTCCTTTGGGGGGTATTGCAACTTTTGGCCATTTTGAAGCGAAATTGTTCCTTTGGGGGGGTATTGCAATTTTTTGCCATTTTGAGGCGAAATTGTTCCTTTGGGGGGGTATTGCAACTTTTGGCCATATTGAAGCGAAATTGTTCCTTTGGGGGGTAATGCAATTTTTTTTCCATTTTGAGGCGAAATTGTTCCTTTCAGGGGGTATTGCAACTTTTCGGATTTTTGAAGCGAAATTGTTCCTTTGGGGGGTATTGCAATTTTTTGCCATTTTGAGGCGAAATTGTTCCTTTGGGGGGGTATTGCAACTTTTGGCCATTTTGAAGCGAAATTGTTCCTTTGGGGGGGTATTGCAATTTTTTGCCATTTTGAGGCGAAATTGTTCCTTTGGGGGGGTATTGCAACTTTTGGCCATTTTGAAGCGAAATTGTTCCTTTGGGGGGGTATTGCAATTTTTTGCCATTTTGAGGCGAAATTGTTCCTTTGGGGGGGTATTGCAACTTTTGGCCATTTTGAAGCGAAATTGTTCCTTTGGGGGGGTATTGCAACTTTTCGGCATTTTGAGGCGAAATTGTTCCTTTGGGGGGTATTGCAACTTTTGGCCATTTTGAAGCGAAATTGTTCCTTTGGGGGGTATTGCAATTTTTTGCCATTTTGAGGCGAAATTGTTCCTTTGGGGGGGTATTGCAACTTTTGGCCATATTGAAGCGAAATTGTTCCTTTGGGGGGGGTATTGCAATTTTTAACCATTTTGAGGCGAAATTGTTCCTTTGGGGGGGTATTGCAACTTTTGGCCATTTTGAAGCGAAATTGTTCCTTTCGGGGGGTATCGCAACTTTTCAGCATTTTGAGACGAAATTGTTCCTTTAAGGGGTATTGCAACTTTTCGGATTTTTGAAGCGAAATTGTTCCTTTGGGGGGTATTGCAATTTTTTGCCATTTTGAGGCGAAATTGTTCCTTTGGGGGGGTATTGCAACTTTTGGCCATTTTGAAGCGAAATTGTTCCTTTGGGGGGGTATTGCAATTTTTTGCCATTTTGAGGCGAAATTGTTCCTTTGGGGGGGTATTGCAACTTTTGGCCATTTTGAAGCGAAATTGTTCCTTTGGGGGGGTATTGCAATTTTTTGCCTTTTTGAGGCGAAATTGTTCTTTTGGGGGGGTATTGCAACTTTTGGCCATTTTGAAGCAAAGTTGTACCTTTGGGGGGTATTGCAACTTTTCGGCATTTTGAAGCGAAATTGTTCCTTTGGGGGGGTATTGCAATTTTTTTTTTCCTTTTGAGGCGAAATTGTTCCTTTGGGGGGGTATTGCAACTTTTGGCCATTTTGAAGCGAAATTGTTCCTTTGGGGGGTATTGCAACTTTTCGGCATTTTGAGGCGAAATTGTTCCTTTGGGGGGGTATTGCAATTTTTTGCCATTTTGAGGCAAAATTGTTCCTTTGGGGGGGTATTGCAACTTTTGGCCATTTTGAAGCGAAATTGTTCCTTTCGGGGGGTATTGCAACTTTTCGGCATTTTGAGGCGAAATTGTTCCTTTGGGGGGGTATTGCAACTTTTGGCCATTTTGAAGCGAAATTGTTCCTTTGGGGGGGTATTGCAACTTTTCGGTATTTTGAGGCGAAATTGTTCCTTTGGTGGATAATTGCAATTTTTTGCTATTTTGATGCGAAATTGTTCCTTTGGGGGTTATTGCAACTTTTGGCCATTTTGAAGCGAAATTGTTCCTTTCGGGGGGTATTGCAACTTTTCGGCATTTTGAGGCGAAATTGTTCCTTTGGGGGGTATTGCAATTTTTTTTCCATTTTGAGGCGAAATTGTTCCTTTGGGGGGGTATTGCAACTTTTGGCCATTTTGAAGTGAAATTGTTCTTTTCGGGGGGTATTGCAACTTTTCGGCATTTTGAAGCGAAATTGTTCCTTTGGGGGGGTATTGCAATTTTTTGCCATTTTGAGGCGAAATTGTTCCTTTGGGGGGGTATTGCAACTTTTGGCCATTTTGAAGCGAAATTGTTCCTTTGGGGAGGTATTGCAATTTTTTTTTAATTTTGAGGCGAAATTGTTCCTTTGGGGGGGGTATTGCAACTTTTGGCCATTTTGAAGCGAAATTGTTCCTTTGGGGGGGTATTGCAATTTTTTGCCATTTTGAGGCGAAATTGTTCCTTTGGGGGGGTATTGCGACTTTTCGGCATTTTGAAGCGAAATTGTTCCTTTGGGGGGGTATTGCAATTTTTTTTTTCATTTTGAGGCGAAATTGTTCCTTTGGGGGGGTATTGCAACTTTTGGCCATTTTGAAGCGAAATTGTTCCTTTGGGGGGGTATTGCAACTTTTCGGCATTTTGAGGCGAAATTGTTCCTTTGGGGGGGTATTGCAATTTTTTGCCATTTTGAGGCGAAATTGTTCCTTTGGGGGGGTATTGCAACTTTTGGCCATTTTGAAGCGAAATTGTTCCTTTCGGGGGTATTGCAACTTTTCGGCATTTTGAAGCGAAATTGTTCCTTTGGGGGGGGTATTGCAATTTTTTTTTCATTTTGAGGCGAAATTGTTCCTTTGGGGGGGGGTATTGCAACTTTTGGCCATTTTGAAGCGAAATTGTTCCTTTGGGGGGGTATTGCAACTTTTCGGCATTTTGAGGCGAAATTGTTCCTTTGAGGGGGTATTGCAACTTTTGGCCATTTTGAAGCGAAATTGTTCCTTTGGGGGGGGTATTGCAATTTTTTGCCATTTTGAGGCGAAATTGTTCCTTTGGGGGGGTATTGCAACTTTTGGCTATTTTGAAGCGAAAATGTTCCTTTGGGGGGGTATTGCAACTTTTCGGCATTTTGAGGCGAAATTGTTCCTTTGGGGGGGTATTGCAATTTTTTGCCATTTTGAAGCAGAAATTGTTCCTTTGTGGGGGTATTGCAACTTTTCGGCATTTTGAGGCGAAATTGTTCCTTTGGGGGGGTATTGCAATTTTTTGCCATTTTGAGGCGAAATTGTTCCTTTGGGGGGGTATTGCAACTTTTGACCATTTTGAAGCGAAATTGTTCCTTTGGGGGGGTATTGCAATTTTTTGCCATTTTGAGGCGAAATTGTTCCTTTGGGGGGGTATTGCAACTTTTGGCCATTTTGAAGCGAAATTGTTCCTTTCGGGGGGTATTGCAACTTTTCGGCATTTTGAGGCGAAATTGTTCCTTTGGGGGGGTATTGCAACTTTTGGCCATATTGAAGGGAAATTGTTCCTCTGGGGGGGTATTGCAATTTTTAACCATTTTGAGGCGAAATTGTTCCTTTGGGGGGGTATTGCAACTTTTGGCCATTTTGAAGCGAAATTGTTCCTTTTGGGGGGTATTGCAACTTTTCAGCATTTTGAGGAGAAATTGTTCCTTTGGGGGGTATTGCAATTTTTTGGCCATTTTGAAGCGAAATTGTTCCTTTGGGGGGGTATTGCAATTATTTTTTCATTTTGAGGCAAAATTGTTCCTTTGGGGGGGGGTATTGCAACTTTTGGCCATTTTGAAGCGAAATTGTTCCTTTGGGGGGGTATTGCAACTTTTTGGCATTTTGAAGCGAAATTGTTCCTTTGGGGGGTATTGCAACTTTTGGCCATTTTGAAGCGAAATTGTTCCTTTGGGGGGTATTGCAATTTTTTTGCCATTTTGAGGCGAAATTGTTCCTTTGGGGGGGTATTGCAACTTTTGGCCATTTTGAGGCGAAATTGTTCCTTTCGGGGGTATTGCAACTTTTCGGCATTTTGAAGCGAAATTGTTCCTTTGGGGGGGGTATTGCAATTTTTTTTTCATTTTGAGGCGAAATTGTTCCTTTGGGGGGGGGTATTGCAACTTTTGGCCATTTTGAAGCGAAATTGTTCCTTTGGGGGGGTATTGCAACTTTTCGGCATTTTGAGGCGAAATTGTTCCTTTGAGGGGGTATTGCAACTTTTGGCCATTTTGAAGCGAAATTGTTCCTTTGGGGGGGGTATTGCAATTTTTTGCCATTTTGAGGCGAAATTGTTCCTTTGGGGGGGTATTGCAACTTTTGGCTATTTTGAAGCGAAAATGTTCCTTTGGGGGGGTATTGCAACTTTTCGGCATTTTGAGGCGAAATTGTTCCTTTGGGGGGGTATTGCAATTTTTTGCCATTTTGAAGCAGAAATTGTTCCTTTGTGGGGGTATTGCAACTTTTCGGCATTTTGAGGCGAAATTGTTCCTTTGGGGGGGTATTGCAATTTTTTGCCATTTTGAGGCGAAATTGTTCCTTTGGGGGGGTATTGCAACTTTTGACCATTTTGAAGCGAAATTGTTCCTTTGGCGGGGTATTGCAATTTTTTGCCATTTTGAGGCGAAATTGTTCCTTTGGGGGGGTATTGCAACTTTTGGCCATTTTGAAGCGAAATTGTTCCTTTCGGGGGGTATTGCAACTTTTCGGCATTTTGAGGCGAAATTGTTCCTTTGGGGGGGTATTGCAACTTTTGGCCATATTGAAGGGAAATTGTTCCTCTGGGGGGGTATTGCAATTTTTAACCATTTTGAGGCGAAATTGTTCCTTTGGGGGGGTATTGCAACTTTTGGCCATTTTGAAGCGAAATTGTTCCTTTTGGGGGGTATTGCAACTTTTCAGCATTTTGAGGAGAAATTGTTCCTTTGGGGGGTATTGCAATTTTTTGGCCATTTTGAAGCGAAATTGTTCCTTTGGGGGGGTATTGCAATTATTTTTTCATTTTGAGGCAAAATTGTTCCTTTGGGGGGGGGTATTGCAACTTTTGGCCATTTTGAAGCGAAATTGTTCCTTTGGGGGGGTATTGCAACTTTTTGGCATTTTGAGGCGAAATTGTTCCTTTGGGGGGTATTGCAACTTTTGGCCATTTTGAAGCGAAATTGTTCCTTTGGGGGGCTATTGCAACTTTTGGCCATTTTGAAGCGAAATTGTTCCTTTGGGGGGGTATTGCAAATTTTCGGCATTTTGAGGCGAAATTGTTCCTTTGGGGGGGTATTGCAACTTTTGGCCATTTTGAAGCAAAATTGTTCCTTTGGGGGGGTATTGCAATTTTTAACCATTTTGAGGCGAAATTGTTCCTTTGGGGGGGTATTGCAACTTTTGGCCATTTTGAAGTGAAATTGTTCCTTTCGGGGGGTATTGCAACTTTTCAGCATTTTGAGGCGAAATTGTTCCTTTGGGGGGGTATTGCATTTTTTTGCCATTTCGAGGCGAAATTGTTCTTTTGGGGGGTATTGCAACTTTTCGGCATTTTGAGGCGAAATTGTTCCTTTGGGGGGTATTGCAATTTTTTTTCCATTTTGAGGTGAAATTGTTCCTTTGGGGGGGTATTGCAACTTTTAGCCCTTTTGAAGCGAAATTGTTCCTTTATGGGGGTATTGCAACTTTTGGCGATTTTAAAGCGAAATTGTTCCTTTCGGGGGGTACTGCAACTTTTCAGCATTTTGGGGTGAAATTGTTCCTTTGGGGGGGTATTGCAATTTTTTGCCATTTTGAGGCGAAATTGTTCCTTTTGGGGGGTATTGCAACTTTTGGCCATTTTGAAGCGAATTTGTTCCTTTGGGGGGGTATTGCAATTTTTTGCTATTTTGAGGCGAAATTGTTCTTTTGGGGGGGTATTGCAACTTTTGGCCATTTTGAAGCGAAATTGTACCTTTGGGGGGGGGTATTGCAACTTTTCGGCATTTTGAAGCGAAATTGTTCCTTTGGGGGGTATTGCAATTTTTTTTTCATTTTGAGGCGAAATTGTTCCTTTGGGGGGGTATTGCAACTTTTGGCCATTTTTAAGCGAAATTGTTCCTTTGGGGGGGTATTGCAACTTTTCGGCATTTTGAGGCGAAATTGTTCCTTTGGGGGGGTATTGCAACTTTTGGCCATTTTGTAGCGAAATTGTTCCTTTGGGGGGTATTGCAACTTTTCGGCATTTTGAGTTGAAATTGTTCCTTTGGGGGGGTATTGCAATTTTTTGCCATTTTGAGGCGAAATTGTTCCTTTGGGGGGGTATTGCAACTTTTGGCCATTTTGAAGCGAAATTGTTCCTTTCGGGGGGTATTGCAACTTTTCGGCATTTTGAGGCGAAATTGTTCCTTTGGGGGGGTATTGCAACTTTTGGCCATTTTGAAGCGAAATTTTTCCTTTGGGGGGGTATTGCAACTTTTCGGTATTTTGAGGCGAAATTGTTCCTTTGGGGCATAATTGCAATTTTTTGCCATTTTGATGCGAAATTGTTCCTTTGGGGGGGTATTGCAACTTTTGGCCATTTTGAAGCGAAATTGTTCCTTTCGGGGGGTATTGCAACTTTTCGGCATTTTGAGGCGAAATTGTTCCTTTGGGGGTATTGCAATTTTTTTTCCATTTTGAGGCGAAATTGTTCCTTTGGGGGGGTATTGCAACTTTTGGCCATTTTGAAGCGAAATTGTTCCTTTGGGGGGTATTGCAATTTTTTGCCATTTTGAGGCGAAATTGTTCCTTTGGGGGGGTATTGCAACTTTTCGGCATTTTGAAGCGAAATTGTTCCTTTGGGGGGGTATTGCAACTTTTCGGCATTTTGAGGCGAAATTGTTCCTTTGGGGGGGTATTGCAACTTTTGGCCATTTTGAAGCGAAATTGTTCCTTTGGGGGGGTATTGCAATTTTTTGCCATTTTGAGGCGAAATTGTTCCTTTGGGGGGGTATTGCAACTTTTGGCATTTTGAAGCGAAATTGTTCCTTTCGGGGGGTATTGCAACTTTTCGGCATTTTGAGGCGAAATTGTTCCTTTGGGGGATAATTGCAATTTTTTGCCATTTTGATGCGAAATTGTTCCTTTCGGGGGGTATTGCAACTTTTGGCCATTTTGAAGCGAAATTGTTCCTTTCGGGGGGTATTGCAACTTTTTGGCATTTTGAGGCGAAATTGTTCCTTTGGGGGGTATTGCAATTTTTTTTCCATTTTGAGGCGAAATTGTTCCTTTGGGGGGGTATTGCAACTTTTGGCCATTTTGAAGTAAAATTGTTCTTTTCGGGGGGTATTGCAACTTTTCGGCATTTTGAAGCGAAATTGTTCCTTTGGGGGGTATTGCAATTTTTTGCCATTTTGAGGCGAAATTGTTCCTTTGGGGGGGTATTGCAACTTTTGGCCATTTTGAAGCGAAATTGTTCCTTTCGGGGGGTATTGCAACTTTTCAGCATTTTGAGGCGAAATTGTTCCTTTGGGGGGTATTGCAACTTTTGGCCATTTTGAAGCGAAATGGTTCCTTTGGGGGGGTATTGCAACTTTTCGGTATTTTGAGGCGAAATTGTTCCTTTGGGGGATAATTGCAATTTTTTGCCATTTTGATGCGAAATTGTTCCTTTGGGGGGGTATTGCAACTTTTGGCCATTTTGAAGCGAAATTGTTCCTTATGGGGGGTATTGCAACTTTTCGGCATTTTGAGGCGAAATTGTTCCTTTGGGGGTATTGCAATTTTTTTTCCATTTTGAGGCGAAATTGTTCCTTTGGGGGGGTATTGCAACTTTTCGCCATTTTGAAGTGAAATTGTTCCTTTCGGGGGGTATTGCAACTTTTCGGCATTTTGAAGCGAAATTGTTCCTTTGGGGGGGTATTGCAATTTTTTGCCATTTTGAGGCGAAATTGTTCCTTCGGGGGGTATTGCAACTTTTGACCATTTTGAAGCGAAATTGTTCCTTTGGGGGGGTATTGAAATTTTTTTCATTTTGAGGCGAAATTGTTCCTTTGGGGGGGGTATTGCAACTTTTGGCCATTTTGAAGCGAAATTGTTCCTTTGGGGGGGGTATTGCAATTTTTTGCCATTTTGAGGCGAAATTGTTCCTTTGGGGGGGTATTGCAACTTTTGGCCATTTTGAAGCGAATTGTTCTTTTGTAGGGGTATTGCAACTTTTCGGCATTTTGAGGCGAAATTGTTCCTTTGGGGGGGTATTGCAACTTTTGGCCATTTTGAAGCGAAATTGTTCCTTTGGGGGGGTATTGCAATTTTTTGCCATTTTGAGGCGAAATTGTTCCTTTGGGGGGGTATTGCAACTTTTCGGCATTTTGAGGCGAAATTGTTCCTTTGGGGGGGTATTGCAACTTTTCGGCATTTTGAGGCGAAATTGTTCCTTTGGGGGGGTATTGCAATTTTTTGCCATTTTGAGGCGAAATTGTTCCTTTGGGGGGGTATTGCAACTTTTGGCCATTTTCAAGCGAAATTGTTCCTTTCGGGGGGTATTGCAACTTTTCGGCATTTTGAGGCGAAATTGTTCCTTTGGGGGGGTATTGCAACTTTTGGCCATTTTGAAGCGAAATTGTTCCTTTGGGGGGGTATTGCAACTTTTCGGCATTTTGGGGCGAAATTGTTCCTTTGGGCGGGTATTGCAATTTTTTGCCATTTTGAGGCGAAATTGTTCCTTTGGGGGGTCTTGCAACTTTTGGCCATTTTGAAGCGAAATTGTTCCTTTGGGGGGTATTGCAATTTTTTGCCATTTTGAGGCGAAATTGTTCCTTTGGGGGGGTATTGCAACTTTTGGCCATATTGAAGCGAAATTGTTCCTTTGGGGGGGTATTGCAACTTTTGGCCATTTTGAAGCGAAATTGTTCCTTTGGGGGGGTATTGCAACTTTTAGCCATTTTGAAGCGAAATTGTTCCTTTCGTGGGGTATTGCAACTTTTCAGCATTTTGAGACGAAATTTTTCCTTTGGGGGGTATTGCAATTTTTTTTCCATTTTGAGGCGAAATTGTTCCTTTCAGGGGGTATTGCAACTTTTCAGATTTTTGAGGCGAAATTGTTCCTTTGGGGGGGTATTGCAACTTTTGGCCATTTTGAAGCGAAATTGTTTCTTTGGGGGGGTATTGCAATTTTTTGCCATTTTGAGGCGAAATTGTTCCTTTGGGGGGGTATTGCAACTTTTGGCCATTTTGAAGCGAAATTGTTCCTTTGGGGGGGTATTGCAACTTTTCAGCATTTTGAGACGAAATTTTTCCTTTGGGGGGTATTGCAATTTTTTGCCATTTTGAGGCGAAATTGTTCCTTTGGGGGGGTATTGCAACTTTTGGCCATTTTGAAGCGAAATTGTTCCTTTGGGGGGGTATTGCAATTTTTTGCCATTTTGAGGCGAAATTGTTCCTTTGGGGGGGTATTGCAACTTTTGGCCATTTTGAAGCGAAATTGTTCCTTTGGGGGGGTATTGCAACTTTTCGGCATTTTGAGGCGAAATTGTTCCTTTGGGGGGTATTGCAACTTTTGGCCATTTTGAAGCGAAATTGTTCCTTTGGGGGTATTGCAATTTTTTGCCATTTTGAGGCGAAATTGTTCCTTTGGGGGGGTATTGCAACTTTTGGCCATATTGAAGCGAAATTGTTCCTTTGGGGGGGTATTGCAATTTTTAACCATTTTGAGGCGAAATTGTTCCTTTGGGGGGGTATTGCAACTTTTGGCCATTTTGAAGCGAAATTGTTCCTTTCGGGGGGTATCGCAACTTTTCAGCATTTTGAGACGAAATTGTTCCTTTGGGGGGTATTGCAATTTTTTTTTTATTTTGAGACGAAATTGTTCCTTTCAGGGGGTATTGCAACTTTTCGGATTTTTGAAGCGAAATTGTTCCTTTGGGGGGTATTGCAATTTTTTGCCATTTTGAGGCGAAATTGTTCCTTTGGGGGGGTATTGCAACTTTTGGCCATTTTGAAGCGAAATTGTTCCTTTGGGGGGGTATTGCAATTTTTTGCCATTTTGAGGCGAAATTGTTCCTTTGGAGGGTATTGCAACTTTTGGCCATTTTGAAGCGAAATTGTTTCTTTGGGGGGGTATTGCAATTTTTTGCCATTTTGAGGCGAAATTGTTCTTTTGGGGGGGTATTGCTACTTTTGGCCATTTTGAAGCGAAGTTGTACCTTTGGGGGGTATTGCAACTTTTCGGCATTTTGAAGCGAAATTGTTCCTTTGGGGGGGTATTGCAATTTTTTTTTCCTTTTGAGGCGAAATTGTTCCTTTGGGGGGGTATTGCAACTTTTGCCCATTTTGAAGCGAAATTGTTCCTTTGGGGGGGTATTGCAACTTTTCGGCATTTTGAGGCGAAATTGTTCCTTTGGGGGGGTATTGCAACTTTTGGCCATTTTGAAGCGAAATTGTTCCTTTGGGGGGGCATTGCAATTTTTTGCCATTTTGAGGCGAAATTGTTCCTTTGGGGGGGTATTGCAACTTTTGGCCATTTTGAAGCGAAATTGTTCCTTTGGGGGGGTATTGCAACTTTTCGGCATTTTGAGGCGAAATTGTTCCTTTGGGGGGGTATTGCAATTTTTTGCCATTTTGAGGCGAAATTGTTCCTTTGGGGGGGGTATTGCAACTTTTGGCCATTTTGAAGCGAAATTGTTCCTTTCGGGGGGTATTGCAACTTTTCGGCATTTTGAGGCGAAATTGTTCCTTTGGGGGGGTATTGCAACTTTTGGCCATTTTGAAGCGAAATTGTTCCTTTGGGGGGGTATTGCAACTTTTCGGCATTTTGAGGCGAAATTGTTCCTTTGGGGGGTATTGCAACTTTTGGCCATTTTGAAGCGAAATTGTTCCTTTGGGGGGTATTGCAATTTTTTGCCATTTTGAGGCGAAATTGTTCCTTTGGGGGGGTATTGCAACTTTTGGCCATATTGAAGCGAAATTGTTCCTTTGGGGGGTATTGCAATTTTTAACCATTTTGAGGCGAAATTGTTCCTTTGGGGGGGTATTGCAACTTTTGGCCATTTTGAAGCGAAATTGTTCCTTTCGGGGGGTATCGCAACTTTTCAGCATTTTGAGACGAAATTGTTCCTTTGGGGGGTATTGCAATTTTTTTTTTATTTTGAGACGAAATTGTTCCTTTCAGGGGGTATTGCAACTTTTCGGATTTTTGAAGCGAAATTGTTCCTTTGGGGGGTATTGCAATTTTTTGCCATTTTGAGGCGAAATTGTTCCTTTGGGGGGGTATTGCAACTTTTGGCCATTTTGAAGCGAAATTGTTCCTTTGGGGGGTATTGCAATTTTTTGCCATTTTAAGGCGAAATTGTTCCTTTGGAGGGTATTGCAACTTTTGGCCATTTTGAAGCGAAATTGTTCCTTTGGGGGGGTATTGCAATTTTTTGCCATTTTGAGGCGAAATTGTTCTTTTGGGGGGGTATTGCAACTTTTGGCCATTTTGAAGCGAAGTTGTACCTTTGGGGGGTATTGCAACTTTTCGGCATTTTGAAGCGAAATTGTTCCTTTGGGGGGGTATTGCAATTTTTTTTTCCTTTTGAGGCGAAATTGTTCCTTTGGGGGGGTATTGCAACTTTTGGCCATTTTGAAGCGAAATTGTTCCTTTGGGGGGGTATTGCAACTTTTCGGCATTTTGAGGCGAAATTGTTCCTTTGGGGGGGTATTGCAACTTTTGGCCATTTTGAAGCGAAATTGTTCCTTTGGGGGGGCATTGCAATTTTTTGCCATTTTGAGGCGAAATTGTTCCTTTGGGGGGGTATTGCAACTTTTGGCCATTTTGAAGCGAAATTGTTCCTTTGGGGGGTATTGCAACTTTTCGGCATTTTGAGGCGAAATTGTTCCTTTGGGGGGGTATTGCAATTTTTTGCCATTTTGAGGCAAAATTGTTCCTTTGGGGGGGTATTGCAACTTTTGGCCATTTTGAAGCGAAATTGTTCCTTTCGGGGGGTATTGCAACTTTTCGGCATTTTGAGGCGAAATTGTTCCTTTGGGGGGGTATTGCAACTTTTGGCCATTTTGAAGCGAAATTGTTCCTTTGGGGGGGTATTGCAACTTTTCGGTATTTTGAGGCGAAATTGTTCCTTTGGTGGATAATTGCAATTTTTTGCTATTTTGATGCGAAATTGTTCCTTTGGGGGGGTATTGCAACTTTTGGCCATTTTGAAGCGAAATTGTTCCTTTCGGGGGGTATTGCAACTTTTCGGCATTTTGAGGCGAAATTGTTCCTTTGGGGGGGTATTGCAACTTTTGGCCATTTTGAAGCGAAATTGTTCCTTTGGGGGGGTATTGCAACTTTTCGGCATTTTGAGGCGAAATTGTTCCTTTGGGGGGTATTGCAACTTTTGGCCATTTTGAAGCGAAATTGTTCCTTTGGGGGGTATTGCAATTTTTTGCCATTTTGAGGCGAAATTGTTCCTTTGGGGGGGTATTGCAACTTTTGGCCATATTGAAGCGAAATTGTTCCTTTGGGGGGTATTGCAATTTTTAACCATTTTGAGGCGAAATTGTTCCTTTGGGGGGGTATTGCAACTTTTGGCCATTTTGAAGCGAAATTGTTCCTTTCGGGGGGTATCGCAACTTTTCAGCATTTTGAGACGAAATTGTTCCTTTGGGGGGTATTGCAATTTTTTTTTTATTTTGAGACGAAATTGTTCCTTTCAGGGGGTATTGCAACTTTTCGGATTTTTGAAGCGAAATTGTTCCTTTGGGGGGTATTGCAATTTTTTGCCATTTTGAGGCGAAATTGTTCCTTTGGGGGGGTATTGCAACTTTTGGCCATTTTGAAGCGAAATTGTTCCTTTGGGGGGTATTGCAATTTTTTGCCATTTTGAGGCGAAATTGTTCCTTTGGAGGGTATTGCAACTTTTGGCCATTTTGAAGCGAAATTGTTCCTTTGGGGGGGTATTGCAATTTTTTGCCATTTTGAGGCGAAATTGTTCCTTTGGGGGGGGTATTGCGACTTTTCGGCATTTTGAAGCGAAATTGTTCCTTTGGGGGGGTATTGCAATTTTTTTTTCATTTTGAGGCGAAATTGTTCCTTTGGGGGGGTATTGCAACTTTTGGCCATTTTGAAGCGAAATTGTTCCTTTGGGGGGGTATTGCAACTTTTCGGCATTTTGAGGCGAAATTGTTCCTTTGGGGGGGTATTGCAACTTTTGGCCATTTTGAAGCGAAATTGTTCCTTTGGGGGGTATTGCAATTTTTTGCCATTTTGAGGCGAAATTGTTCCTTTGGGGGGGTATTGCAACTTTTGGCCATTTTGAAGCGAAATTGTTCCTTTGGGGGGGTATTGCAACTTTTCGGCATTTTGAGGCGAAATTGTTCCTTTGGGGGGGTATTGCAATTTTTTGCCATTTTGAGGCGAAATTGTTCCTTTGGGGGGGTATTGCAACTTTTGGCCATTTTGAAGCGAAATTATTACTTTCGGGGGTATTGCAACTTTTCGGCATTTTGAGGCGAAATTGTTCCTTTGGGGGGGTATTGCAACTTTTGGCCATTTTGAAGCGAAATTGTTACTTTGGGGGGGTATTGCAATTTTTTGCCATTTTGAGACGAAATTGTTCCTTTGGGGGGGTATTGCAACTTTTGGCCATTTTGAAGCGAAATTGTTCCTTTGGGGGGGTATTGCAATTTTTTTTGCCATTTTGAGGCGAAATTGTTCCTTTGGGGGGGAATTGCAACTTTTGGCCATATTGAAGCGAAATTGTTCCTTTGGGGGGGGTATTGCAATTTTTTGCCATTTTGAGGCGAAATTGTTCCTTTGGGGGGGTATTGCAACTTTTGGCCATTTTAAAGCGAAATTGTTCCTTTGGGGGGGTATTGCAATTTTTTGCCATTTTGAGGCGAAATTGTTCCTTTGGGGGGGTATTGCAACTTTTGGCCATTTTGAAGCGAAATTGTTCCTTTGGGGGGTATTGCAACTTTTCGGCATTTTGAGGCGAAATTGTTCCTTTGGGGGGGTATTGCAATTTTTTGCCATTTTGAGGCGAAATTGTTCCTTTGGGGGGGTATTGCAACTTTTGGCCATTTTGAAGCGAAATTGTTCCTTTCGGGGGGTATTGCAACTTTTCGGCATTTTGAGGCGAAATTGTTCCTTTGGGGGGGTATTGCAACTTTTGGCCATTTTGAAGCGAAATTGTTCCTTTGGGGGGGTATTGCAACTTTTCGGCATTTTGAGGCGAAATTGTTCCTTTGGGGGGGTATTGCAATTTTTTGCCATTTTGAGGCGAAATTGTTCCTTTGGGGGGTATTGCAACTTTTGGCCATTTTGAAGCGAAATTGTTCCTTTGGGGGGTATTGCAATTTTTTGCCATTTTGAGGCGAAATTGTTCCTTTGGGGGGGTATTGCAACTTTTGGCCATATTGAAGCGAAATTGTTCCTTTGGGGGGGTATTGCAATTTTTAACCATTTTGAGGTGAAATTGTTCCTTTGGGGGGGTATTGCAACTTTTGGCCATTTTGAAGCGAAATTGTTCCTTTCGGGGGGTATTGCAACTTTTAAGCATTTTGAGACAAAATTGTTCCTTTGGGGGGTATTGCAATTTTTTTTCCATTTTGAGGCGAAATTGTTCCTTTCAGGGGGTATTGCAACTTTTCGGATTTTTGAAGCGAAATTGTTCCTTTGGGGGGTATTGCAATTTTTTGCCATTTTGAGGCGAAATTGTTCCTTTGGGGGGGTATTGCAACTTTTGGCCATTTTGAAGCGAAATTGTTCCTTTGGGGGGGTATTGCAATTTTTTGCCATTTTGAGGCGAAATTGTTCCTTTGGGGGGGTATTGCAACTTTTGGCCATTTTGAAGCGAAATTGTTCCTTTGGGGGGGTATTGCAATTTTTTGCCATTTTGAGGCGAAATTGTTCTTTTGGGGGGGTATTGCAACTTTTGGCCATTTTGAAGCGAAGTTGTACCTTTGGGGGGGGTATTGCAACTTTTCGGCATTTTGAAGCGAAATTGTTCCTTTGGGGGGGTATTGCAATTTTTTTTTCCTTTTGAGGCGAAATTGTTCCTTTGGGGGGGGGTATTGCAACTTTTGGCCATTTTGAAGCGAAATTGTTCCTTTGGGGGGGTATTGCAACTTTGCGGCATTTTGAGGCGAAATTGTTCCTTTGGGGGGGTATTGCAACTTTTGGCCATTTTGAAGCGAAATTGTTCCTTTGGGGGGGCATTGCAATTTTTTGCCATTTTGAGGCGAAATTGTTCCTTTAAGGGGGTATTGCAACTTTTGGCCATTTTGAAGCGAAATTGTTCCTTTGGGGAGTATTGCAACTTTTCGGCATTTTGAGGCGAAATTTTTCCTTTGGGGGGTATTGCAATTTTTTGCCATTTTGAGGCAAAATTGTTCCTTTGGGGGGGTATTGCAACTTTTGGCCATTTTGAAGCGAAATTGTTCCTTTGGGGGGGTATTGCAACTTTTCGGTATTTTGAGGCGAAATTGTTCCTTTGGTAGATAATTGCAATTTTTTGCCATTTTGATGCGAAATTGTTCCTTTGGGGGGGTATTGCAACTTTTGGCCATTTTGAAGCGAAATTGTTCCTTTCGGGGGGTATTGCAACTTTTCGGCATTTTGAGGCGAAATTGTTCCTTTGGGGGGTATTGCAATTTTTTTTCCATTTTGAGGCGAAATTGTTCCTTTGGGGGGGTATTGCAACTTTTGGCCATTTTGAAGTGAAATTGTTCTTTTCGGGGGGTATTGCAACTTTTCGGCATTTTGAAGCGAAATTGTTCCTTTGGGGGGGTATTGCAATTTTTTGCCATTTTGAGGCGAAATTGTTCCTTTGGGGGGGTATTGCAACTTTTGGCCATTTTGAAGCGAAATTGTTCCTTTGGGGAGGTATTGCAATTTTTTTTTCATTTTGAGGCGAAATTGTTTCTTTGGGGGGGTATTGCAACTTTTGGCCATTTTGAAGCGAAATTGTTCCTTTGGGGGGGTATTGCAATTTTTTGCCATTTTGAGGCGAAATTGTTCCTTTGGGGGGGTATTGCGACTTTTCGGCATTTTGAAGCGAAATTGTTCCTTTGGGGGGGTATTGCAATTTTTTTTTCATTTTGAGGCGAAATTGTTCCTTTGGGGGGGTATTGCAACTTTTGGCCATTTTGAAGCGAAATTGTTCCTTTGGGGGGGTATTGCAACTTTTGGTCATTTTGAAGCGAAATTGTTCCTTTCGGGGGGTATTGCAACTTTTCGGCATTTTGAGGTGAAATTGGTCCTTTGGGGGGGTATTGCAACTTTTGGCCATTTTGAGGCGAAATTGTTCCTTTGGGGGGGTATTGCAACTTTTGGCCATTTTGAAGCGAAATTGTTCCTTTGGGGAGGTATTGCAATTTTTTTTTCATTTTGAGGCGAAATTGTTCCTTTGGGGGGGGTATTGCAACTTTTGGCCATTTTTAAGCGAAATTGTTCCTTTGGGGGGGGTATTGCAATTTTTTGCCATTTTGAGGCGAAATTGTTCCTTTGGGGGGGTATTGCGACTTTTCGGCATTTTGAAGCGAAATTGTTCCTTTGGGGGGGTATTGCAATTTTTTTTTCATTTTGAGGCGAAATTGTTCCTTTGGGGGGGTATTGCAACTTTTGGCCATTTTGAAGCGAAATTGTTCCTTTGGGGGGGTATTGCAACTTTTCGGCATTTTGAGGCGAAATTGTTCCTTTGGGGGGGTATTGCAACTTTTGGCCATTTTGAAGCGAAATTGTTCCTTTGGGGGGTATTGCAATTTTTTGCCATTTTGAGGCGAAATTGTTCCTTTGGGGGGGTATTGCAACTTTTGGCCATTTTGAAGCGAAATTGTTCCTTTGGGGGGGTATTGCAACTTTTCGGCATTTTGAGGCGAAATTGTTCCTTTGGGGGGGTATTGCAATTTTTTGCCATTTTGAGGCGAAATTGTTCCTTTGGGGGGGTATTGCAACTTTTGGCCATTTTGAAGCGAAATTATTACTTTCGGGGGTATTGCAACTTTTCGGCATTTTGAGGCGAAATTGTTCCTTTGGGGGGGGTATTGCAACTTTTGGCCATTTTGAAGCGAAATTGTTACTTTGGGGGGGTATTGCAATTTTTTGCCATTTTGAGACGAAATTGTTCCTTTGGGGGGGTATTGCAACTTTTGGCCATTTTGAAGCGAAATTGTTCCTTTGGGGGGGTATTGCAATTTTTTTTGCCATTTTGAGGCGAAATTGTTCCTTTGGGGGGGAATTGCAACTTTTGGCCATATTGAAGCGAAATTGTTCCTTTGGGGGGGTATTGCAATTTTTTGCCATTTTGAGGCGAAATTGTTCCTTTGGGGGGGTATTGCAACTTTTGGCCATTTTAAAGCGAAATTGTTCCTTTGGGGGGGTATTGCAATTTTTTGCCATTTTGAGGCAAAATTGTTCCTTTGGGGGGGTATTGCAACTTTTGGCCATTTTCAAGCGAAATTGTTCCTTTGGGGGGTATTGCAACTTTTCGGCATTTTGAGGCGAAATTGTTCCTTTGGGGGGGTATTGCAATTTTTTGCCATTTTGAGGCGAAATTGTTCCTTTGGGGGGGTATTGCAACTTTTGGCCATTTTGAAGCGAAATTGTTCCTTTCGGGGGGGTATTGCAACTTTTCGGCATTTTGAGGCGAAATTGTTCCTTTGGGGGGGTATTGCAACTTTTGGCCATTTTGAAGCGAAATTGTTCCTTTGGGGGGGTATTGCAACTTTTCGGCATTTTGAGGCGAAATTGTTCCTTTGGGGGGGTATTGCAATTTTTTGCCATTTTGAGGCGAAATTGTTCCTTTGGGGGGTATTGCAACTTTTGGCCATTTTGAAGCGAAATTGTTCCTTTGGGGGGTATTGCAATTTTTTGCCATTTTGAGGCGAAATTGTTCCTTTGGGGGGGTATTGCAACTTTTGGCCATATTGAAGCGAAATTGTTCCTTTGGGGGGGTATTGCAATTTTTAACCATTTTGAGGCGAAATTGTTCCTTTGGGGGGTATTGCAATTTTTTTTCCATTTTGAGGCGAAATTGTTCCTTTCAGGGGGTATTGCAACTGTTCGGATTTTTGAAGCGAAATTGTTCCTTTGGGGGGTATTGCAATTTTTTGCCATTTTGAGGCGAAATTGTTCCTTTGGGGGGGTATTGCAACTTTTGGCCATTTTGAAGCGAAATTGTTCCTTTGGGGGGGTATTGCAATTTTTTGCCATTTTGAGGCGAAATTGTTCCTTTGGGGGGGTATTGCAACTTTTGGCCATTTTGAAGCGAAATTGTTCCTTTGGGGGGGTATTGCAATTTTTTGCCATTTTGAGGCGAAATTGTTCTTTTGGGGGGGTATTGCAACTTTTGGCCATTTTGAAGCGAAGTTGTACCTTTGGGGGGGGTATTGCAACTTTTCGGCATTTTGAAGCGAAATTGTTCCTTTGGGGGGGTATTGCAATTTTTTTTTCCTTTAGAGGCGAAATTGTTTCTTTGGGGGGGGGTATTGCAACTTTTGGCCATTTTGAAGCGAAATTGTTCCTTTGGGGGGGTATTGCAACTTTGCGGCATTTTGAGGCGAAATTGTTCCTTTGGGGGGGTATTGCAACTTTTGGCCATTTTGAAGCGAAATTGTTCCTTTGGGGGGGCATTGCAATTTTTTGCCATTTTGAGGCGAAATTGTTCCTTTAAGGGGGTATTGCAACTTTTGGCCATTTTGAAGCGAAATTGTTCCTTTGGGGAGTATTGCAACTTTTCGGCATTTTGAGGCGAAATTGTTCCTTTGGGGGGTATTGCAATTTTTTGCCATTTTGAGGCAAAATTGTTCCTTTGGGGGGGTATTGCAACTTTTGGCCATTTTGAAGCGAAATTGTTCCTTTGGGGGGGTATTGCAACTTTTCGGTATTTTGAGGCGAAATTGTTCCTTTGGTGGATAATTGCAATTTTTTGCCATTTTGATGCGAAATTGTTCCTTTGGGGGGGTATTGCAACTTTTGGCCATTTTGAAGCGAAATTGTTCCTTTCGGGGGGTATTGCAACTTTTCGGCATTTTGAGGCGAAATTGTTCCTTTGGGGGGTATTGCAATTTTTTTTCCATTTTGAGGCGAAATTGTTCCTTTGGGGGGGTATTGCAACTTTTGGCCATTTTGAAGTGAAATTGTTCTTTTCGGGGGGTATTGCAACTTTTCGGCATTTTGAAGCGAAATTGTTCCTTTGGGGGGGTATTGCAATTTTTTGCCATTTTGAGGCGAAATTGTTCCTTTGGGGGGGTATTGCAACTTTTGGCCATTTTGAAGCGAAATTGTTCCTTTGGGGAGGTATTGCAATTTTTTTTTCATTTTGAGGCGAAATTGTTTCTTTGGGGGGGTATTGCAACTTTTGGCCATTTTGAAGCGAAATTGTTCCTTTGGGGGGGTATTGCAATTTTTTGCCATTTTGAGGCGAAATTGTTCCTTTGGGGGGGTATTGCGACTTTTCGGCATTTTGAAGCGAAATTGTTCCTTTGGGGGGGTATTGCAATTTTTTTTTCATTTTGAGGCGAAATTGTTCCTTTGGGGGGGTATTGCAACTTTTGGCCATTTTGAAGCGAAATTGTTCCTTTGGGGGGGTATTGCAACTTTTGGTCATTTTGAAGCGAAATTGTTCCTTTCGGGGGGTATTGCAACTTTTCGGCATTTTGAGGCGAAATTGTTCCTTTGGGGGGGTATTGCAACTTTTGGCCATTTTGAAGCGAAATTGTTCCTTTGGGGGGTATTGCAACTTTTCGGCATTTTGAGGCGAAATTGTTCCTTTGGGGGGGTATTGCAATTTTTTGCCATTTTGAGGCGAAATTGTTCCTTTGGGGGGTATTGCAACTTTTGGCCATTTTGAGGCGAAATTGTTCCTTTGGGGGGGTATTGCAATTTTTTGCCATTTTGAGGCGAAATTGTTTCTTTGGGGGGTATTGCAACTTTTGGCCATTTTGAAGCGAAATTGTTCCTTTCGGGGGGGTATTGCAACTTTTCGGCATTTTGAGGCGAAATTGTTCCTTTGGGGGGTATTGCAATTTTTTGCCATTTTGAGGCGAAATTGTTCCTTTGGGGGGTATTGCAACTTTTGGCCATTTTGAAGCGAAATTGTTCCTTTGGGGGGTATTGCAATTTTTGCCATTTTGAGGCGAAATTGTTTCTTTGGGGGGGTATTGCAACTTTTGGCCATATTGAAGCGAAATTGTTCCTTTGGGGGTTATTGCAATTTTTAACCATTTTGAGGCGAAATTGTTCCTTTGGGGGGGTATTGCAACTTTTGGCCATTTTGAAGCGAAATTGTTCCTTTCAGGGGGTATTGCAACTTTTCGGATTTTTGAAGCGAAATTGTTCCTTTGGGGGGTATTGCAATTTTTTGCCATTTTGAGGCGAAATTGTTCCTTTGGGGGGGTATTGCAACTTTTGGCCATTTTGAAGTGAAATTGTTCCTTTGGGGGGGTATTGCAATTTTTTGCCATTTTGAGGCGAAATTGTTCCTTTGGGGGGGTATTGCAACTTTTGGCCATTTTGAAGCGAAATTGTTCCTTTGGGGGGGTATTGCAATTTTTTGCCATTTTGAGGCGAAATTGTTCCTTTGGGGGGGTATTGCAACTTTTGGCCATTTTGAAGCGAAATTGTTCCTTTGGGGGGGTATTGCAACTTTTCGGCATTTTGAGGCGAAATTGTTCCTTTGGGGGGGTATTGCAATTTTTTGCCATTTTGAGGCGAAATTGTTCCTTTGGGGGGGTATTGCAACTTTTGGCCATTTTGAAGCGAAATTGTTCCTTTCGGGGGGTATTGCAACTTTTCGGCATTTTGAGGCGAAATTGTTCCTTTGGGGGGGTATTGCAACTTTTGGCCATTTTGAAGCGAAATTGTTCCTTTGGGGGGGTATTGCAACTTTTCGGCATTTTGAGGTGAAATTGTTCCTTTGGGGGGGTATTGCAATTTTTTGCCATTTTGAGGCGAAATTGTTCCTTTGGGGGTATTGCAACTTTTGGCCATTTTGAAGCGAAATTGTTCCTTTGGGGGGTATTGCAATTTTTTGCCATTTTGAGGCGAAATTGTTCCTTTGGGGGGGTATTGCAACTTTTGGCCATATTGAAGCGAAATTGTTCCTTTGGGAAGGTATTGCAATTTTTAACCATTTTGAGGCGAAATTGTTCCTTTGGGGGGTATTGCAACTTTTGGCCATTTTGAAGCGAAATTGTTCCTTTGGGGGGTATTGCAATTTTTTGCCATTTTGAGGCGAAATTGTTCTTTTGGGGGGGTATTGCAACTTTTGGCCATTTTGAAGCAAAGTTGTACCTTTGGGGGGGGTATTGCAACTTTTCGGCATTTTGAAGCGAAATTGTTCCTTTGGGGGGGTATTGCAATTTTTTTTTCCTTTTGAGGCGAAATTGTTCCTTTGGGGGGGTATTGCAACTTTTGGCCATTTTGAAGCGAAATTGTTCCTTTGGGGGGGCATTGCAATTTTTTGCCATTTTGAGGCGAAATTGTTCCTTTGGGGGGGTATTGCAACTTTTGGCCATTTTGAAGCGAAATTGTTCCTTTGGGGAGTATTGCAACTTTTCGGCATTTTGAGGCGAAATTGTTCCTTTGGGGGGGTATTGCAACTTTTGGCCATTTTGAAGCGAAATTGTTCCTTTCGGGGGGTATTGCAACTTTTCGGCATTTTGAGGCGAAATTGTTCCTTTGGGGGGGTATTGCAACTTTTCGGTATTTTGAGGCGAAATTGTTCCTTTGGGGGGTATTGCAATTTTTTTTCCATTTTGAGGCGAAATTGTTCCTTTGGGGGGGTATTGCAACTTTTGGCCATTTTGAAGTGAAATTGTTCTTTTCGGGGGGTATTGCAACTTTTCGGCATTTTGAAGCGAAATTGTTCCTTTGGGGGATATTGCAATTTTTTGCCATTTTGAGGCGAAATTGTTCCTTTGGGGGGGTATTGCAACTTTTCGGCATTTTGAGGCGAAATTGTTCTTTTGGGGGGGTATTGCAACTTTTGGCCATTTTGAAGCGAAATTGTTCCTTTGGGGGGGTATTGCAACTTTTCGGCATTTTGAGGCGAAATTGTTCCTTTGGGGGGGTATTGCAACTTTTGGCCATTTTGAAGTGAAATTGTTCTTTTCGGGGGGTATTGCAACTTTTCGGCATTTTGAAGCGAAATTGTTCCTTTGGGGGGGGTATTGCAATTTTTTGCCATTTTGAGGCGAAATTGTTCCTTTGGGGGGGTATTGCAACTTTTGGCCATTTTGAAGCGAAATTGTTCCTTTGGGGAGGTATTGCAATTTTTTTTTCATTTTGAGGTGAAATTGTTCCTTTGGGGGGGGTATTGCAACTTTTGGCCATTTTGAAGCGAAATTGTTCCTTTCGGGGGGGTATTGCAATTTTTTGCCATTTTGAGGCGAAATTGTTCCTTTGGGGGGGTATTGCGACTTTTCGGCATTTTGAAGCGAAATTGTTCCTTTGGGGGGGTATTGCAATTTTTTTTTCATTTTGAGGCGAAATTGTTCCTTTGGGGGGGTATTGCAACTTTTGGCCATTTTGAAGCGAAATTGTTCCTTTGGGGGGGTATTGCAACTTTTCGGCATTTTGAGGCGAAATTGTTCCTTTGGGGGGGTATTGCAACTTTTGGCCATTTTGAAGCGAAATTGTTCCTTTGGGGGGGTATTGAAATTTTTTGCCATTTTGAGGCGAAATTGTTCCTTTGGGGGGGTATTGCAACTTTTGGCCATTTTGAAGCGAAATTGTTCCTTTGGGGGGGTATTGCAACTTTTCGGCATTTTGAGGCGAAATTGTTCCTTTGGGGGGGGGTATTGCAATTTTTTGCCATTTTGAGGCGAAATTGTTCCTTTGGGGGGGTATTGCAACTTTTGGCCATTTTGAAGCGAAATTGTTCCTTTCGGGGGTATTGCAACTTTTCGGCATTTTGAGGCGAAATTGTTCCTTTGGGGGGGTATTGCAACTTTTGGCCATTTTGAAGCGAAATTGTTCCTTTGGGGGGGTATTGCAACTTTTCGGCATTTTGAGGCGAAATTGTTCCTTTGGGGGGGTATTGCAACTTTTGGCCATTTTGAAGCGAAATTGTTCCTTTGGGGGGGTATTGCAACTTTTCGGCATTTTGAGGCGAAATTGTTCCTTTGGGGGGGTATTGCAATTTTTTGCCATTTTGAGGCGAAATTGTTCCTTTGGGGGGTATTGCAACTTTTGGCCATTTTGAAGCGAAATTGTTCCTTTGGGGGGGTATTGCAATTTTTTTTGCCATTTTGAGGCGAAATTGTTCCTTTGGGGGGGAATTGCAACTTTTGGCCATATTGAAGCGAAATTGTTCATTTGTGGGGGTATTGCAATTTTTAACCATTTTGAGGCGAAATTGTTCCTTTGGGGGGGTATTGCAACTTTTGGCCATTTTGAAGCGAAATTGTTCCTTTGGAGGGGTATTGCAACTTTTCGGCATTTTGAGGCGAAATTGTTCCTTTGGGGGGGTATTGCAATTTTTTGCCTTTTTGAGGCGAAATTGTTCCTTTGGGGGGTATTGCAACTTTTGGCCATTTTGAAGCGAAATTGTTCCTTTGGGGGGTATTGCAATTTTTTGCCATTTTGAGGCGAAATTGTTTCTTTGGGGGGGTATTGCAACTTTTGGCCATATTGAAGCGAAATTGTTCCTTTCAGGGGGTATTGCAACTTTTCGGCATTTTGAGGCGAAATTGTTCCTTTGGGGGGTATTGCAATTTTTTGCCATTTTGAGGCGAAATTGTTCCTTTGGGGGGGTATTGCAACTTTTGGCCATTTTGAAGCGAAATTGTTCCTTTGGGGGGGTATTGCAACTTTTCGGCATTTTGAGGTGAAATTGTTCCTTTGGGGGGTATTGCAATTTTTTGCCATTTTGAGGCGAAATTGTTCCTTTGGGGGTATTGCAACTTTTGGCCATTTTGAAGCGAAATTGTTCCTTTGGGGGGTATTGCAATTTTTTGCCATTTTGAGGCGAAATTGTTCCTTTGGGGGGTATTGCAACTTTTGGCCATATTGAAGCGAAATTGTTCCTTTGGGGGGTATTGCAACTTTTCAGCATTTTGAGACGAAATTGTTCCTTTGGGGGGTATTGCAATTTTTTTTCCATTTTGAGGCGAAATTGTTCCTTTCAGGGGGTATTGCAACTTTTCGGATTTTTGAAGCGAAATTGTTCCTTTGGGGGGGTATTACAATTTTTTGCCATTTTGAGGCGAAATTGTTCCTTTGGGGGGGTATTGCAATTTTTTGCCATTTTGAGGCGAAATTGTTCCTTTGGGGGGGTATTGCAACTTTTGGCCATTTTGAAGCGAAATTGTTCCTTTGGGGGGGTATTGCAATTTTTTGCCATTTTGAGGCGAAATTGTTCTTTTGGGGGGGTATTGCAACTTTTGGCCATTTTGAAGCGAAGTTGTACCTTTGGGGGGGGTATTGCAACTTTTCGGCATTTTGAAGCGAAATTGTTCCTTTGGGGGGGTATTGCAATTTTTTTTTCCTTTTGAGGCGAAATTGTTCCTTTGGGGGGGTATTGCAACTTTTGGCCATTTTGAAGCGAAATTGTTCCTTTGGGGGGGTATTGCAACTTTGCGGCATTTTGAGGCGAAATTGTTCCTTTGGGGGGGTATTGCAACTTTTGGCCATTTTGAAGCGAAATTGTTCCTTTGGGGGGGCATTGCAATTTTTTGCCATTTTGAGGCAAAATTGTTCCTTTGGGGGGGTATTGCAACTTTTGGCCATTTTGAAGCGAAATTGTTCCTTTGGGGAGTATTGCAACTTTTCGGCATTTTGAGGCGAAATTGTTCCTTTCGGGGGGGTATTGCAACTTTTCGGTATTTTGAGGCGAAATTGTTCCTTTGGTGGATAATTGCAATTTTTTGCCATTTTGATACGAAATTGTTCCTTTGGGGGGGTATTGCAACTTTTGGCCATTTTGAAGCGAAATTGTTCCTTTCGGGGGGTATTGCAACTTTTCGGCATTTTGAGGCGAAATTGTTCCTTTGGGGGGGTATTGCAATTTTTTTTCCATTTTGAGGCGAAATTGTTCCTTTGGGGGGGTATTGCAACTTTTGGCCATTTTGAAGCGAAATTGTTCCTTTCGGGGGGTATTGCAACTTTTCGGCATTTTGAAGCGAAATTGTTCCTTTGGGGGGGTATTGCAATTTTTTGCCATTTTGAGGCGAAATTGTTCCTTTGGGGGGTATTGCAACTTTTCGCCATTTTGAAGCGAAATTGTTCCTTTGGGGGGGGTTTACAATTTTTGGCCATTTTGAGGCGAAATTGTTCCTTTCAGGGGGTATTGCAACTTTTCGGCATTTTGAGGCGAAATTGTTCCTTTGGGGGGGTATTGCAACTTTTGGCCATTTTGAAGCGAAATTGTTCCTTTGGGGGGGTATTGCAATTTTTTGCCATTTTGAGGCGAAATTGTTCCTTTGGGGGGGTATTGCAACTTTTGGCCATTTTGAAGCGAAATTGTTCCTTTGGGGGGGTATTGCAACTTTTCGGCATTTTGAGGCGAAATTGTTCCTTTGGGGGGGTATTGCAATTTTTTGCCATTTTGAGGCGAAATTGTTCCTTTGGGGGGGTATTGCAACTTTTGGCCATTTTGAAGCGAAATTGTTCCTTTCGGGGGGTATTGCAACTTTTCGGCATTTTGAGGCGAAATTGTTCCTTTGGGGGGGTATTGCAACTTTTGGCCATTTTGAAGCGAAATTGTTCCTTTGGGGGGGTATTGCAACTTTTCGGCATTTTGAGGCGAAATTGTTCCTTTGGGGGGGTATTGCAATTTTTTGCCATTTTGAGGCGAAATTGTTCCTTTGGGGAAGTATTGCAACTTTTTGCCATTTTGAGGCGAAATTGTTCCTTTGGGGGTTATTGCAACTTTTGGCCATTTTGAAGCGAAATTGTTCCTTTGGGGGGGTATTGCAACTTTTCGGCATTTTGAGGCGAAATTGTTCCTTTGGAAGGGTATTGCAACTTTTGGCCATTTTGAAGCGAAATTGTTCCTTTGGGGGGTATTGCAATTTTTAACCATTTTGAAGCGAAATTGTTCCTTTGGGGGGGTATTGCAACTTTTCGGCATTTTGAGGCGAAATTGTTCCTTTGGAAGGGTATTGCAACTTTTGGCCATTTTGAAGCGAAATTGTTCCTTTCGGGGGGTATTGCAACTTTTCGGCATTTTGAGGCGAAATTGTTCCTTTGGGGGGTATTGCAATTTTTTTTCCATTTTGAGGCGAAATTGTTCCTTTGGGGGGGTATTGCAACTTTTGGCCATTTTGAAGCGAAATTGTTCCTTTGGGGGGGTATTGCAATTTTTTGCCATTTTGAGGCGAAATTGTTCCTTTGGGGGGGTATTGCAACTTTTGGCCATTTTGAAGCGAAATTGTTCCTTTGGGGGGGTATTGCAACTTTTCGGCATTTTGAGGCGAAATTGTTCCTTTGGGGGGGTATTGCAAATTTTTGCCATTTTGAGGCGAAATTGTTCCTTTGGGGGTGTATTGCAACTTTTGGCCATTTTGAAGCGAAATTGTTCCTTTCGGGGGGTATTGCAACTTTTCGGCATTTTGAGGCGAAATTGTTCCTTTGGGGGGTATTGCAACTTTTGGCCATTTTGAAGCGAAATTGTTCCTTTGGGGGGGTATTGCAATTTTTCGGCATTTTGAGGCGAAATTGTTCCTTTGGGGGGGTATTGCAACTTTTGGCCATTTTGAAGCGAAATTGTTCCTTTGGGGGGGTATTGCAATTTTTTGCCATTTTGAGGCGAAATTGTTCCTTTGGGGGGTATTGCAACTTTTGGAAATTTTGAAGCGAAACTGTTCCTTTGGGGGTGTGTATTGCAATTTTTTGCCATTTTGAGGCGAAATTGTTCCTTTGGGGAAGTATTGCAACTTTTTGCCATTTTGAGGCGAAATTGTTCCTTTGGGGGTTATTGCAACTTTTGGCCATTTTGAAGCGAAATTGTTCCTTTGGGGGGGTATTGCAACTTTTCGGCATTTTGAGGCGAAATTGTTCCTTTGGAAAGGTATTGCAACTTTTGTCCATTTTGAAGCGAAATTGTTCCTTTGGGGGGTATTGCAATTTTTAACCATTTTGAAGCGAAATTGTTCCTTTGGGGGGGTATTGCAATTTTTTGCCATTTTTAGGCGAAATTGTTCCTTTGGGGGGTATTTCAACTTTTGGCCATTTTGAAGCGAAATTGTTCCTTTGGGGGGGTATTGCAACTTTTCGGCATTTTGAGGCCAAATTGTTCCTTTGGGGGGGGGTATTGCAATTTTTTGCCATTTTGAGGCGAAATTGTTCCTTTGGGGGGATATTGCAACTTTTGGCCATTTTGAAGCGAAATTGTTCCTTTCGGGGGGTATTGCAACTTTTCGGCATTTTGAGGCGAAATTGTTCCTTTGGGGAGTATTGCAACTTTTGGCCATTTTAAAGCGAAATTGTTTCTTTGGGGGGGTATTGCAACTTTTCGGCATTTTGAGGCGAAATTGTTCCTTTGGGGGGGTATTGCAACTTTTGGCAATTTTGAAGCGAAATTGTTCCTTTGGGGGGGTATTGTAACTTTTGGCCATATTGAAGCGAAATTGTTCCTTTGGGGTGGTATTGCAATTTTTAACCATTTTGAGGCGAAATTGTTCCTTTGGGGGGTATTGCAACTTTTGGCCATTTTGAAGCGAAATTGTTCCTTTCGGGGGGTATTGCAACTTTTCAGCATTTTGAGGCGAAATTGTTCCTTTGGGGGGGTATTGCAATTTTTTGCCATTTTGAGGTGAAATTGTTCCTTTGGGGGGTATTGCAACTTTTCGGCATTTTGATGCGAAATTGTTTCTTTGGGGGGTATTGCAATTTTTTTTCCATTTTGAGGCGAAATTGTTCCTTTGGGGGGTATTGCAATTTTTTGCCATTTTGAAGCGAAATTGTTCCTTTGGGGGGGTATTGCAATTTTTTGCCATTTTGAGGCGAAATTGTTCCTTTGGGGGGGTATTGCAACTTTTCGGCATTTTGAGGCGAAATTGTTCCTTTGAGGGGGTATTGCAATTTTTTGCCATTTTGAGGTGAAATTGTTCCTTTGGGGGGGGTATTGCAACTTTTGGCCATTTTGAAGCGAAATTGTTCCTTTGGGGGGTATTGCATTTTTTTGCCATTTTGAGGCGAAATTGTTCCTTTGGGGGGGTATTGCAACTTTTGGCCATTTTGAAGCGAAATTGTTCCTTTGGGGGGGTATTGCAATTTTTTGCCATTTTGAGGCGAAATTGTTCCTTTGGGGTTGTATTGCAACTTTTGGCCTTTTTGAGGCGAAATTGTTCCCTTGGGGGGGGTATTGCAACTTTTGGCCATTTTGAAGCGAAATTGTTCCTTTGGGGGGTATTGCAATTTTTTGCCATTTTGAGGCGAAATTGTTCCTTTGGGGGGGTATTGCAACTTTTGGCCATTTTGAAGCGAAATTGTTCCTTTGGGGGGGATTGCAATTTTTTTTTCATTTTGAGGCGAAATTGTTCCTTTGGGGGGGGTATTGCAAATTTTGGCCATTTTGAAGCGAAATTGTTCCTTTGGGGGGGTATTGCAATTTTTTGCCATTTTGAGGCGAAATTGTTCCTTTGGGGGGTATTGCAACTTTTCGGCATTTTGAGGCGAAATTGTTCCTTTGGGGGGGTATTGCAATTTTTTGCCATTTTGAGGTGAAATTGTTCATTTGGGGGGGTATTGCAACTTTTGGACATTTTGAAGCAAAATTGTTCCTTTGGGGGGTATTGCAATTTTTTGCCATTTTGAGGCGAAATTGTTCCTTTGGGGGGGTATTGCAACTTTTGGCCATTTTGAAGCGAAATTGTTCCTTTGGGGGGGTATTGCAACTTTTGGCCTTTTTGAGGCGAAATTGTTCCTTTGGGGGGGTATTGCAACTTTTGGCCATTTTGAAGCGAAATTGTTCCTTTGGGGGTTATTGCAACTTTTGGCCATTTTGAAGCGAAATTGTTCCTTTGGGGGGTATTGCATTTTTTTGCCATTTTGAGGCGAAATTGTTCCTTTGGGGGGGTATTGCAACTTTTGGCCATTTTGAAGCGAAATTGTTCCTTTGGGGGGGTATTGCAATTTTTTGCCATTTTGAGGCAAAATTGTTCCTTTGGGGGGGTATTGCAACTTTTGGCCATTTTGAAGTGAAATTGTTCCTTTGGGGGGGTATTGCAATTTTTTGCCATTTTGAGGCGCAATTGTTCCTTTGGGGGGGTATTGCAACTTTTGGCCATTTTGAAGCGAAATTGTTCCTTTGGGGGGGTATTGCAATTTTTTGCCATTTTGAGGCGAAATTGTTCCTTTCGGGGGGTATTGCAACTTTTGGCCATATTGAAGCGAAATTGTTCCTTTGGGGGGTTTTTACAATTTTTGGCCATTTTGAGGCGAAATTGTTCCTTTTGGGGGGTATTGCAATTTTTTGCCATTTTGAGGCGAAATTGTTCCTTTGGGGGGGTATTGCAATTTTTTGCCATTTTGAGGTGAAATTGTTCCTTTGGGGGGGTATTGCAACTTTTTGCCATTTTGAAGCGAAATTGTTCCTTTGGGGGGTATTGCAACTTTTGGCCATTTTGAAGTGAAATTGTTCCTTTGGAGAGGTATTGCAATTTTTTGCCATTTTGAGGCGAAATTGTTCCTTTGGGGGGGTATTGCATTTTTTGGCCATATTGAAGCGAAATTGTTCCTTTGGGGGGTTTTTACAATTTTTGGCCATTTTGAGGCGAAATTGTTCCTTTGGGGGGGTATTGCAACTTTTCGGCATTTTGAGGCTAAATTGTTCCTTTGGGGGGTATTGCAATTTTTTGCCATTTTGAGGCGAAATTGTTCCTTTGGGGGGGTATTGCAATTTTTAACCATTTTGAGGTGAAATTGTTCCTTTGGGGGGGTATTGCAACTTTTGGCCATTTTGAAGTGAAATTGTTCCTTTCGGGGGGTATTGCAACTTTTCAGCATTTTGAAGCGAAATTGTTCCTTTGGGGGGTATTGCAATTTTTTGCCATTTTGAGGCGAAATTGTTCCTTTGGGGGGGTATTGCAATTTTTTGCCATTTTGAGGCGAAATTGTTCCTTTGGGGGGTATTGCAACTTTTGGCCATTTTGAAGCGAAATTGTTCCTTTGGGGGGGTATTGCAATTTTTTGCCATTTTGAGGCGAAATTGTTCCTTTGGGGGGGTATTGCAACTTTTGGCCATATTGAAGCGAAATTGTTCCTTTGGGGGGTTTTTACAATTTTTGGCCATTTTGAGGCGAAATTGTTCCTTTCTGGGGGTATTGCAACTTTTCGGCATTTTGAGGCGAAATTGTTCCTTTGGGGGGGTATTGCAACTTTTCGGCATTTTGAGGCGAAATTGTTCCTTTGGGGGGGTATTGCAATTTTTTGCCATTTTGAGGCGAAATTGTTCCTTTGGGGGGGTATTGCAACTTTTGGCCATTTTGAAGCGAAATTGTTCCTTTCGGGGGGTATTGCAACTTTTCGGCATTTTGAGGCGAAATTGTTCCTTTGGGGGGGTATTGCAACTTTTCGGCATTTTGAGGCGAAATTGTTCCTTTGGGGGGTATTGCAATTTTTTGCCATTTTGAGGCGAAATTGTTCCTTTGGGGGGGTATTGCAACTTTTGGCCATTTTGAAGCGAAATTGTTCCTTTGGGGGGTATTGCAATTTTTTGCCATTTTGAGGCGAAATTGTTCCTTTGGGGGGGTATTGCAACTTTTGGCCATTTTGAAGCGAAATTGTTCCTTTCGGGGGGTATTGCAACTTTTCGGCATTTTGAGGCGAAATTGTTCCTTTGGGGGGGTATTGCAACTTTTGGCCATATTGAAGCGAAATTGTTGCTTTGGGGGGTATTGCAATTTTTAACCATTTTGAGGCGAAATTGTTCCTTTGGGGGGGTATTGCAACTTTTGGCCATTTTGAAGCGAAATTGTTCCTTTCGGGGGGGTATTGCAACTTTTCGGCATTTTGAAGCGAAATTGTTCATTTGGGGGGTATTGCAATTTTTTGCCATTTTGAGGCGAAATTGTTCCTTTGGGGGGGTATTGCAACTTTTGGCCATTTTGAAGCGAAATTGTTCCTTTGGGGGGTATTGCAATTTTTTTTTCATTTTGAGGCGAAATTGTTCCTTTGGGGGGGGTATTGCAAATGTTGGGCATTTTGAAGCGAAATTGTTCCTTTGGGGGGTATTGCAATTTTTTGCCATTTTGAGGCGAAATTGTTCCTTTGGGGGGGTATTGCAACTTTTCGTCATTTTGAGGCGAAATTGTTCCTTTGGGGGGGTATTGCAATTTTTTGCAATTTTGAGGTGAAATTGTTCCTTTGGGGGGGTATTGCAACTTTTGGCCATTTTGAAGCGAAATTGTTCCTTTGGGGGTATTGCATTTTTTTGCCATTTTGAGGCGAAATTGTTCCTTTGGGGGGTTATTGCAACTTTTGGCCATTTTGAAGCGAAATTGTTCCTTTGGGGGATATTGCAATTTTTTGCCATTTTGAGGCGAAATTGTTCCTTTGGGGAGGTATTGCAACTTTTGGCCTTTTTGAGGCGAAATTGTTCCTTTGGGGGGGTATTGCAACTTTTGGCCATTTTTAAGCGAAATTGTTCCTTTGGGGGGGTATTGCAACTTTTCGGCATTTTGAGGCGAAATTGTTCCTTTGGGGGGTATTGCAATTTTTTGCCATTTTGAGGCGAAATTGTTCCTTTGGGGGGGTATTGCAACTTTTGGCCATTTTGAAGCGAAATTGTTCCTTTGGGGGGGTATTGCAACTTTTCGGCATTTTGAGGCAAAATTGTTCCTTGGGGGGGTATTGCAACTTTTGGCCATTTTGAAGCGAAATTGTTCCTTTGGGGGGGTATTGCAATTTTTAACCATTTTGAGGCGAAATTGTTCCTTTGGGGGGGTATTGCAACTTTTGGCCATTTTGAAGTGAAATTGTTCCTTTCGGGGGGTATTGCAACATTTCAGCATTTTGAAGCGAAATTGTTCCTTTGGGGGGGTATTGCAATTTTTTGCCATTTTGAGGCAAAATTGTTCCTTTGGGGGGGTATTGCAATTTTTTGCCATTTTGAGGCGAAATTGTTCCTTTGGGGGGGTATTGCAACTTTTGGCCATTTTGAAGCGAAATTGTTCCTTTGGGGGTATTGCAATGTTTTGCCATTTTGAGGCGAAATTGTTCCTTTCGGGGGGTATTGCAACTTTTGGCCATATTGAAGCGAAATTCTTCCTTTGGGGGGTTTTTACAATTTTTGGCCATTTTGAGGCGAAATTGTTCCTTTCGGGGGGTATTGCAACTTTTTGGCATTTTGAGGCGAAATTGTTCCTTTGGGGGGGTATTGCAACTTTTGGCCATTTTGAAGCGAAATTGTTCCTTTGGGGGGGTATTGCAATTTTTTGCCATTTTGAGGCGAAATTGTTCCTTTGGGGGGGTATTGCAACTTTTGGCCATTTTGAAGCGAAATTGTTCCTTTGGGGGGGTATTGCAACTTTTCGGCATTTTGAGGCGAAATTGTTCCTTTGGGGGGTATTGCAATTTTTTGCCATTTTGAGGCGAAATTGTTCCTTTGGGGGGGTATTGCAACTTTTGGCCATTTTGAAGCGAAATTGTTCCTTTCGGGGGGTATTGCAACTTTTCGGCATTTTGAGGCGAAATTGTTCCTTTGGGGGGGTATTGCAACTTTTGGCCATTTTGAAGCGAAATTGTTCCTTTGGGGGGGTATTGCAACTTTTCGGCATTTTGATGCGAAATTGTTCCTTTGGGGGGGTATTGCAATTTTTTGCCATTTTGAGGCGAAATTGTTCCTTTGGGGGGGTATTGCAACTTTTGGCCATTTTGAAGCGAAATTGTTCCTTTGGGGGGGTATTGCAATTTTTTGCCATTTTGAGGCGAAATTGTTCCTTTGGGGGGGTATTGCAACTTTTGGCCATATTGAAGCGAAATTGTTCCTTTGGGGGGTATTGCAATTTTTTACCATTTTGAGGCGAAATTGTTCCTTTGGGGGGGTATTGCAACTTTTGGCCATTTTGAAGCGAAATTGTTCCTTTCGGGGGGTATTGCAACTTTTCAGCATTTTGAGGCGAAATTGTTCCTTTGGGGGGGTATTGCAATTTTTTGCCATTTTGAGGTGAAATTGTTCCTTTGGGGGGGTATTGCAACTTTTCGGCATTTTGAGGCGAAATTGTTCCTTTGGGGGGTATTGCAATTTTTTTTCCATTTTGAGGCGAAATTGTTCCTTTGGGGGGTATTGCAATTTTTTGCCATTTTGAGGCGAAATTGTTCCTTTGGGGGGGTATTGCAACTTTTTGCCATTTTGAAGCGAAATTGTTCCTTTGGGGGGGTATTGCAATTTTTTGCCATTTTGAGGCGAAATTGTTCCTTTGGGGGGGTATTGCAACTTTTGGCCTTTTTGAGGCGAAATTGTTCCTTTGGGGGGGTATTGCAACTTTTGGCCATTTTGAGGCGAAATTGTTCCTTTGGGGGGTATTGCAACTTTTGGCAATTTTGAAGTGAAAATGTTCCTTTCGGGGGGTATTGCAACTTTTCAGCATTTTGAAGCGAAATTGTTCCTTTGGGGGGGGTATTGCAATTTTTTGCTATTTTGAGGCGAAATTGTTCCTTTGGGGGGGTATTGCAACTTTTGGCCATTTTGAAGCGAAATTGTTCCTTTGGGGGGGTATTGCAACTTTTGGCCATTTTGAGGCGAAATTGTTCCTTTGGGGGGGTATTGCAACTTTTCAGCATTTTGAGGCGAAATTGCTCCTTTGGGCGGGTATTGCAATTTTTTGCCATTTTGAAGCGAAATTGTTCCTTTGGGGGGGTATTGCAATTTTTAACCATTTTGAGGCGAAATTGTTCCTTTGGGGGGGTATTGCAATTTTTTGCCATTTTGAGGCGAAATTGTTCCTTTGGGGGGGTATTGCAACTTTTCAGCATTTTGAAGCGAAATTGTTCCTTTGGGGGGGGTATTGCAATTTTTTGCCATTTTGAGGCGAAATTGTTCCTTTGGGGGGTATTGCAATTTTTTGCCATTTTGAGGCGAAATTGTTCCTTTGGGGGGGTATTGCAACTTTTGGCCTTTTTGAGGCAAAATTGTTCCTTTGGGGGGGTATTGCAACTTTTGGCCATTTTGAAGCGAAATTGTTCCTTTGGGGGGGTATTGCAATTTTTTGCCATTTTGAGGCGAAATTGTTCCTTTGGGGGGGTATTGCAACTTTTGGCCATATTGAAGCGAAATTGTTCCTTTGGGGGGTTTTTACAATTTTTTGCCATTTTGAGGCGAAATTGTTCCTTTGGGGGGTATTGCAATTTTTTGCCATTTTGAGGCGAAATTGTTCCTTTGGGGGGTATTGCAACTTTTGGCCTTTTTGAGGCGAAATTGTTCCTTTGGGGGGGTATTGCAACTTTTGGCAATTTTGAAGTGAAAATGTTCCTTTCGGGGGGTATTGCAACTTTTCAGCATTTTGAAGCGAAATTGTTCCTTTGGGGGGGTATTGCAATTTTTTGCTATTTTGAGGCGAAATTGTTCCTTTGGGGGGGTATTGCAACTTTTGGCCATTTTGAAGCGAAATTGTTCCTTTGGGGGGTATTGCAACTTTTGGCCATTTTGAGGCGAAATTGTTCCTTTGGGGGGGTATTGCAACTTTTCAGCATTTTGAGGCGAAATTGTTCCTTTGGGCGGGTATTGCAATTTTTTGCCATTTTGAAGCGAAATTGTTCCTTTGGGGGGGTATTGCAATTTTTAACCATTTTGAGGCGAAATTGTTCCTTTGGGGGGGTATTGCAACTTTTGGACATTTTGAAGCGAAATTGTTCCTTTGGGGGGGTATTGCAATTTTTTGCCATTTTGAGGCGAAATTGTTCCTTTGGGGGGTATTGCAATTTTTTGCCATTTTGAGGCGAAATTGTTCCTTTGGGGGGGTATTGCAACTTTTGGCCTTTTTGAGGCGAAATTGTTCCTTTGGGGGGGTATTGCAACTTTTGGCCATTTTGAAGCGAAATTGTTCCTTTGGGGGGGTATTGCAATTTTTTGCCATTTTGAGGCGAAATTGTTCCTTTGGGGGGGTATTGCAACTTTTGGCCATATTGAAGCGAAATTGTTCCTTTGGGGGGTTTTTACAATTTTTGGCCATTTTGAGGCGAAATTGTTCCTTTCGGGGGGTATTGCAATTTTTCCCATTTTGAGGCGAAATTGTTCCTTTGGGGGGGTATTGCAACTTTTGGCCATTTTGAAGCGAAATTGTTCCTTTGGGGGGGTATTGCAACTTTTGGCCATTTTGAAGCGAAATTGTTCCTTTCGGGGGGTATTGCAATTTTTCGGCATTTTGAGGCGAAATTGTTCCTTTGGGGGGGTATTGCAACTTTTGGCCATATTGAAGCGAAATTGTTCCTTTCGGGGGGTATTGCAACTTTTCAGCACTTTGAGGCGAAATTGTTCCTTTGGCGGGGTATTGCAACTTTTGGCCATTTTGAAGCGAAATTGTTCCTTTTGGGGGGTATTGCAATTTTTTGCCATTTTGAGGCGAAATTGTTCCTTTGGGGGGGTATTGCAACTTTTCGGCATTTTGAGGCGAAATTGTTCCTTTGGGGGGGTATTGCAATTTTTTGCCATTTTGAGGTGAAATTGTTCCTTTGGGGGGGTATTGCAACTTTTGGCCATTTTGAAGCGAAATTGTTCCTTTGGGGGGTGTTGCATTTTTTTGCCATTTTGAGGCGAAATTGTTCCTTTGGGGGGGTATTGCAACTTTTGGCCATTTTGAAGCGAAATTGTTCCTTTGGGGGGGTATTGCAAATTTTGGCCATTTTGAAGCGAAATTGTTCCTTTGGGGGGTATTGCAATTTTTTGCCATTTTGAGGCGAAATTGTTCCTTTGGGGGGGTATTGCAACTTTTCGGCATTTTGAGGCGAAATTGTTCCTTTGGGGGGGTATTGCAATTTTTTGCCATTTTGAGGTGAAATTGTTCCTTTGGGGGGGTATTGCAACTTTTGGCCATTTTGAAGCGAAATTGTTCCTTTGGGGGGTGTTGCATTTTCTTGCCATTTTGAGGCGAAATTGTTCCTTTGGGGGGGTATTGCAACTTTTGGCCATTTTGAAGCGAAATTGTTCCTTTGGGGGCTATTGCAATTTTTTGCCATTTTGAGGCGAAATTGTTCCTTTGGGGGGGTATTGCAACTTTTGGCCTTTTTGAGGCGAAATTGTTCCTTTGGGGGGGTATTGCAACTTTTGGCCATTTTGAAGCGAAATTGTTCCTTTCGGGGGGTATTGCAACTTTTCAGCATTTTGAAGCGAAATTGTTCCTTTGGGGGGGTATTGCAATTTTTTGCCATTTTGAAGCGAAATTGTTCCTTTGGGGGGGTATTGCAATTTTTTGCCATTTTGAGGCGAAATTGTTCCTTTGGGGGGGTATTGCAACTTTTCGGCATTTTGAGGCGAAATTGTTCCTTTGGGGGGGTATTGCAACTTTTGGCCATTTTGAAGCGAAATTGTTCCTTTCGGGGGGTATTGCAACTTTTCGGAATTTTGAGGCGAAATTGTTCCTTTGGGGGGGTATTGCAAATTTTGGCCATTTTGAAGCGAAATTGTTCCTTTGGGGGGGTATTGCAATTTTTTGCCATTTTGAGGCGAAATTATTCCTTTGGGGGGGTATTGCAACTTTTCGGCATTTTGAGGCGAAATTGTTCCTTTGGGGGGGTATTGCATTTTTTTGCCATTTTGAGGTAAAATTGTTCCTTTGGGGGGGTATTGCAACTTTTGGCCATTTTGAAGCGAAATTGTTCCTTTGGGGGGTATTGCAATTTTTTGCCATTTTGAGGCGAAATTGTTCCTTTGGGGGGGTATTGCAACTTTTGGCCTTTTTGAGGCGAAATTGTTCCTTTGGGGGGGTATTGCAACTTTTGGCCATTTTGAAGCGAAATTGTTCCTTTGGGGGGGTATTGCAACTTTTGGCCATTTTGAAGCGAAATTGTTCCTTTCGGCGGGTATTGCAACTTTTCGGCATTTTGAGGCGAAATTGTTCCTTTGGGGGGTATTGCAACTTTTAGCCATATTGAAGCGAAATTGTTCCTTTCGGGGGGTATTGCAACTTTTCGGCATTTTGAGGCGAAATTGTTCCTTTGGGGGGGTATTGTAATTTTTTTTCCATTTTGAGGCGAAATTGTTCCTTTGGGGGGGTATTGCAACTTTTGGCCATTTTGAAGCGAAATTGTTCCTTTCGGGGGGTATTGCAACTTTTCGGCATTTTGAAGCGAAATTGTTCCTTTGGGGGGTATTGCAATTTTTTGCCATTTTGAGTCGAAATTGTTCCTTTTGGGGGGTATTGCAACTTTTGGCCATTTTGAAGCGAAATTGTTCCTTTGGGGGGGTATTGACATTTTTTTTTCATTTTGAGGCGAAATTGTTACTTTGGGGGGGGGTATTGCAAATTTTGGCCATTTTGAGGCGAAATTGTTCCTTTGGGGGGGTATTGCAACTCTTCGGCATTTTGAGGCGAAATTGTTCCTTTGGGGGGGTATTGCAACTTTTGGCCATTTTGAAGCGAAATTGTTCCTTTGGGGGGTATTGCAATTTTTAACCATTTTAAAGCGAAATTGTTCCTTTGGGGGGGTATTGCAACTTTTGGCCATTTTGAAGTGAAATTGTTCCTTTCGGGGGGTATTGCAACTTTTCAGCATTTTGAAGCGAAATTGTTCCTTTGGGGGGGGTATTGCAATTTTTTGCCATTTTGAGGCGAAATTGTTCCTTTGGGGGGGTATTGCAATTTTTGGCCATTTTGAGGCGAAATTGTTCCTTTCGGGGGGTAATGCAATTTTTTGCCATTTTGAGGCGAAATTGTTCCTTTGGGGGGGTATTGCAACTTTTGGCCATTTTGAAGCGAAATTGTTCCTTTCGGGGGGTATTGCAACTTTTCAGCATTTTGAGGCGAAATTGTTCCTTTGGGGGGTATTGCAATTTTTTTTCCATTTTGAGGCGAAATTGTTCTTTTGGGGGGGTATTGCAACTTTTGGCCATTTTTTAGCGAAATTGTTCCTTTCGGGGGGTATTGCAACTTTTCGGCATTTTGAAGCGAAATTGTTCCTTTGGGGGGTATTGCAATTTTTTGCCATTTTGAGGCGAAATTGTTCCTTTGGGGGGGTATTGCAACTTTTGGCCATTTTGAAGCGAAATTGTTCCTTTGGGGGGTATTGAATTTTTTTGCCATTTTGAGGCGAAATTTTTCCTTTGGGGGGGTATTGCAACTTTTGGCCATTTTGAAGCGAAATTGTTCCTTTGGGGGGTATTGCAATTTTTTGCCATTTTGAGGCGAAATTGTTCCTTTGGGGGGGTATTGCAACTTTTGGCCATTTTGAAGCGAAATTGTTCCTTTGGGGGGGTATTGCAACTTTTCAGCATTTTGAGGCGAAATTGTTCCTTTGGGGGGGTATTGCAATTTTTGGCCATTTTGAGGAGAAATTGTTCCTTTAAGGGGGTATTGCAACTTTTCGGCATTTTGAGGCGAAATTGTTCCTTTGGGGGGGTATTGCAACTTTTGGCCATTTTGAAGCGAAATTGTTCCTTTCGGGGGGTATTGCAACTTTTAAGCATTTTGAAGCGAAATTGTTCCTTTGGGGGGTATTGCAATTTTTTGCCATTTTGAGGCGAAATTGTTCCTTTGGGGGGGTATTGCTAATTTTGGCCATTTTGAAGCGAAATTGTTCCTTTGGGGGGGTATTGCAATTTTTTGCCATTTTGAGGCGAAATTGTTCCTTTGGGGGGGTATTGCAACTTTTGGCCATTTTGAAGCGAAATTGTTCCTTTGGGGGGTATTGCAACTTTTCGGCATTTTGAGGCGAAATTTTTCCTTTTGGGGGGGTATTGCAACGTTTGGCCATATTGAAGCGAAATTGTTCCTTTGGGGGGTTTTTACAATTTTTTGCCATTTTGAGGCGAAATTGTTCCTTTGGGGGGGTATTGCAACTTTTGGCCATTTTGAAGCGAAATTGTTCCTTTCGGGGGGTATTGCAACTTTTCGGCATTTTGAGGCGAAATTGTTCCTTTGAGGGGGTATTGCAACTTTTGGCCATTTTGAAGCGAAATTGTTCCTTTGGGGGGGTATTGCAACTTTTCGGCATTTTGAGGCGAAATTGTTCCTTTGGGGGGGTATTGCAATTTTTTGCCATTTTGAGGCGAAATTGTTCCTTTGGGGGGGTATTGCAACTTTTGGCCATATTGAAGCGAAATTGTTTCTTTGGGGGGGTATTGCAATTTTTAACCATTTTGAGGCGAAATTGTTCCTTTGGGGGGGTATTGCAACTTTTGGCCATTTTGAAGCGAAATTGTTCCTTTCGGGGGGTATTGCAACTTTTCAGCATTTTGAGGCGAAATTGTTCCTTTGGGGGGGTATTGCAATTTTTTGCCATTTTGAGGCGAAATTGTTCCTTTGGGGGGGTATTGCAACTTTTCGGCATTTTGAGGCGAAATTGTTCCTTTGGGGGGTATTTCAATTTTCTGCCATTTTGAAGCGAAATTGTTCCTTTGGGGGGTATTGCAATTTTTTGCCATTTTGAGGCGAAATTGTTCCTTTGGGAGGGTATTGCAACTTTTGGCCATTTTGAAGCGAAATTGTTCCTTTCGGGGGGTATTGCAACTTTTCGGCACTTTGAGGCGAAATTGTTCCTTTGGGGGGGTATTGCAACTTTTGGCCATTTTGAAGCGAAATTGTTCCTTTTGGGGGGTATTGCAATTTTTTGCCATTTTGAGGCGAAATTGTTCCTTTGGGGGGGTATTGCAACTTTTGGCCATTTTG